>NW_027526203.1:263512050-263914550 GCF_048455015.1 Haemaphysalis longicornis
TGTTAGTCTTCGCGGCAACCGTTCATCTTCAAGTGGCGTAACTGTGGCAGAGTGCGTGCCGTGTGCACAAATGTGGATTGAATTCTCGTCCCCGCCGATTTATAGAGTGTAACGGGAAGCAGAAACGCAAAATTTAGCCTCATCAATTGCTGCGTCGTTAATCCCCTGTAATGGCGTTGGCGTTGCCGTTTCGCGCATATATCTGTGGAGAGTTTTGCAGTTTCAAAGCACAAGTCATTGCAGTCAGTGGGTATTTTACATAGTGGCACGGGAAAATTATCAATTTTAATTATAAGAAAAGCTCCTAGGGTTAATCGAGCGGCGGGTAATGGCAAGGAGCGGCGAAGCGCGATGGACAAACGCTTCTCGGTGAGGTTAGGTTAATACGCTGTGTTGCACAGGATTCGTGCGAGGTAATAACGGCCAATGAAAGATTTCAAGCACGACAACAATAAGACAAATATTAGTGAACATAGCAAACGTTGATGTCCGAGCGCAATGAATATGTATATTTTTTAAAAGACGACAAAAACGCATTAGTTACTGATGATAACTACAAATTAAAAATGCTCGCTACAGCTAAGCGTCTTGAAGTTACTTCTTACACTCGGTACACAAGTGCCTCGTGCACCAAAGCTATGACAACGCTGCAACTACTGTAAGACCCGGCTGCATTTCTCAGTCCCCATCGTTTAGCAATGCTAAGTTGAAGAGTTCGGGCTAAGCAACACCGAATTTGGTTTGGCCTATGCAGGAAAATATGGTCTGCGTCCCTGCTCTGATACTCACGCATACGACCGCTTTCACATACGATACCTAGAGCACTTAACATATGTAGCGAACGCTAAGAATATACTTAGTTTGGGCTAATTTGTGCGGAAACTAATGAGTCGCCCGATCACCCAGCTCAACCAGGCAACGAGGAGACTGTTCTTCACGAGGCTCTACTTAGAATCGAACTGAGCAATAGTCCCTCGCGTAAGCGAAGCGCAAAGCGTAAAGTGCACATCGCGGTCACGATCGTTTGCACGGATATAAATTCGGACACCAGCTACGATGAATCGCCGCGTTGTGCACATTACTGCACACTTGACACTTCATTGCACATTTTCTAGCGAAACACATATCTGGTTCTCTGGATTAGTAGTAAGGTATTGGATTTCTTGGGTACCGTTGCGGGAGTTGGCGGTTCGATCCCCGATGGTGCTGGTATTTTTTTTTCTGCGTCTCCCCTCCAGCAGTTCGTCCTTGGGGGTATCAGAAAGGACCAACCGCTCGTGCGCTGAAATTGTCCCAAAAGGGTGTAATAATTGTGGCAAAATCTGGTAAGACCCCTGAAGACGAACTTTTAGTTCTTTTTGCCTAGGAGTGTGGGGTATTTAAAGGGACACTGAAGTGAATTTGTCAAGCTCCCGTTTTTGCTTGCACTGCGTAGACTGGCTCAAATTAGCACACTTTTCATCGTTTATCCGGTTGACAAATCGGTAATTATTTTACAAAGCGCGAAAGAAGAAAAACTACCATGCGCGGTTTGCGGCGGCCGCACCAACTAAAGGCTGTGACGAAGGGAGGAAACGCACTGTGATTGGACGATGTCCAAGGTTAGCATTCAAACAGGTTTCGGTTTCGGTTTCGGTTTCGGTTTCGGTTCTGTAAAACACAACCGATGGCGTTGTTGGATGGGCATTCTCAATATCTCAGTAATCATCGTACCGCGCTTCTGCCATGTTGTCGGCTGTAAAATGCATAAGATAAGCCTCCCAGGACGGCTTGGAATCGTAGCATTCACTAGCCGAGGCCTACGCAGTGCATGAACGCCCTCCGCGTCCCCGCAGACGCTCAGGTGCCATGCGCTTTTCCCCCATATTTGGAGCTCGCCTCACTCACGCCTGTATCGTAAAAAGCGTGTTCGCGCCAGGCCAAGGGTCTATTGATTCTGGGCTGTGCCCACTGCCCGCAAGCAGGCTGTGCTTATGGCAACAGCACGCCAACGAGAACTCGCTAGCGCGCCAGTGCCAGCCTGCGCGCGTTCTGTGAACTAGTTCGTGGAGCAATGAACGTTGCGGCCCAAAAAAAAGGTGAACTCAGTATAGAAAACATCGGCGGAAAACGAAAAAGTTAACTAATAAAAAAAAGCACGTACCCGCGGGGATTCGAACTTGTGACTTGCAAAACACTTGCGATGACGCACCTAGCGCTCCAAATCACTCGGCCACAGGCGAGCGCTGCCGACCTCGGAAATTTAAAGTATATAATGTATAACGAGTTTACACTCTTATTTAGTTTTAGCATTCCAAGCAGCTTAGGTGACTATTTGTTGCTTTGCGCTCGTGCAGTAAGCATCCCCCAAGTTTCCACAGTATCTAACGTTAGCAATTGCATTTCTTGGAAAAGCGTTCGCAGATGCGTAGTCGTGCTGCTGGCCGCTGTGCTTGTTCGCCCAGCGCAAAAAAGTGCTTCCCGCACCCTAGTTTTACGCTGTACGGTAAAAATATCAGTTGATTTTACTTCCTTAGTACCTATATTGACTTCGCTGACTCTTCTCCCGCCTTCAAGAGGCCTTATATTTTCCTACTGGCGTACCAGTCAGCGAAGCGTCGCATGTGCGCTTGTGCATGCAGCGCTTGTGTGAAGCGACCTTGACTTGGAGCTAGATACAGTGTACAAACTAACCAAGTAAACAAAGGCACATTCTTGCATTCACAAACGTGTCCTGGCTTCGTTTTAACTGAGCGAACGAATTGCGACGGCCCGTCGGCGGCCGGCGGGCGAAACGCTGGGCCGACTGGCTCTGTCTGAAGGCCGGGGAGCCGTGCAGTAGCGCAGCCAATTGCGAGTTCGGCTCCTCCCGACGTCACACGAAAACGCCACATAAAATGGGCGAGCGTAAAGAGAGGAGGACAACATTTTCGAATTAATTTTTCTACTAAACAAAATAGCGTAAACGCGCCCAGAGTGGTCGAAACATGGCCTGGGGACTCCGGACTACAATTTGCGCTAGTAATCCCGCAATGTTTACATATCACTTCAGTGTCCTTAATAGAAGTACTCAGGCTAGGGCCTCCATGGCAAGCGCAAGGTGAGCACCCGACAAGAATGCTAGCGCACAAGCGGACAATTGCAACTCGGCAGTGTATTCCCAACTTTTATTACTCTAATATTCATTTGTTGTGATTTCTATCATATTCATGGTCACTGCTCCTGTTTCTTTGATGCAGAAACTCAGCCACGCGGCTGCTGGTGCGCCTGAGGTTATGTTGATCAGCGTTTACATGGCAGCGACAGAAGGACAGCAAACCCAGTTCCCGCCGCATCGAAGTTATGTAACCGCAGGATTCGCTCCTAAGGTGCAGCAAAATCATTGCGTGAGCAAACTCCTACACTCTCCATTTGCCGCTGCACTTTCGCTGCGATGCGCTTTTGACGCAGCCATCTAAACCGCGCCTACAGGCGGCCATCACTACTTCTTCGCATGCAGCCGGATTATGGATGGAAGAATACTAAGGGGAGGCGCTGACGCCACCATTTATGAAGCCTCTCCGCCATCTTAGGATGTTCTGGAACCCGCTACTTTACGTTCCTCTGCCCCGCCTCGCCTTCGCCGCCGCTATCGTCCGGTCAGATGCATAGCAGCTCATTGTGCACGCGACTTCCCGGCCGTTCCCTGCCGCTACTTTAGTTCAAGTAGCAGTTGGCCGGCGGACGCCGCGAGATCTATCGGAAATCAGCCGTAGCAACAAAGCAGCGCTGACGTTCCGTGGGCATCCTTGGGGGCGGGGGAAAAATGGCGTGCCTTACGCCACACCGACGTGACTCTCCTGGATATTCTTTCCTCCATGAACTGCCTCTTCGCACCGTGAGTCAAGCGCCGCATCGTTTGGGCGAAGTGCGTACTCACGCCAATCCATTACGGATGGGGCCTACTTGCGGCGTGGGAGGGCGGAGGCTTGGCAGAGGCAGTCCTTTGCGGCTGACACAGCGGGGTGGTGGTATGGTGGCCCGAAAAATGGCGCATACCCACATAGGGGGATTGACCAAGAAGAGTTATGTTTTCATTACAATCAATCATGCGAGGCAAAATAATGGAGCAGAAGAAAGAATTTGGTCTAGGTTAATTAGAGACAGCGGTTTCGAACGAGGCCACTTCTTCTTCCAGAACGCCGCGAAGAGGGGAACGATAATGAGGACGACGAGAGCGACGACGGTGGCGATGATGACGGCGATGATGATAATTCCAACATGGCCCACACCCACCAACTAGTAATTTCTCTTCCATTCTCAAATTTGCAGTTGGGATCGATGCCACCAGGACTCTCCAAGCGGGTAGAAGCAATTCTACATCGCACGCGGTTGAATGTCGCATACACGCGCAACTTCCTCTTCAAGATAAATAAAGATAAAACAGGCTACGTTGCCACTCTGCCCACTCTTTAGCAGTGAAATCACAATAAGACTTGGCCAATCCCCCAGAGTGGGTACGCGCCATTCTCGTTCCGGATCCAACCAACCAACCAACCAACACTGTGATATGCGAGAAACCCTGCAGCACCTGCTCTGTGAATGTGCTCGATTCAGTGCTCAAAGAGTATCCATCGTAGTGGCTTTGGGACTGCTGCTTTCCGTGGACATGCAGCTAAAGGACGTTTTAGGACCATGGGCTTGTCCCAAACGTGCTTTACGGGCTACCAAAGCTCTGACAGAGTACCTGCAACATACAGGTCTAGACCAGTCGCTGTGAATAACTCGCGGTATCTGTACGCATCAGCTTCTTGAATATTATCGCCCTCATCTTCATCACGTCATCAACTGGCGTAGCAAGTTAGGCATTTTAGCCCAGCTAACATCGCCAGACTTCATTAAAGATCGATCTCTCTCTCTCTCCCCATTCTCAAAGGGGTCTGAAAAATACCAGAACGCTGAGTTGACTGTCAGGCGTAGCAAAATCAAAACGGGAAAGAAAACTCTATAAATACTGTGCAAAAAAAAAAAAAAAAAGGCGCAAGCGCTGAGATATGCGGATAAGAAACTAATCTGGAAAACGTTTTGAACCTGAAATGAAGAGCAGGAGGGCCAAGCAAACATATCAACGCCTGAGAGAGAGACAGAGATTTTGTAGGCTCGTGAGCAGGGGGCAGATGGATATTTTTAGGGCCTCCACCCCGTAAGAGGCATCCTCAGTCTGAATTTCCTTGGTGCTGGATGCTCGTCCGGGCCTGCCCTACGTACAGTCGTCCACAGGCATAACTGGAACATCTCATTTAACTTCAGCGTGGAACATCTCAAAAGTTCCCAAGAAAAACTGTTAAATCTAATGTGGAGGACTTTAAGAGCCCCCTTGAGCTGGAAAGAAATGGAGCAGAGCCTGGGACTGAATTACCTCACAGCAAATCAGGAGGAGACGATAAATGGGCAAAGCGTTGCTCCAGCTAAGTCTATGGACGACTGTACCAGTCGGTACTGGTTCGAGAGCTCGCAGCTAGTTAGCTGATACAACCACTGCTCACAGGATGGGGATTACGAGAAAGAGTATAGAGGTCCGTTGGCACTCCCATACCACTTGGTATATAGGGTGCCAGCAACATTCAAGAAGTTACAGTGGCGGGGTATTGCGTGGGGTACATAATGTGTAGTAGTAGGGTGTTAAGCGGATACGAGAAGCAACAAACGATAGTAGAGTGGATACTTAAGAATATATCTCCAAAACGACAAAAATATCGGAGTTTAAGTAATTTCCACTCGCAGTTTTATGTTTTCCCACAATGACGCGGATTCCATCCCGGCTGCAGTGACTGCTTTTCTGATGGAGGCGAAAAACGAACACAACCGTGAGTCGATATTTCGGCGCACGTTAAATATCCCTGCTTGATCAGAATTAATCCGGAGCCCTCATCTATGGCGCGCCTCATAGCCCAGTTGTAGCTTGGCCGCGTTAAACCCCACAATTAATCCATTACCTGTTCTTATTGATTGATTGATTGATTGATTGATTGATTGATTGATTGATTGATTGATTGATTGATTGATTGATTGATTGATTGATTGATTGATTGATTATAGGGTTTAACGCGCCGACGCAACGCAGGCGATGAGGCGCGCGATAGTGGAGGGCTCCGGATCAATTTTGACCACCTGGGGATCTTTAACGTGCGCCGAAATCTCGTACACACGGGCATTTTTGCTTTTCGCCTCCACCAGAAAAGCGACCACCGCGGCCGGGAATCGAACCCGCGACCTCGTACTCAGCAGCGCAACGCCTTAGCCACTGAGCCACGTCACCTGTTCTTTTTAACAGCTATGCTGTTTTGCAAATTGTAATTTTTTGAGTCCGCAGTTAAAAATACCAAGAAATTGCCGAGCGCGCGCACGTGAGCACGGGCCTCGCGGCGACCGCCGGACGGTTAGCAAAACCAAGAAACTGCCTAGCGCTCGTGTCTGCGTGCCTCGCGACCACAGCCCAGCGTCCCCTGCGCACGTTTTTCAAGCCACGCATACCCACTTATAGATTGATTGGCCAAGATTGCGGCGACCATCCGGCAGTTGACAAAACAAGAAAATGCCGAGCGTTCGCGTGCGCGTGCCTCGCGGCGACCGCCCACCGTTCCCGGCGCACATTCGTCAAGCCAAGCATACTCACTTAGGGATATTGGCCAAGCTCCAGCGTTCGCACTAATCGTGGCAGCACTTGCTCGAAACTAGAAAGGCTCCAGCGTTCGCCTTAATCGTGGCAGCACTTGTTCGGAACCAGAAAGACACGTGATAGCGTACGCCCCTCCAAAGGGATGTCCAGTGATTATAAATTCCAAAAAAATGAAGGAAGCTCCCTCTTACAGCAACAATGCTAGAGTAAGGTCGTTGCGGTAGAGAACACGAAACAAATCGGCTGCAATCGTGGACTTAAACCGTCGTGATGATCGTGAAGGTTGAGTACAACTTCGCTACCTTCAAGTCGTTAATGTGAGCTTCCTTCAATTTTTTTTCTCTTCTACGCCTCCCTTTTCTGCAGTTTCTGGCCATCCCTTTTATATCTTCTCCACCTGACTAGTTGTTCATGCACAAAAGCAATCATGACCACGACGCAATACATAGTTCTTGCGACGGCCTGCATTGCATGGTGAAAGCAGGCTACTAGCATGTTGCAATTTTGTTTTGTTTAGCAATGGCGACGACTACAAAGCTGTTGGGGGTTCTCCTGATGGTTATTATTATTATCATTGCGATATTTTTAAGCTACAGGTTATATGTGTGAGCACAGGTGTGTGGCTCTACACGGCCGCTACGAGACTGTTTGGCGCAGTCAGCCGCCAATGTGATGGCCATGGCTAGGACCTGTTGATCTCGCGCAGGCAGCGCTTATCTGAATTGCGCGTACCCGCAGATGTGTACTTGGCCGATTCAGCGCTTTGAAGGACAAGCTTGCTTTGACAATTATTTCGCTGTCTCATCTCACGCTGGCTCGAACTGCGCCAAAACAAATCAAATAATAATTGGTTCATTCTGTGAACGTGCGAAGATGACAGTTTAATTGGTCATACGCCCACTCGCGGGCTACATACCCGATTTAAAATCCAAGTTGCTCTTAGTCAGTCCCCCCGGATGGGCATGGTGACTTTTGTGGGGGTCAACAGCGGCGACAACCCCGGGAAGGGTCGTGCGCGTGGCCCAGCGCGAGCAGCACGCCCATCAGTCCTCTCGCGGCCGCAGACGTGCGTTTCTTTGCTCTCCCGAGGCCTTCTTCCTGCTCTTGCGCTGCCTCGAAGCTGCAGGCACGATGAAGAGGTCGCCGATCCCGGGTTCGAGGCCCGCGTCGCCCGCGCCGCTCCGGAAGGCGGCCAGCACCCCTTCCCTCGGCTGTCTTCCTTGCTCGGCCTCCGAGCTGCTGCGTTCAACGCAATCGTCGCCGCTGCTCAGGCGCTGCGACAGCCAGCCCCGTTTGGCCGGGTATGACTCCAGGTGAGTCCTACAACTATTCCCTTTTCAATATGAGTACAGTTACTGGCACGTAGAGCGCGGCCCACATGCAGCGAATTTTGCCGACGAACTCTGCCCTGCGGCAGCAGCAACCGGGACGCGCCGCGGCAAGTTCGCCCGCTTAGAGCCGTGCACACTTCGCTCTACAACGGAGGGCTAGCCGACCTAGATCGCCGACGAACTGCCTGGTCGTTGTCGCCGCGTCGGCCCGGCGATCGTCGCAGGGCGGCGTTCGCCGTTTTTTCGCGGCAGCTTTGTCTGCAAGCGGGCCGCGCTTTAACCGGCGCGGTGCCAGTGGCATGGCGTCCTGTTGCTGAGCGCGAGATTTTAGTGTAACGATTCCCCGAGTGTGGATGTATTGAACGTGGAGCGGCCAGGGGCACTTTCATTTATTTTCGTATTCTGGTAGACACGAAAACAAAAGACGCCGTGTGAGTGCAGTGAGCATGCACCGGGGAGGATTTCGTGCAAGCAATGTAACCAACCGCTGCAACACTCGCTCTATCGGCGCGCTATGGTTCGTGTCATGAGCGGTGCAGCAATGTTACTTCCTGTGTACACAATCCCCTCTAGCGGTTTTTAGGGGTTGCGGATTGAAGTTTAGTTCGGCACTGCGTTGTGGCACCGTGTCGTGCATACACGTTAAATGCCTGGGTCAACGACCTCCCACACCTTCTTGTTCTGGCTTGGTCAGAGGTAAAAAAAAACGAATGTAGCCGTAAATTTCCTTGTTTTGTTCTGAGGTAAGGGTAATTCGGTATCTTTCACGTGGCTTTAAGTTCAAGGCGAAGCCCCTCGGTAAGGTTGTTTCGCGGGAAGCGGTGTCGGTTCTACACTGTTTCGAAAGCGGAAATACGCCTGTGGGCGCGTGCACCGCCGTTTTCTAGCTAGCGCTACATCGTCCGGCACATGGCGATTTGCGGCATATGTCACACTACGTAGAGTGAATAGCCTCATTCCCGAGTTAGCCTCATTCCCGAGTTAGCCTCACAGCCTCATTCCCGATTAGAAAATGGAGCTCCGCAGACGAGACAAAGATGAATGAGATGGACGACTTAAGGAGCGGAACAAGCCGACCTCCTGTGATAGCGCATATCCCATAACTGGGGCTGCTCCCGCGTGCTGCAGCATGGAAACTGTCCCGTAGATCGAGTGGAATGTGCTAAATCGGCTAAACTTTGAACGATAGAAAGACCAGAAAAAAAGCAACGCAGGACGAAGCGCTTCGTCCGGTGTTGATTTTTGTCTAATACTCGTTCCCTTGTTCAAAGTTTAGCGCTTCCAACTCAGCTATGCCGTCCCGACTAGCCCCTACTGCTGCCCTGTAAAACTGTCCAGTGCTTCGTTTAGGGGCTCTGCGCGCCGGAGTGGCACCGGCGGAGATGCCGTACGCGACTGCTCTGCTTGCCTGTCGATGAACACCGAAGTCGCCAGCGTACCACTGGCCGTATGAAAAAACAGGGATTCAAGTTCTCAGTCTGGGTTCCTTGAAATCTTGTCGCCCCTGGCCCGCCAAAAGCAAGAAGAAAGCTAATCTCACGCGGAACAGCAAGCATCCCAGGGAGTTGCGATCCGAATGCGACCTTTGACATTAAAGGGACCCTGCAACACTTCCGATAAATGCATTCACTCTCTCCTTCGCGTCGGGAATTACTGCGAAATTTATAGTTATCGCCAGCACAGACCGGCATGCAGATATGCCTTCCATTTTTGCTTTGCTTTAGTGGCTTTTGATAAGTGCCTATTGAAGGCGTTCATTGCTGCAACTGAAGGAAAGGCAGCCAATAGCCGCTACACCGCTGTAATGACGTAATCCCAGCGGTCGAAAAACGCCAATACCGGGAAAGAGAGAAAAATCTTTTGGGCAAGTTTCTAAGTTAGCTGATGGGCATAAAGCAGTAACTTTTGGCTGAGGTACATTGTGACCGCCTAATATAAGTGCTGCATGTGTTGGTTGATTGTGTTAGGCAAGCGTTTATTGTTTCGATAAAAGTTGAAAAAAGCGTTGCAAGGTCCCTTTAACGGCTCATAGTATTACGTTGTTGCCCCTCGGCACGGGCAGTACGCTGAAACGCGGAGCCGACAACTTTCCCGCCACCGAGTGAGCTTTTTAGGCTAATGCCCTCTCCCTCGTCATTTTAGACGGGTGCAAATGAAAGTTAATCTCTCTCTCTCTCTCTCTCTCTCTCTCTCTCTCTCTCTCTCTCTCTCTCTCTCTCTCTCTCTCTCTCTCTCTCTCTACAGTAACGTAAAGTTAGTCAGGTGTCCGAGCGACCATTACTTTTCGTCTTTTTCTGCGATTCGTCGCGGCACCTTCCCTTCACGCGACCACTAGCATCCTATCGACACGGGTGGCTTGATGCACGAGAGGCGTTGTTTTCGCTCGCGGGCACAATGGCATACCTTGGCTGCATCGATGCCGACTGTTTCGTCAGCCTGAATCGGCTGGCTGCTCGTCTCGAGTTAACACCACACCGCACGTAGCAGCCGATTTCATTGGACAGACGTGGGCCGGTCGCATGCACGCAGCCCGACAGCAGAGCGGACCGGCGAGTCGAAAAGATCTAGCGCTTGACTATCACGTGGCTGGGGAGGCTACCGTAAGTTTGGTTTTTATATCTCTGACTACACTTCAAGGGACCCTGCAACGCTTTCACTCTTTCCTTCGCGTCTGGAACCGGCGCGAAAGCTATAGTTATCGCCAGCGCGGAGCGGCACTGCGTGATTTCCTCGTCGCACCACATACGCCTTCCATTTCTGCTTTGTTTTTCTGGCTTTATTTTAAGTTGCTATCGAAAGCGGTCATTGCTGCAACTGAAGGAAAACCGGCCAACAGTCGCTACATGGACTTAGTGACGTAATTTGAACAGTCGAAGAACGTCAAGACCGGGAAAGAAAAAAATCTTTTGAGCGAGTTTACAAGTTTATCTGATGGGCATAGAGCAGTAATTTTTTGCCGAGGTACTTTGCGACCCCCTAATCTAAGTACTGGGTGCGTTGGGTGACTGCGCTCTGCAAGCATTTAAGATTTCAAAAAAAGTTGAAAAAAGTGTTGCAGGGTCCCTTTCAAGATTGTCGTGTGACCCTCCCTCCTGGGGTTTCTTTCGTGAATGTGCACCCTGTCACATACAAGGCGCCTCTATGGACTTGCTGCAGCTAAGCTTGGGCGTTTGTTCCGCTATGTACGCGCAAAAGCTGCTACTCGTGAGATTTGTGGGTTTGCGTGTACTACGCTACGGTCCGTGATTTACCTCGCATGGGAAAGTTGTTGCGTGGGTCAAACTAAAGTGTAGGTCGAAATGCCCGCGTTTTAGGCCATGGCTACGCTGAAGTAAGTCTCGTAGTAGCGTCGTCGTCTGCGGGTAAAGCTACAGTCAACGAAACTGGTGACCGAATCGGCCACATCTGCAAACAGTTCCCCGATATTTCCCTTTTTCGCCTTTCATTGTTATTTTGAAGGTTCCACTGACGCAACCAACATCTCAAAAAAAAAAAAAAAGTCTAATGGGCGTGAGAGCCTCGGCGCCTCTGGGAAACAATTAGAAAAGCGCGTTGCAGCATTTCGAGTCTTGGCTGTAAACCTTTGCATGGTGTAATATGGGCCAACTGAGAAGGTATATGTGGCACACTTCTGAATAAATTTTTAGATATGTATGCCCCCTCTCACTTTAGTGTAAAACGAGACTTCCGCTATCCGATCTTTTGAGCGCCCTCCATATAAATTAGCACTGCAGGAGCTGTTTAACACCCCTAAATCAAGCAAAATACTTCATAAAGCATTTTTTTTTCTTTCGGGGGGGGGGGGGGGGGGGGGAGGGGAGGTAGGGACGAAACGCTGCATCTGTCTGCACGGCAATCGTTTGTAGTCACGTTGCTTTGATGAATTGGCGACCGCGTTTCTGCTTTGGCACTCACCGCAACTAGAACCCTGCGAGGCCGTAATCGTTGTAAATTGCTGTGGGTAGCTCGCTTAGATCTTATAGAGCGCTGGGTGTCGCAGAATGTGCTGTATGCAATAGTATACCTCAGTCCCTGTTGTATAACTACTTCTTAAGCGCCAAAAACTACAGGGACATAGAATGCGACAGGGACACGCGATCCCTGTTGTAATCGAACGACCCTCGGCACAGGCGAAGTGGCCTCAGAAGTGTTGAAATTTGGGCAAGTTGGTACGGACTGGTATGGATAGAAACAGCGCGTCAGGCGATACAAAGGAAGAAAGAGGCAAGCGCTTGTGCTGAGAGACCACAGTCAAGACAAGGAAGGCAAAGTGAACTAGGAAACTGACCTTAGTTTCCCTTCCGCTTTCGGCAGATGCCTACCGCGCAACGAGCGAGCCGCTACGACCGCAACAAGTCTAGCGATTGTACGCCAGCTGTTGCCCTACTACCGATTGAGGCGTGCGACCTGCGGGGAGTAACTCGTCTGAAATCATAAACCGCGGTCACGGAATGTGCGGCCGTTGCAGCGAAAGCCGTGCACAGTACAGAAGACCGCGGGTGGCTTTCTAGCAGGGATAAACAGATCACATTTTGATTCCCCTCTCTCCTGCATTGCGGCGGCAGCCTAAAATAGAGAAATGTACTTCCAGCCACACAGCCCATTAAACCATATCCGTATTAATGGCGATGTTCTTACTCGGCGGCAGGGCAGGCCACACGAACTGTGGTAGATGAGGCGATAATTTAATAAGCGGCCGTGACTGCACGAACATCGGGGCTGTGCGCCTTCTTCTTCGGAGTCGGGTTAGCATGGCACAGTGCGCCATTGAAAACTTCCTTCTCGTCGCAATACTTTCCGCTATAGCATCGAAAGTACGATGCAGGGAGGCTTTAGCTGGACAAAACTGAGAGGAAGCTTGTGCTCCACAGTGCAACGTGCAAGCTTCCCGAGTGGATCATTTTAGCTCTTCTTTGAAGGTGATTGGCGTCGAGTAAATATTAGTTTTTTTTTATAAAAGTTGCAACAGGACCGCCGAGTGGAGACCAGATTGCAGCAACTTCGCGGGGAGCCGAAAGAATCCACTCGCGGCCGTCAAGCTGGCATCTTGTTTACTGAAAGGTAATGCGCGAGAGCGCACGGTTGTAACATAATACGCCCGTACGGACGAAAACAGGAGCAGACAATGCGTTGCGGTGAGTCACGGAGGCTCTTGCGCGGGCTTTCGTGCGGCAGCAGCTTTAATGTCTTCGCTGATGCCGTTGCACGCCAATACACTCTGCATGAAAGCCAACTTCCTCTGACGACGATGCCGAATGATCGTGGGTGATGGGAAAAAACGCTTTCCGTACCCGGAATCGAACCTGGATCCCTCGCGCTATGAAGCCGGCGTCTATCCGATTGCTCCATTTCGACACGGAAGAAGCGAACGCCAAGCTTAAGGGTACCGATTCGCGCCGTACACCCGGAACCCAAACGTTAGGGCCTACGGAGTCCACACCCGATAGTTGCTGTGGGTATTCTAGAAAAGTGGTGCGTACCTCCGGAGTAGCCCATACTCGCAGTGTGGGATTGGCCAACCAAAGAATCCATCACGAGAAAGCTTCGCGTTCAACCATCGTCGTCGTTAGACAGAGGGGTGCATGATTTTTCTTGTCCTTGGTGTCAGCAGCACAACGGAGCCGCCGTAGCCGGTAATGCTAGGCTTCCCTTCACCCGGTATAATCGCAAATCTGGATCCAGCATCTACAATTATGATTAATTGCATGATTTAGGCTTCCCTTGGCAACCAATAATAAACTGTATTTATTTATTTATTTATTTATTTATTTATTTATTTATTTATTTATTTATTTATTTATTTATTTATTTATTTATTTATTTATTTATTTATTTATTTATTTATTTATTTATTTATTTATTTATTTATTTATTTATTTATTTATTTATTTATTTATTTATTTATTTATTTATTTATTTATTTTCGCGCGCCGCAACCTCGTTGATTGACGCAGGATGGCGGCGTCGGAGGCCGGTTCTGCATTGCCATTTGAAGTGTACTGCATACCGCGCTGGCAGCGAGCCACGTGGTCGTGCAGTACGCAGACAGACCTTCCCGACGACAAAGGCACTCAGACCGAAGTGCAGGCGCCGGACGGCAGCAACGAGGTTCCCTCGAGCAGCGATACCGACGGGTACGCGTACGCTCTCTTCGCCGATCCTGCTTGCCGAATGTTAACGAATGTGGGACTATGAAACTGAAAAGCAGCCACTGCTTCCAAGGCGTCGTTCTGGCAGAAATGATACCTGGAGTTCACGAGAAATGCCAGCACGTCATTTTCTTTCCACTGCGCTCACCCGGCACCGAGTTGCGCCTCTTGTTGGCGCACGGGCAGCAGAGTGGAGGCGGCGACAGTACTTGCCTACCGACCCCCCTCCGCTCGCTAATGATGCCTCCGCATGGCTTCTAGTCGCATGACGTCGTTCCTGTGCCTCATCATTAAGCGTAAACGTTTGTTACTGACAAGCATTTGTTAACGACGCTTAAGGCACCTATTTCCGCAGGGGTGACTTTGGGCGCCCAGCGTAAAGTAATGCTCATGATCTGATAATTTACGCCGGTTTTCATTCTAAATAGTTTCTTGCAGTCCGCTGCTGCGATGACGGGCTAGGGGTCTTCTCTCAGCAGCGTGGTTGGCTTGCAAAGTTAGTCAGGAGGTTCTGTCGGGAACCGAGGCAAACAAACAGGTCGATTAGATCGTGAAATCGTGAATGCCTGAAGAGCAAACTGTCACCGTGGCAGCGCCAACCCAGGAATTCTTGTTAGGAAACAGGGTGCCCAGGCCTCTAGCCAGGGGAAATCTCCCAAGAGCGTCACCGCCATTCCGGAGATAAGGGTAGGAAACTTTGCAGCAGTACTCAGTACCACAGGGTAAACCGAAAGTGCCTTGTCTTTTTGGGGGGTTCGAAACAAAGCACAGCCGTGTGATGCCGTCAGCTTGTAGTCGAATGTGGCCGCCATCCAATGTTGGCCAGGGTGGCCTTTGGGCCTACGCTATCACTTCCTCGGGGTTTCGCAGTTGCGCTGCAACGCAGATAGGTAGTGGCCGTATTTTGATTTTATATGAAGTGTTGCGTTCAGCTTTCAGGGTTATACTTGCTATTTGAGATGAAGTGCTGCTGCATGAGCAGTTATCGGCAAGCCCTGGTTCGTGCATTGGACCGTATAGGCGTCCGCTAACTAGCACTGTGAACTTAGCGCTCTATAGCCTGTCGGCACATCTTGGCTAGGATAACGAAAAGCATCGACGCATAAAATCACCTCATGTGCCTATCGAAGGTATGCATACATACACAAAATCATGTATCTTATCTTCCGAATGCGGTAACAGGCTTAGCTTACTTTCAGTTACATGTGTCAGTTTCGGCGCTTTTCACTGTCGACATGTGCGTTTGTTTGTGTCCCTTTTGATTTAAAAAGCTATCCCTAAACATTTATAGCGTATAAAAAGAAGCAAAAAAGCACGGAAGGGCCAATTTTTCAAATTCATTCTCTTTCCTTTCGTGTTTAAAGCACGTGAACTGAGCCGTAGACCGTAGTTTCAACGAACCACGTAACACCCCTATTCTTCGGGAGCCACAATGCGTGTGTACCGTCAATACGATGGGAAGGTGTCCGTGAAACCCAGTGCGGCAGAGAAATTTGTCGAAAGCATGTGTGCCGGTGTGGCCAAGCGATAGTGAGGTCTGAAATTGAGCATGGCCAGCGAGTAGCGCCCATGCAGTTTACCAACTTAGCCCTTGGTCGAAGGGCGCCGTGTATACAGAGTGCTGCCTTGTTAGTTCGCTGCAGCTTCCCCTGTTTTACCCTGCCTCACTGTGACCACTGCACATTGCGCGGGTGTAATGCAGCGAGGAGGCTGCGCGGGGGATCTTCGGCTGCCGCTTTCTGCGGGGCTTCAAGTGGGGCAACCCCCCGGTTGTGCTGTCGCTGACCACGCTGGGCGTCTTCATCATCGCCCTCGCCGCCATCACCACCATCACAGGAACAGGTATCGGATGCTCTTCGCTGCGTCATTTGCGTATAGCAGATCCGCTACTGCGCGTCCGCCGAGCGTCGACTGAGGCGTACAAAATGAAACATTATGCGTGGCGCGCCTCGTATATGTAGTTGGCGTCGAGTGCGCCTAATCTGGCGCTGTGCCTTGGCAGAGGAGACCTTCTTCTATCTGGGTTGGACGGTTGGAGCGTCGCCCGCTGTGGCTGTACTTCCACTCCAGACAAACAAAAAATATTTATTCGAGGTTCTGGAACATGTTAGAGAGTCTCGGGAGGGGTAACTAAACCTGTATAGTTATTCACGACACCAAGGAAGGCATATACTAGATGTTGCTTCCACGCTTTGATTGCGCGTATTTTCGGTGTTCAAAGCCACGTAATTTTCGAACCATACTGGCGCAATCTGGCTCACTCGGACACCCAGCGAAGAAGGCAAATGGCCAATGCCGTTTCCACGATAACATTATAATGCGGACACAAACTTGGGAATTAGAGCCTGGTCATGGTTTTTTTTTTTTTTTTTTTTTGAAGCGAAGCATTTCTGTAGAATTAGACAGGTTTCTGAATTGTTGGGCATGTGGGTTCTTCAGCGATTTGAGGACTGATAACGGCGTAAACCGAAAAAAGCTGGCAACGGAGCACTGACCTCGGGTGAAATCGCTTCGTCATGCCAGGAAAATAACAGCCCCACGCGTGTGGCCATCTGATGATCATGCTCAGTGTTGCGATGGCAATGGAGCTGTCACCAATGTCTGTGGTGTATCAATTAGGGGTATTCGTGGAGAGGCGTTTCCACGAATGGGCATAATTTCACGAATTTGCGTCGTCGTCAGTCAACTTGACGCATTTGTCTTCCTGTGTTATCGTCCGGTAACATATAACTTTCTTCCCGTACTTTGGCGGATTTCCCGATCGCTGACTCTGCGACCGTTTGAAGAAAATCATTTTTTTTTCTTCAACCGGCTTAATAAACCACCTCAGTTTAAGGAATCTGACCCAGGGCTTGCGTGTAAGCCATACTTTTTTCCAAGACGCTATGCGCAGCTTAGAATCAGATATCTGCATGGTCAGAGCTGGAAGTTTAGGCAATATGTAGTCGACAGATTCGCAGCAGGTGCTCACGGTAAAACCGTTAATAAGGCAACACAGGATCACAGCGGCTGGGGCTCTAATAAAGTGAGGAAAATTTAGAAATATGCGGGGAAAAGGCGAACAAGCCTTTACCTTGAAAGCACGGGCGCTCAAGGGTGAAAGAGGACTAGAAGGCTGACTACAAAGTACAAAATGGTGGACGAAAATGAGCGATCACGATCTACCACAAAGAACGCGAAGGAAGCAGATACGCAGGTAAAAAGCGCGGGAATGAGGGGGTCAGTGGAGGTCCTACAAGCTCCCAACGAGGGTGCACGAAAGAAAGCGGGTTACTTCTTGAGGACCGAGATGGCTGCTTTATAACAAGGACCCACGTGAGCTAATACCTGTGACAGGGTGCGTCTTGAAGATGGTTTGACAAGGGTCCCTAGACAATCGAAGATTATGTGAGGGACTGTCGAACTACCCTTCGAGCTCGAAAAGGAGGCACGGAGCACCTTCCTGAAGCACTCGGTTTTACAGTTCATTTCAGCGTTAACCGGCTGCGCGATTAGTCTTGTTTGGAAAAAATCGGACGGGAGGCAGTGACTGAGCCGTCACAACCGTAGTTACAGGGTACAATTAAAAGATAAACTTGGGTCGTAGTTCAGAAAAATTTGCAGTTTCATCGATTCAAGGGGTAGCCTCTAAGATGTAATCGTCGCCCTCCGCGATTTAGGAACCAACTAACGCTCTGTGCTCCATTGAATAGGAAACTGAAGAATTTTTCGGGCCCGATTACACACCGCAGTCACAAATAACAGTTACACGAATTTTATACAGTGTCGCTTTAAAGTTCGCAAACACTATGCATGACTAGCGAAACTGAAACGTAGTTTTCAGAACCCAGCAGCACAAGACGCGAACACCGGGAGCCGAACGAGGATAGTGATTGCGCGAACAACTGAGATCTTTTTGAGTCAACTTCCTCGAGCCAGCCCCGCCGCCTAAGACATTATACACCCCCGCTACCCGCAAGTTCCTACCTACTTCATGTTGCTGAACTAAGCCGGGAAACGGTGAGCCTTCGCTGTCGGTTTTCTCGCGTGCAGTTTAAAGAGCACATGGATTTGAGGCGTCTTCTATACTGTCGCAATACACACAGTGCCGTTCATGCTGTTCTTTACGCTTGTTTTTCTACGCTTCGTTTGTACGACGCGCGCGTTTGGGTTTATTCTGCGCACGCACTTTATTTCGTCCAGCGGCCAGTACCGACGCAGCTGGACGCGTGGCGCCACCACTCGGCGCTCCCCTCGTTAGTGGAAAGAGACGGTGCATTGGACTACGCAGCCTACCGTTGTTCTTGCCGTGTTTGCGTGGTTTCTTTGAATGTTGTGAGTGGATATGTGCGCTGAAACGAAGAATAGACAGATGTGTTGGGTACTTAGATCACGACCGCTCGATAGGAACTAGGACCTAGTTCCCATCGAACGGCCGTGCTTAGATGCACTAACGGGTACGCAAACTTGTCGGACGCTTCTAATGTTGGGTATCGGCTACATTAACATGAGCACTTATTGCAGCGATCTGCGCTTGGTTCCACCAGATCTCAATGCGACTATAGCTTTTAGTATTGATATTCATTTCTTCTTAAATGCACTACGGCTACGTAAACTTGTTGAACGCTTCAAAGGTTGGGTATGCGGGCTGCATTGACATGAGCGCTTTCCGCAGCGCTCTCCGCCTGGCTCCGCCCGATCTTAGTAGGAATAGTACTATATATAAGTATTAGTATTCCTTTCTGCCACTTTAAATTATTGTCGGTTTCCACACCGGGATACCTTGATGCTTGTGCTTTGAATAGAAAGGCAGTTACGTACGAGTTACCGTGTTGCCGTGGGAACGTCGCGGCAGTTACACTTAATGCAACCATGAGCTTTGGGCCTTCGGTTTTTGTGAGTGACCGCACGGGAGCCGAAGGGCCGAAGCGGAACTCCGCGTTTATATTGGTCATATTATCAAGAGGTGAAATAATTCAACCACCCTACAGCCCAAGCTACAAAAAAAATCCTCTCCCCATTTTACCCCCTGCGTGGAATAAAGGCTGGCACCGATAGGTAAAAAAATGTGGCAGAGTGTTAACGTCAGCCTGCGTTTTTAAATGGTTAAGCATTCTTTGCCGAGTACCTAAAAATCGTGCAATGCCTTGTGAATAAACCAAAAATGCGTGACTAGTTGCCTCAAATAGAGGTTCATTAGCCCCAGTCCTCCAGCACAGACGCCTTTCCGACACGCTGGAAGCAGTTTTGATTTGGAGAAGGTTCATGGACGTGTGAAATAAACAGAAAAATCATCCAGCCCTCCGTCTAACGACAGAGATGGTGGAACGCGAAGCTTTCTTCGGGCGAAATCGAATGGGAAATGGTCAGTCAAGGACGTTGCGACCAAAAGACCAAACTGCGTGCTGGTCAAACTCAAAGCTCATATAGTCAAAGTTTAAATCCAGAAGGAAAGCAAGGATTCCCTCACGAGAAACCTTTGCGATAAAACCGTCGTTATACGGAGAAGTGCGTGATTTTTCAAGCGTAGGTGGAGGCTTGTGGTAAAACGCGCCTGCGCATTCACTTGAGAAACTCAGGGGAGGTTTTTAACACCCCCCTGTCTCTCGTCATTCAGCCATGCAGTAATTGTTTTTTTCTTTTTTTTGAAAAACCGTTAACCAACTAGCCAGCAACCATTGTAAGTCTTATTACAGGCATAAAGCACTGCTTTTCCACGACAAGCAGTAACGTCCTGATGGTATGCGGAATTTATTCTTTAAACGATTCTTGGTGGCTGTAGTAAACGTATTCGTCAGATATTAAACACATTTATAGAGTAATTAATGAAGTTACGTAGCGTCGTCCATCAGAATTCTTGTTTTGGGATAAGTCTTAAAAGCCACCCCTCAACTTCGTCTTTCGCTCGTGCACGACGCCGCTTCGTCATCAACTCTAACGTCCAGCGCCGCATCATTCTTGCATCGGGTGCACGCAACGACTTTGCAGTAGCACTTAGCTGCAATATATTCCTCGATGCTCCAAACTTCACGGAGGCATGAAAAATTTGCACGAAGGAACGGACTTGAATTTCCAGCTTGACTTCCAGCTTGGCGCGTTGAACGTCGTCTGCTATTTGCAATTACTCAGTAGTAAATAACCCAGATTGCATGCCTCGTAAAGGTCGCCTCTACTTTCAGGTTTTACCGATCTGAAAAAAGTCCTTGTGGTTATCTACGCTTTGCAAGCCGCACCGCAGCAGAACGACAGAAAGCCATGCACAAAAACGCTGCGCTGACCGCCACCGGCATTCCACTGACGAGCGTTTCGCCACGGGCGGCGCTTTTGGCTGAAGTGACGATAGGGCCTGCTGCGGTGCGGCTTGCAACGCGTAGATAGATAATCACAAGGACTTTTTTCAGATCGATAAAACCTGAAAGTAGAGGCGACCTTTACGAGGCATGCAATCTGTGTTATTTACTCACATACTCAGTAATGGCAAATAGCAGTCGACGCTCAATGCGCCAAGCTTGAAGTCAAGCTGGAAATTCAAGTCCGTTCGTTTGTTCAAATTTTGCAATGCAGTTTGGCGTATCGAGGAATATATTGCATCTAAATGCTCCTACAAAGCCGGCGTGTGCAGCCGATTCACGAATGTCGCGGCAATGCTGCGGCGCTGGCCTTTGACAGTTGATGAGGAAACGGCGTCGTGCTCAAGTGAAAGACAAAGTTGTGGGGTGCCTTCTAAGATTTACCATAAAACAGAATCGGGATAGATGACGCTCCGTAACTTCATTACCTACGGTATAAACGTGTTTCAGCCTTCGGGAATCGTTTACAGAATAAATACCGCATGATAGAACAACGTATTGCTTGTCGTGGAAAAGCATTAGTTTACAAGACTTGCAATTGTTGCTGGCTAGTTGGTTAATGGTTTATCAAAAAACAATACCTGCGTGACTGAAGGACGAGAGACAGGAGGATACCAAAAACCTGCCTTCAGTTTCAGAACTGAATGCTGGGGTCAAGTTTTACAAGCGGCCACCTTCGCTTGAAAAAGCATGCACTCCTCTGTCTAACGACGGTGATGGTTTATCCCAAAGCTTTCTCGTGTCGGTTTCCTAGGTTGCCTTATGGATTTAAACTTTGACTAGTTGAGCTTTGAACTTGTCCAGCACACAGTTTAGTCTTTTGATCGCAACGTCTTTGTCTTTGACCTGTTTTGCACGAAGAAAGCTTCGCGTTCAACCATCGCCGCCGTTAGACGGATGGCTGGATGATTTTTCTGTTTAATTTTGCACTTCCATCACCCGTCTCCAGATCGTAGCTCCTTCCAGCGTGTCGGAAATGTGTCTGTGCCGGAGAACTTAAGGTGATGCCCCCTATTTGAGGCAACTAGTCGCGCGTTTTTGGTTTCTTCACAAGGCATTACTCGATTTTTTTAGGTACTCAGCCAAGAATACTTTTAAGAAATAAAAACACGGGCTGAAGTGCAACATTTTTTAACTATCGGTGCCAGCCTTTATTCCGCGCAGGGGGTAAAATGGGAAGGGGAGGGAGGATGGTTTGTAGCTTGGGTGGTTGGGTGGCTGAATAACTTTGGCTCGTGATAAAATGACCACTACAAACGTGGGAGTTTCGCTTCAGCTCCCAGGCTCCCATGCTGTCACTCGAGAAAACCGAAGGCACAAAGCTAACGGTTGCAGAAAGAAGGTGTAAACTGCCGCGATGTTTCCACAGCTACACGGTAATCGATTTCGTACGTAAGTGCGTTTCTCTTCAAAGCCCACGTATCGAGGTATCCCACAGTTAACGTTGGCGTGGAAACCGTAGTCATTGAAACGAGTGAGAATAATAAGTTGTAGAAATGAATACTAATAATAATAGTTTTATTTCTACTGAGACAGCACGGAGCCAGGCGCAGAGCGCTGCAAGCTCATGTCAATGTAGCCCGTTCCCAACCTTACAAGCGTCCAATAAGTTTACGTAGCCGTTAGTGCATTTAAGTAGAAATGAATAATTATAACAGTGGGTTTATTGATACTGAGATTAGGTGGAGCCAAGCGTACATCGCTGCAAAAAGCGCTCATAGCATTGTAGCCACCCAACTTTAGAAGCGTTCGACAAGCGTACGTAGCCGTTACTGCATCTAAGAACCCAACACATCTGTCTAGACTTCGTTTCACCGCACATATCCGCTCCCACAACCACCAAAACATTCAAAGCACTGAAGCAAACACGACAAAAACAACGGAAGGCTGCGTAGTCCAATGCACCGGATCATTCCACTAACGAGGGGAGCGCCGAGTGGTGGCGCCACCCGTCCAGCTTCCCGGTCTCAATAGTCGGCGCATCTTTGCGCGTCGCGCTCTGATGTACGTCTATAGACCTGAGAGCGCGACGTCACAAAAATGCATTGCCGCTGTCATCGGTAGCGACTGCAGTACAAAATAACAAAGTAGCGAGTAAAAACTGAAATACAAACGCCATACAGTAATGACACAGTAAAACAAAGGCAACTGAGTCAACAACATGTAATCAGCAGCAACAGCATGCAAAAAAGCGTCGTGTGCCGAGATAGGTGACATGTTCCCATTGCGGAGCATTCGTGACTCAAGGCTGCGAATATCTAAAATTCCCCCAATTTCCTTACAAATATCAAGTGCGTACGTCTATAACCAGGAAATCGAATAAATATTTGGGCCATCTTGTTGGGAAACGAGTGCCAACAGTACTCTCCACAACATAATGCGAACAACGCGAATACATTAGCGCGGGTAGGCCAGGCGTGCACTGGCTCGGGGATCAAAGGTCGTGTCCTGTTCGGCCCAAAATAAAAAAGTTTATGTATCAACTAAACCGAAACGCCACTCAGCTTCCTCCCACTATGCCTAGTATAAAACACTTTCACCTGCTACTGCCATCGTTTGATGAAAGAAATAGCTCATTTATATGATCGAACTGCGGAAAATGGGAAGGGGGCATAGTGCTCGTGTGCATGTTCGGGATTTCATTTAGGGGGAGGGTGATTACGATAAGCTCGAGCTCCTATCGTTGTGTCAGTATTTCAGTTTCTTTCTAACTTTCCAGTCTTAGCGGAAGTGTAGCGACAATTACCCTAAACTATCTAAAAAGCAGGGGCAAGCAAAGCCTCAAAAGGCTATTTCTCCGTTTTCGTTTTCTTTTTTGAATTGCAGCACTGTTGATGAGCATGTCTGTTCCCAGCCCCTTTTTCACCAGTGAAGTTCGCTGAAATAATCGGACTCATTTAAAATTTGCGCCATAAAATGTGTTATGCCCTGAATGATGCTGAGAAATCTGGATGGCGCTTAGAACTTTTGCGCCACTTGGGGGTCTGCATTTTTTCATGGTACGCTGCAGTCAACAACAACAAGATGGAAAACATCGAGATGCTACACGACGTGCTGGAGAAGGAAGACGCTGTGGACGATGCCACATCTGCAAGCGCAGACACTCAAGGTGAGTTTTCTATTGTTTTCACCACATGCTCCAGGTAGATATGCGCAGCCACTTTTCGGCAAAGGGGGGGAAGGGGGGGCGGGGTGCTTCTTGTGGAGCAGGGCTTTCGGGTGTACACGATGGAGGGAGAGACCTGCGCCTGCATCCAGCGCGTCTTACAGAGGGGCTCGTTACAGGCTAACTCCCCGTTTGTTTTTTGTCTGCGTAAACCGCAAAAAGCCGCTCCCGCGCGCGTCTTCCTCACTTCGGCGAACTATCTCATTTCGGTCACCTGTTCGGGTCTGGTGCTTCATATTGTACAGAGGGCAACACCCTTGTCTATAACACAAGTTTCATACTTATAGCCTTATCTTGCCTCGGCCGAAAAGCGTTTGAAGAAAACTATTCTGTCATTATGAAGTCTTGACCATATATTTTGACCTCAGCGTTTTTTGTGACAAGTTTGAGCCCGCAGTTTTGAGAGGTAGCCAGTTCAAGTTGAACTCAGTGTTAGAAAGGGTGTTGCGCTCTGTACTATAAGATGGCGTACATTGCCCCTGAAAAAAAATGTCTTCCGTTGATGCATGTGTTTTTAGAAGTGAAGCTGTCTTTAAGGAGATCGGTGTAAGCTTAACCTTTGTAATTAGGCTTTCCCACGTTGGGTATTGCACAGTGAAGCCTACATACTCCTAACGCTGGCACACTCTCAGCTCCCTTCGGTCACCTGGGCGCCTCTGTCGCCTCACGCTTGGTATAAGATTACGTCTAGTGCCGCCTGGAAGATGTCTTCCCATCAATGCATTTGTGCTTAGAAGGGAATTCGCCTTTCGGGGTTCGCAGTACGCTTGGTTTTTGTAAGCTGCCTTTCCCGCGGTATTTGTTGCACAGTGAGGCCTACTCACCCCGCTGAACGTTCCCGGCGCGAAGGCGCGGACATTTGGGGCCAACCAATAGCCCACAAACAGTCCGCTGGTCATCCACCTCCACAGAAAGTAACGGCACTGAATTTTTGACGCGCAAATACCACTAGGTGTTTCCGCGCAACTTTGCATTCGAGATGCTTCAGCAGTGTTTCCGACCACGATCAACCTTCAACGCTAACACCTTGCGATTCAAAGCTATAAGCCAGGAAAATCGTCCCGTCCCTCAACGGCTTATATGTGTTTCGCTTCCATGCCAGTAAACATTACGGCCCTAGCCCATACGTTATTTCTGGATTCTATAAACATTTTGCAGTCGATTTGCTTCTAGGCTTCTCTGACTCGCCACGGGCTAAAATTACGGCATCTTGTTGTAAGAAAAAGACAGGACATCTACGCTTGTGTGACTTAAGACGTGGGCGCGACAGTATGCGGCTGCGCGGTGTAGCTGAATTTGAGCGACGGCAATGCGATTGTTAGTGCTTGTTTTGATCCCGGCCGCGGTGGCTGATTTAAAAGCGAAACGCCCATGGGTCGATATTTCGGCACACGTTAAAGATCCCGATTGATTGATTATGGGATTTAACGCGTTGACGCTACGCAGCCGATGAGGCGCACTGCAGTGGAGCGCTCCGGATTAATTTTGACCACCTGGGGATCTTTAACGTGCGCCGAAATCTCGAAAACACGGGTGTTTTCGCTTTTCGCCTCCATCATAAAAGCGGTAGTCACGGCTGGGAATCGAACTCGCATCCTTGGGCTAAGCAGCACAACGCCTTAGCCACTGAGCCACCGCGGTGGGTCGTTAAAGATCCCCCTGAGGTCAAAATTAATCCGGAGCCCTCCACTGCGGTGCTCCTTATAGCCCAGGTGTAGTATCTTCGGCGCGTTAAACACCACAATCGATCAATCCATTGCTTGTGTTTCGAAGTGTGTATTGTGCGAGCACAGTGGGGCGTCCAGCGCTAAGCTGGGTGGCGCCCTCCACAGCATGGAAGACAAAGCTTGCGGCGGTATCCGGGTGGCGGGATATTTGAGAATTCCTGCAATTAGGTCTTATTTAATGGACATAATTTCTAATTAGAGACATTTTAGTTCGCTTGTGTTTATAATGTCTGCCTCGCATTGGTTTTGAACATCGTAGCGTTACTATTCACAACCATTTGTAGCAGAGTCAATGACCTCTTGGCGACAACATGGCTATACGGCTACAACAGAAGTGCATCGAAGCGAGCTATAGCGCAGCGGCGAGAGAACGTGTCCAAGCCTGGGGACGTTGTGGCGACGATGAGACTTCCGAGCCCAGCTTGCCGTTTTCACGACTATGCGCAATAGGAACTGGCTTCTCTGCGCTTCTGTCGCATCCATGTAAACGAGACGAGGATCCCTCACTCCCCCTTCATCTTTACACCAAGGCCAGTCCCATCTCCACCCCCACGGCCGCTGGATGAGAGCGCACGCAAGGTGCGCCTTTCATCCAGCGGCCGTGCCACCCCACTCCATCCTGGCGCAGTGACTGCGCTCGGACTTGCGAGCGCGGACGTGACAAAAACTGGGTTCGCTGCGCTTTTGTTGCAGCCATGAAAAAACAGCCTCAGACTTGTTCTGGCGGCCTCGTTGCCATTTACGCTTAGCAGTGGTAACGTCCTTCCACGGACGCTTGATGACAAACGGCTAGCGCACACGGAAAATCGCATAAGCCTATAACGCTGTTGCGGCGTTAACACCTAAAACCTTCGGTGTTCATCGCTCAGCAGCTGTATGGGCCTAGTACCATTTTTGAGTGAATACATAATGCCACCTGAAGCGGCGGTGACATTTCCTTCATCCAATAAAACAAAAAAATGTAAAGAAATTTCTATTCAGGCTTCATTATGCAGGCCTCAAAGTCCAGCCGAAGGGCAGCAAATGCCTGTTTATTGTATTCGTGTAACTTCCAAAACAATGATAAATATCTGTGTAATGAGATCATTCGGAGTATACCTGAAAATATTTCTGAAAGCTTTCAATTCGCCGATAAAAGCCGAGGGCAATGCACGCATTACCTTAAAGTTCCGAAAGAACGGTGAGAACGGCGACCCAAACTACAGAGGTATCAAGTGGAAAATACGGGACGGGCGAACTTTCCGGTCAGGTACGAGAAACTAAAAAAAAGTATCCACACCGCCAACCAAAACTGCGGAGATACGAGTAAAAAATCCGGGCAGGTTGTGTCTCCCTTGTTCAAAATCGTGACATCGGCGGTGTTCGCGGCCGTGTTAAGTCTTCGCGAAGGAGCTCCCCGGGCTTTCGAGGGTGTCGAAGCTAGCGCGATTTTAGAGTGAGCGATCTTTGGGATCTCTTAGTAAATTAAATATTTCATCCCTAAAGGAGGATTGGCGCGTTTTCGGGGGAGGGCGTTCTCTCGGAACTTCATGGTAGTCTATACGACGCCGCTGCGTACAGCGCACATAATTCTCTGAGAAAAAAAATATGAAGGACAGAAGGCTGCGTATTTGTATAACCTACTTGGCGTGCGACAGGTACGACAAATGACGGGGATGCAACAGAACAACGGAACGAGTTTTCGGCATAAGTTAGAATGGGCATCAAAATATACATGAAATATCCCACCGGTGATATGCGTATATCTTCTATTGTACGTAATCATTACGGGGAAAAATATAAAAAAAATCATTGCTTTAATACCGCAACACAAGCACGATAAGGGGTTACGAAACGCAGCGAGACGGCACTATACGTATGAAAACTGCAGCCATAATCGGGGAATCGCATCTAGTTTCATTGGAAAGAAGCGCACATGTACGAGCCCTCCGCGAACTTGTAGCTTGCGTATCTTCCACAGTTTCTTCCACTCGTATCTTCCACTCGTTTCCATAGCAAACGAGTGCAAGCTGATCTTATTGCAAAAAATGTTGGCTGACATAAACAACACCATGAACGCAACTATGGACGCTAGCATGTAATTACATGGACGTGGCGAGAAACTTTTCTTAGCCTCAAAGCAATCTGCATTATGTCCAATTGTTGTAAGAACGTTAAAGAAACTTTTTTTTTTAAAGCGTAGCTCCCGCTGTGCGCCCTACCACCTAACGGCCCGTGCACATCGAGCAGTACAGAGGAAACAAGGGGTAAATAAATGTATGGGGGATCTCTCGAAGTCCTTCGCACACGAAGGACGTGTGTATCAACGAATAAACGCCGTAAAAAAGGTATGAAGCCAGATTTTTCTCTCAGTCGAAGTAGAGCTGTGTTGCGGAACACTTGTTGCTATTTTTTCTCACGCCTCTTACCCCCTTCAGGCTGTTTGAGGCGAGCCCACCGCAATATTCTTAGCCGAAGGTATGGTAAAATTTAGAAGTCTTGAAAACGGAAAAAATTATCGCATCGTTATTCCCAAAAACGACACACTGAAATTGCCAGAGTCGTCCTTGTAATCAACGGACCAGATTCTCAACATGATACGTAGAGTCTCCAACCGAAGAAGAGGTATGAAAGAGGACGACACATTACGTCTGGTGCAGGCCTTCGTGATATCAAGAATAACATACGCAGCACCATACCTGAATCTCAGAAAGGCAGACACCGTATACCTAGACACTTTAATCAGAAAAGCGATCAAACAAGCCCTGGGGATACCGCAAAACTCAACAGCGCGACTTCTGCGCATGGCAGTCCACAACACGCTTGACGAGCTAGTAGAAGCCCACCTTTCGAATCAACGAGTTCGCCTCAGCAAAACGGACGCCGGAAGGGCTGTACTTAAGAAGATAGGATGGCAAGAAGCGCCACACGTCACGGAGCGACAAGTCCCAGACCAATGGACTTCACAAATCGAGACCAAACCAACCCCAAAGAACATGGACCCCAACAGAAACAAAGGAAGAAGGGAGGCGAGAGTAAAAGCAATTAACAAACTGTTGGAAGAAAAGAGACACGAGGGAATACTCTACACTGATGCTGCCCTGCCCAAATTCTCCAACAAAGCAACTATAGTAGTGACCACAAGAAACGAAATAGTGAACTGTGCATCATTGTACACCACGGAGCCAGAGGAAGCGGAAGAGGTCGCCATAGCACTGGCGCTAACGCAACCTGGTACAGCGACAATTCTCACGGACTCAATGAAAGCCTACAACAGATACAGAACAGGACGGATCTCATAAACTGCCGCCAAAATCCTGACAAGCGGGAAACCCCCGGAAACAAGAATTGAACTCATTTGGGTCCCTGCGCATTCCTCGATCGAGGGCAACGAATTCGCCCATCGACAGGCCCGAGACTTAAACCTTCGGGCCACAGAGGAAACGGAAGAAGGGATGCACCCAATAACGAAATATGCAGAAATCCTCAAACATTACAGGGAGAACAGAAGAAGCCTTCCGCGTCCTCACCCTAAACTATCTTTGGAAGAACAATCAATATATCGACAGATACAGGCAGCCTCTTTCCCACACCCTCTACTCCTGAACCGCATGTTCCCAATTAGATACGCAAAAGAATGTCCCCTATGCTCAAAACCAGGCACCCTGGAACACACCATCGGAGAATGCACAAAACTCAAGTCCCCCCCAATTCTTGTTGACTCCGTCAGCATAGAGGATGAGCGATGGGAGATCTTGCTGATCAGCTCCGCCCTGGAAGACCAACTTCGGCTGATCAACAGGGGCCAGGAAGCTCGGGAAGCATATGGGAACCTGGGAACAAGGAACCACTCCGACTGAGCTAAAATAGCTCCATCGCAACCCTTTTTCTAACAATAAAGTCTATTCTCTCTCTCTTTCTCTCTCTCTCCTTGTAATCATGATGATCACCAGAGATGTTCTATCTGCAGTGAAAGACGAAAGCTTCCGCGCATCCCACCGTTCACCCCTTCCTCGTTCAGAAATTTTCCATGGTCTTCAAGCTTGATTGATTGATTGATTGATTGATTGATTGGTTCGTTGATTGATTGATTGATTGATTGATTGATTGATTGATTGATTGATTGATTGATTGATTGATTGATTGATTGATTGATTGGTAGTGGTATCCCCTTTGAAACGGGACGATGACAATTCATCTTACCAAGAAAAACTAATACAGTCGCCGACCGTTTTTTCGGACTCGAGGGGAACTGCCGATAAGACCGAATAATCGGAAGTCTGAAAAAAAAAGGATTCAATGATTGATTGTAGGGTTTAACGCGCCGACTCAACGCAGGCGATGAGGCGCGCCGTAGTGGAGGGCTCCGGATTAATTTTGACCACCTGGGGATCTTTAACGTGCGCCGAAATCTCGTACACACGGGCGTTTTTGCTTTTCGCTTCCATCAGAAAAGCGGAAAGGATTCAATAAAAAAAGCAATGTACCCTTTTGAGAGCATCGTGGACCTAGAATTGTACAAGGCTAACTTAAAGCCGGATTTTTGTCATATCAGTCAGGTTGTAGCGGTGCTTCATTACCTGTTTGCAAACTTTTATTACCTTGCGCTCAGGCTCGCGTGTAAAAAAGCTTTGGAACGTCCTTGTGCGTTTACTTTTCATATTTCTGCGAATTATCCCTTTGGGTTCGTCTTGTTTGTTTTGTAACCGCGCGTGGCCGATTCCGGTTTCTTATCTGGCGTGTCAACCGGAGCGCCCGTTTGCTCTTTTAAATGCATAGCATTTTAGTAACTCACAATGTCACGCGGCGTTCGGCCTAGTCCGCAGCCAGGCCACTACACTATAAAAGAAACAACAGTTTCCGGCGCCCGGATTCGAACCCATGACGCCGCGGGCGGAACGGCAAGTGCCGGGCGCACTACCGATTGAGCCACGCAACCAACACGGATTTCGATGCACCGATAGCGCCTTATATCCTTCACTCATTTATGGTTTGTTTCGAAAGCGCCATAAGTTGTCACGCGCCTCCGCAAGATGGCGACACAGGTTCCGCGATCGAGACTATGATCGAGAGACCCGCCATAAGTTGTCACGCGCCTCCGCAAGATGGCGACACAGGTCCCGCGATCGAGACTATGATCGAGAGACCAGCAGCGCTGGTCGCGTCTCGTGCTGCCGGGACGCCCCGCTGTAGCCCACCGCAAATTTGATGACGTGCAGCGTGTAACAAGAAAACCAACAACCAATACGTAATCCATACGACTTGCCGGCGCACCCCCTCGGAAATGCTGTGCATTTGATCGTGCCCCTCGCGAGGGGGATGCTTCTTTGCCCTTGCCCTCGTAGAGGGGGGACAGGCCTCCTCGCCTTTTTTTGTCGTACGTCCCGTCGGGCAATATTGTTTGATATGAAAAGGGTGCCACCTTGTCGCCAACTTGATTTTTTGTTTCTTCGACAGTGTTCTCGATCCCATTTCCATGTATCTGAAATTAATAACGTTCCGAGAGTAATGCATGCATAGCAAACGCCGCGCAACTCACTTTATTGACGTTCATCTGTGCACGTAACACTGCGGACTGCTTCTTCGACGTTTGTGTTTCATTCTAGTCTTCTGGAAAACAGGAGCTCGCTAGCTCGATGCGTTCAGAAGTTTTGCGTCGTTCTTGGCTACGTGGCAATATTCTGTTTACTCCGTGTGCTCCACATCGCAGCGCGAAAAAATAAATTTTTGTACGCTGGACCACGCTCTTTTGTCTCCCTTGGTAACACTGAATTTTTTTTTGCGTGTGATAAAATCAGTTTTATTGATCTTTTTTCGCTTCCTGTTTTTGCAAGGATTGCAAAGCGTGGAAGCGGAAGACACATGGTGCAACATATATCTCATCGTGTTTTGATCCTTCGCGTTTCTGCAGCGTTTTTAGATGTTCTCAAGTATGTACCCGCTCATTGAAACGAAAATACTGTTGGGCTATCTTTTTTAGTGTTCTGTGCATTCCAGAGCAATCAACGGATTCATTAAGCGTAGTCTGAACGACGCGTACTTGGTTTCTTTCAGTTTTTTTTTATTGTATTATTGATAGGCCCGCAGCAGTCCGTGACTACACAGCAACCGTATGTGTGGTATTTACAACTTTGCTTTAAGAAAAGAAGAAATAGAGATTTAAAAATCCGAAAACACGACGGCGCAGCGCTTGTACGTGCCAGAGCACGCAGAAGCCGTTGCCGTTCGCGGTCGAAGTCTACGGTAATTTACTACGAAAAATAAAACCCCATTGAACGCAGGTGATGACTGGACTATTCATCGCGAACTACTATGAAACATCCCCCTCGCGAGGGGCACGATCAAATGCACAGCATTTCCGAGGGGGTGCGCCGGCAAGTCGTATGGATTACGTATTGGTTGTTGGTTTTCTTGTTACACGCTGCACGTCATCAAATTTGCGGTGGGCTACAGCGGGGCGTCCCGGCAGCACGAGACGCGACCAGCGCTGCTGGTCTCTCGATCATAGTCTCGATCGCGGGACCTGTGTCGCCATCTTGCGGAGGCGCGTGACAACTTATGGCGGGTCTCTCGATCATAGTCTCGATCGCGGAACCTGTGTCGCCATCTTGCGGAGGCGCGTGACAACTTATGGCGCTTTCGAAACAAACCATAAATGAGTGAAGGATATAAGGCGCTATCGGTGCATCGAAATCCGTGTTGGTTGCGTGGCTCAATCGGTAGTGCGCCCGGCACTTGCCGTTCCGCCCGCGCCGTCATGGGTTCGAATCCGGGCGCCGGAAACTGTTGTTTCTTTTATAGTGTAGTGGCCTGGCTGCGGACTAGGCCGAACGCCGCGTGACATTGTGAGTTACTAAAATGCTATGCATTTAAAAAAGCCATCGTTGGCCCAACGGCTGGTAAAACGAATGTATGCGCGTCTGTACACACGCACACCTACGCGCGACTAAGTCCGCCTGTATTTCCGCCTGTATTTCCGCCAGGATCTTCTCCTTGTTCTTCAAGTAATCGTAGACGGTTTGCTTTGAAACTGAAAATTCCAGAGTAACTTCGCTTTGCGGTCGGCCGCTTTCAACTTGACGGATAATGGCAGCTTTTTTCTAAACCGTGAGTGTCTGGCAGTTGCCTCATTACTTTGCAACCCCGGATAGCTCCTGATGGCGCCGTCCCGACGGCGCAGGTAGCCGTGGTGGCATGGGTGGTGTCGGAGGCATTTCAGAAAATCCGTCTTGGCACGCCAACCAAAAGACACAACGGTACACAAAGCACAGAAAACGACTGACCGTGACCACCGCCATCATGCGCAAACACATACGGGCCTCTTCGATTTTTACAGTTTTGTTAGTCTGACAACTCCCTTCTGTTGTACCGTGCCTCCGCCAGGTGGCGACGCGGGCCCCGTGAGAGCACCAAAGGTAGTGTGTGAAAAATCGAACAGCGTGCTGTCCGGCGTCCGAACTATCGGTCGTGGATATACATGTACATACTTCAATGGGACAAGTGGCCGTGCTGCAAAGGTGTCCTAATAAACAAGCGTGTCCGAATTTTGAGCGTCCGAATAAACGGCCGGTGACTGTATGTCTATGGGGGTTGACAGCGCACAAAGACGACGACAAACAAGGAAAAAATGACAGGACAAGCGCTGATCAGCGCTTGTCCTGTCATTTCTTACTTGTGTGTCGTCGTCTTTGGTGCTACACCAACTATCCCACCAAGCCATCCTGTATGTCTGTTTTATATGGTAGTGCTGCTCTGAGGGCAGGCCCAAAATACTTTTTTTTTCTTTTGCAGGTGGTAGCTGTCCGAGGCAATATTCTCCTGTTTCTCGTCCACTATCATTCTGTTCTTCTTTTAGTCGCCTCGACATCTTTGAAGTTAACTCCGTCTATTCTACCCTTAAATCCTAGGGGTTCTGGAAACGGAATCATTCCCTCTTGAAGATTTGGATGGATACACTTACATTCTAAAACTATGCGCCGCATAGTTTGTTTCTTTTCCGCAGACCACGCATACCCCATCATTTTCTGTACACTTCCCCACAAAACTCTTAGTTCTCAAGCAACCTGCTCTAGCCTCAAAAAGCAAAGCACTGTCCTTGGAATTATCATAGAAATATTCCTTTCTCATGTCCAATTGCTCTGCCCTGTACATCTCTAACGACGTTTTAGCTTCAATTTCTCCCCTCCGTTTATTCGTTTCTATTTGCCTTGCTTCTTTTTTGGTCACCTTGACTGTCTTTGATTCTCCACTGTTCTTTCCGCATTTCATCGTTAGCCTTGTAGTTTTCCTTAACCACTGCGTGTCCACGCTTTTCAAGTATAGGTACCTAAACATTTTAGCTGCCCACCTACGTTGATCCATTGCTCTCAACCTCCCCTCAAAACTTATTTTACTCTGAGCCCCTCGAACTCCAAGCGACACCCAGCCCATATCTTCTCTCTGTACTGCTTCGTTAGTTGTTTTACCATGTGCTCCTAAGCTAGCTGGCCGGCCTTTCCCTCCCCCTCGTCTCTTCCCTCGCTGGTGTCACCGCGGCTTGTTTCATCAACTTGCTTATGCCTGCTGCCACATGTTTTGCCCAACTTGCCTCCCTTTTCGTGTTCACCTGAAGTAATAGCACATTAGTTGGCCGTATACGCGCTTCTATACCCGTGTGCGTGATGTTTAATTATTTTTATTTGTGGCTGTTTGGGTTGTTCAATTTTAGAGGCCGTTCGCGAGGCGTCAAGTTTCTGTCTCCATAAGTGAGTGCTGTAAGCCACACTGAGCGCATACCCCTTTCTTCAGTGGCAGAGGCGGTTTGTCGAGATTATTGGGTAGTTGGGTGGATGAACTCCGGGCTAATTTTTCGCTGCATACATTTTGTTGTAGTACGGGTTATGACTGCCTAATGGTGTCCACGATAAAAATATTGAATATTCCTACCTTATTATACGCAAAAGGCTTCTACCACAGCCTGGCCATTGAACGCCATTGCTAAGCTTTCCTTGCAAGATCATCGTAATGAACCCTTTTTTCAACTCAGGCAGAATCGGTGAACAAAACGATGTCGTAAGTGGAACTCAAGTTGCGGAGGTATTCCGCATCCGCCAATATCACCAGTACTTCCCGGTATTAGCCCCAGAGCAAGGTGCAAATAAAATAACTTTAGGTGGACTGTGCATTTTCGCCTAAAGCCCTTACCAATCTGAAACATTTCGCTTTTCATGTTGATCGTACTGCCGTCGTACACTACTTATGGCATAGGAAAAATTTGTAGCAACTTTAGTTGCAGCGCGACCAGGGGAATTGCTTCCCAGCCAACCGCTTCTTACTACCGGGTCTGATCTCGGAGCTGCTTCGAACACATATTGTCTACGTTATTAGTTACGTTGCTGCTTTCGTCTTTTAGGGAGTGCACCTGACATCGCAGGCAACGCAATTTTTCCTTATTGTTTAGTCCAATTCTTTTTCCCTCAACCTTGGCCTTTAAAGGCGAGAATGTCCTTTATTTCTTTACTTTGTTTATAAAAGTAAGACAGTAACATTTTCGATAGTTCTCTTATCCCCGGGGCTTGAAGCTTTTAAGCTGCTTTCTTAAGTAACCTCTATGCTTCGTAAGACAGTTCAACTGTTTTCATCGTTGCGCCTATCCTACAGCAAGTGCTGACTTAAGGTTAGAGTGGTCAGCGTCTTATTAAAAAAAAAAAACACTTCCAGGCCGTCCTCAGCAACGTCTCTTAATGAAGCAGACCTTTTTTACGCCATCAATCTAAACTTATGTGCTTTCTCATGTACTAACAGTAAGTTCGCTTGCTTCCTCTCGACTTGTTTTGTTCCTTCCAGCTGAATTAAACTCCTTATCATGTTGGGAATCATTGAGCTTGACGTGAAGATTAGAACTCCGTACGGTTCATCTAGTTTTTGTTTTACCCGTTTTGGCTTTTGCACGTCCATTTTGTATATTTCTTATAGAAGTAGGCTTTCATAATCGTCTGGCTATTTCTATCCACTGTCCCGATATTTAGAAGTGTCCTACCGATGTTTGGCAACCTTGTAGCATACTTTAACGTTGCACTCTATACACTGCAGACTCGTGTATTTTTTCTTACTCATGATTGCATAGCCTTCGGCGATCGGTATCTCCAGTTCAGCTTGATTACAGCTGTTACTATACGGTATGGTTGTGGTGTTAACTCCATTGTAATTCCTGATACCTCAGTGTGAACATGAAATCCCGCACCCAACTTCGTTTTTTCTACGGCCTCCGTAGTACTAGGTATCTACTGTATTCCATGCTTCAAGTGCCTGTTTCACTTCTAGCCTCGCTATGCCGTATGATACCCCGTACGATATTTTTTCTAGCTGTAGAGAGCGGAGCACGCTATCTTTCTCAGCGGCGAGGTTTTATTATAGAGCGGTACCACGTTCAAGTTACGTTCCCGATTATTTGGCATTGATTGATTGATTGATTGATTGATTGATTGATTGATTGATTGATTGATTGATTGATTGATTGATTGATTGATTGATTGATTGATTGATTGATTGATTGTACTTTGTATATTACACAAATAAATTGCACTTTTCACTGTTAATTCATTATTGTCCAGACGTTCCTTAAGAAGAGGTCATCTCAGTGCTGGCGAAACTGTCAGCACCGGCGGAGTTATGAATGACGGGCGCATCTTTAAGCGAACACCGTGTGAACATGGCTTCGCTTACATGCGTTGCAGCACCACACACAGCCATGATTCGACGCCCCCGGAGAGCTTGGGCCGGGACGCGGAGAGCGGCCAAGATGAACAAGGTGAACAAGACAGCCTCGTTCCCGAAGCGAAGGAGCCCCGGACATGGGCGCACCGTGTCCTTCAGGGCCAGGGGGCCGCAGTCCACTACGGCCAGTGAGCTGCCCACTACTGATGCCAACTCGGTGCTGTCTGTCACGCCTCGCACGAGACGGACGTCGCGCTCTACAAAGGCGGCGGGCACGGCCAAGCGCACAGGTATGTACGTGCGCACTTCCCATGATCCTTGCCCGTCGTGAGACTGACTGTCCACTGGCTGGGTATGCGATGCACCTGGTTACAAATTCACGCGGACTGCGGTCAGATATGTGGGTGGCGCCGCACGAATATCTATGAGGACAAAAGATTTAAACCAACCGTGCCATTTCACTCTGTGGAGGTGGGTGACCAGCAGTGTTTCAAGTGTCTGCGTCGGCCGGGAGGCAATCCAAGGAATGCACGCAGCAAAACACGTTTGTTTGTAATTAGCGATTGAGCGTACTTCCTAGTTAATTAGCTCATTCAAACTTTCTATACGACAAAGATGGCCTATGTGGCTGTCTGTTTCCCTCCTGTCGAAGCCCCTTTGCATTTACAGATGGGAATTCAGGAAACTTTGCAACCTAACTGTGAACTACCGAATTATGAATAGTAAATGAAACTTGTCGTAGTGCAGCTAATTCTCACATACTTTGTTCTGGCTAGTTTTGGCAAAACGAGTGTTACAACTGTTTTCTGTAATTGTATACTAGAGGGCCGTTTATTGATAGCAGGCAAAAAATCTGTAACGTTTAGAACTTATCCGAACTAATCATGACAAGTAAATGAAACTCGGCGCAATAACAGAGCCTTCCTACCTTTTACTTTCGGTGCGAGTTTTACAGCGGAGATGTTATAATCTAGGTTCTGACCAAAGTGCGTGCATTGACAGGAAGTCGCGTCGACAAATTTCACAGCGGAGCCAACTTTCTGGTGAATGCTCTGTAGTAGTTAATCTCGTATCTCGAAAAAAATGATACTGAAATCGGCCGCTGGGACGACTCTGTTCTTACGCCTAGTTTCAATTACTTGTCGTAATTAGTTCAGGGAAGTGGAAAACGTTACAAAATTCCGTCTGCTGTCAATACATGTACGTGTAAGGAGAGAGTGTGGTTACAGAAAACGGCTGTAACGCTTGTTTTACCGAAACTACCCCGAAACAAATTATATGACAATTAGCCGTTAAAACTACTCTAGCATTAGGCTGAGTTTCATTTACATTCCATATTTAAGTAGTTCACTGTGAAGTTCTAAATATTGCGGCATTCCCTTTTGCTGTCAATGCGTAGATTATATTGGAGGGAAACAGACAGCCTCGTGTTTGTCAACTAGAATAAAACTCAATTCCTTCCGAGCTTCATTCAGCTAATTAACTGGAAAGCATGCTGAATCGTAAACTAAAAATAGACGTGTTTTGTGTCGTGCATTCCTTGGATTACGTCCGGGTCAATGGAGCCCCATTCCAGCTTCGCTGGTCATCCACATTCACAGAGTGGAATGGCGCTGAATATTTTTCAAGAAACGTACATTACACTGAGAGCCAGAGCGCATTCATCCGAAGGTTGACTTTTCCGCCAAATTGGTCGCTGCGGTTTCCATCTACGCACGCAGTGTAACAGCTCTGCTGTTAGAAGATGCGGTTTATCTTAATTCAACTCTCTTCAAAATAGCCGTGGGCGTTCTTCCTCGCACCGAGCCTGAAAAAAGTTAACTGTTTGTGGATGCCGTGCCACCAGGGATGTTGTACTCGGAGTAACGCTCACTGCATTCTGAAAAACCCGATGTACTCATGTTTGTACGAAGTTTGCACTGAAATTACGTATTGCACTCGACGTACTGTTTGTTGGACTTGACAGTGTTAGTTATACTTCAATTATTATCGCCTACATCGTGAGCTTATATCATTTTCTCTCAGTCCCCTCTTGCTAATTTAAAATGTCAATAACGTTCCTGTTGCGTTTGTCCTTTGTTTCGTCACTTTCATATCGACTGGCGAGGAAGTCCTCTGGCTGAGTTGATAACCAAATATTACCTTTAAAATGCGGATGTAGGGAGTAAGGTTTTGTACTGTTTTTGTTCAAGGTATCCGCTGATATTTGGTACCGAAAACTCGAAAACGTTGAACATGTCCTTTCGGCCCTTTGGATGGACATCCACAGAAATTGCCTGGTAAAGTACCGAAGAAAGGCCCCTTTCCAAAGAGCCGGTGGCGCCGTCTTGTGGCTGCTTTCAAAACCAAACATTAGTCGCGCCAAATTCAAACAGGCTTATAAGCAATACGCAGGGTTTGCAAACGAAACAAAATCGTGCGAAGTCTCCTCGGGGTGGCTTCAGTGGCATGCTAGCAGAGACTGGCACGTTCATGTTCCTTCTGGTAAGAAATGTGAAGCAGAGTGCTCTCAAGGAGACTGAGGATGACATTGCGTCTAACCTCGAGGTATGACACGCGTGCGAATTACCACGGCAACGACGGCAACCACATCCAGCCCTGTTTAATTATCTCGGAAAAGAGAAAGTATACAGCTCGAGAAAACGCCGTGAAAAGTCTGCAAGTAGGCGGTATATTTTGCGGACTAACGTGAAAACGCGCGGTGAGCACAGAGTTGAAAGCAAGTATCCTCTTTTAAGTGAAATTCAGCGTAATTTACTTATTTTGCACTTCATTTTATTTAATCTATTATTTGAATGAACTCCCGTTTAGTTTATTTGCCTTTGACAAACTGCGAGTTGCATATGTTGAGACGCATCCTAGTATGTTTTCGTTGCCGGCGGGGCGACCACTTTCGTTGTTTTGCCAATTATTTGTGCGTCCAAATAGCCATCTGAGTCGGTCCACCATGCTGTGGGCGAGCATTAGACGCATATACAAAGCAGGAGGCGAAGAGCACCCCTCAAGTGTAATGGCCACAGCCCTCGCCAGAAGAACCGATGCTTAAAATCCAACTGCAACGAAATTTTCGGCACCTTAAATGCACTGTTTTTCGGTAGTATTTCTTTAAAAATGCTACGGGAGAAATTTGGAGGCCCAAATATGCGACGCTGCATCGTAAACGAAGATCGAAAATGCTCTTCTCCGAACCGAAACTAGAAAAAAAGGATGGCCATCATGGCCGGCCGGAAGTGACGTATCAGTCAGGAATCGAGTGGGCGCAGACGGCGGATTCTCCCAGGCTGACTGCGAGAAAACGGTGCGCATTCGATGTGTTTCGGGTCGGCTGTTTCTTCACAAGCTTTAATAATGCGCGAAAAGGAGTTGGGGAGTTCATGCAACCATTATTGCTTCTCTGTGAGGGGCTTAGACGCGTCTATAGTCGTCTGTTAAAAGGTAGACACAGGCATTGCGAGGCGTCGTAGCGAAGCTGGGAGCTAGGAAATAAGTACACCAAATGCAGTGTTGAGCGCTAGATGGGCGCCGGCACAGGGCATATGGCTGGGCTGGTCGAACCATCCTGCGTTTGTGAGAGAAGAGAACAAAAATACCGTGGGCAGCAAGCGACGAAACTTGCCAGACAGCGTGTAAGAATTCGCTTTCAGCGCATATAATCAAAGTTCTAATCAAGAATTTCATTATTTTTGTTTGCACGGGCAGTTTCGTTCCGGTTAGCAGGGTGCCCGCGCCATCTCTTTAGATAATGATGCCCTCCTATATAAAAAGCCATGCAGCAACGAAAGCACTGCAGTATCTTCGCTGGCTTCGTGAAACAGTGACCTTACCCGATACTCAATGCTGCCAAATGTGGCCCCCTTTACATCTTTTATTTCTCATCGGAGAGCGAAATAACGGCTGGTTTTTGTTAATTTGTTAATTTGTTTGGTTTTTGTTAAGTTGTTTGAACTGAAACAATCCCGTGCAGTGGCCGCGTGCTTGTACTTGTCGCGACCAGTGACAACAGGGCATCGCCTCGCGTCGGCCGTGCTCGCGCCACTCGCGCTGTCGAAGAGTCGACCGGCCGCGATAGTACAGTGCGCCGCACAGCTAGCTGCCATACTCGTTTGCTCCCTGACCGGTCGCGGCAACAGCGAATCGCCTTGCGTCGGCCGTTCTCGCTTATTGCACACTGGTAGAACCGGCCGCCCGCGAGCTTGCAGTGCGCGGCACAGCTGCGGTACTCACTCGCGCGCCCGGCGCACCGACCAGCCGTGCCAGGAGCGTATCGTCTCGCGGAGGCCGCACTCGCGCCTCGCGTCTCGCGTGCTCGTAGAGTCGACCGCGAGCCTGCTGCGGCTGTCGCAACGACGAAATCAGCCGTTGTGCAACTGCCGCACACGCTCGCCGACCGCGTGTCGCATCGCGTCGACCGGCGGCCGCCCTCGGCACTGTTCGAGTTTGCCCTTTTAGTCTCGGCAACCCAGAGTTCTTCATCTTGTCGCATTTCGGAAACGCGTGAAAGCGATTATTCATGTAAGATGCACGAATTACGCGGCTCACTCGCGTGAGACCGCTCGTAAAAGTGCTACTGAGGAGAGACGACGGCAGGACGGGTGTCCTGTCTCAAACGTCACATCCGGAAGTTCGCCGCAGTGGCGATTGTAGTTGTGGCGATACTTCGCTAGGTGCTGCGTCGGCTGAAGTGGCACGTTTTCGAACGGTTCTAATAAAAGTACTGCGCCCCTGCGGAGTTTAAAATTAGGTCACAAGAGACTTTAGTGGTGTATACCACACGTTAATGCATAATTTTGGGCAGGTAAATTTTCGTTGCAGTTGGCATGCGAAGTTGCCGTTAGTCAGTAGCTAAACGCTTCAGCCGCCCGAAAGATGCGACGACTGAATGTTTTGCAGGAGAACCACTCCCATCCCACCCCCTCCGTCCAACGCCTGCGTTTGCCCACACATGCATTCAGTCTATTTTTGTAGCGTGAGCTATACACTTGCCGAGGTTGAGCAGTTTCGCGTGGCTCCTGGAGAGCCGTGCTCCGCATGCGCGAGGAGCAGTTCCATCTCACGGCGCACAGCTGGCGCGCCGGAGCCGCCGCCGCCGCGTCTGGATTGGATTGGGAATAGTTTTAGCAGAAGTAAGCATGATAACCAGCTAATCCTAGACAACCAGGGAACCTAAGAATAACCAGCTGAACCTTAACTCACGGTACGTATATCCTGACATAGCCGAGCTAAGCAACTGCTAATTTTTTTGGTAGTGTCGATGCGGAATAAATACAAGGAACTTTAGTGAAATAAAAAATCAGATCAGCGCCAAATGACAGGATGAATTGTGGTCATAATGCGGAGGTTGTTTTGGGACTCATTTGCGGAATTATCAACGCAATATCCCTCCCACCCATTCTCTAATCATTGTTGTTAACTACCAGCTTGCCCTGCAAAATAGGAGGCACAAACGTTCCGGCGAAACTACGCTTTTTTTTCTTACCTTTGAAACAGCCTGTTTTACTTTCCACTGATATAATAACGCACCATTCTTTCACGGTTTAAATGCAGAGCATTTCTTTAACTCACATGTAGCGTCCGCCGTCCGTCCGCAACAGCTCAGCGCGCAGGTGCGCCCTCTCCCCCACTCCTCCTCTCCCTCATCACGCTACCCTCCTCGCTCTCAACAACAGGTCCGCACCCCTCCCCCTACACTATATAAAAAAATAATACTTGCCGGCGCCTGGTTTCGATCCCACGACCCTGCGGGCGGAACGCAAGGTACATGGTGCTCAACCCACTGCGCCACAAAACCGACACAGAATCAAAGGCTACGAACGCGCCTTATATCCTTGACTCATTCAAACTACGTCAAGAAGCTGCTGATACAACGCATTCACTACCACCAACTCCCCAAGCACTAAACGTTAACGCAATACACCCACCCCCTATGCGACGCATTTACTCGAGTCCCCCTCGCGGGGAGATGGGCCCAATTTTTTTGTGGAACTGTGGTCGGATATACGGCCACTAAAACGTTTCAATCCGAGCCAATGACGAAACTAAGGCGAGCGTTCGGTACAATGACGGCCCATAATGACACCGACGGCGTTGATATTAGCCGCACAGACGCTATAGCGCGAGATTACTCTCTAGTGTATATAAGAAAGTCTTATGTTCTTTCACATTTGGATCTATGTTACTTGATCGCCTTGTAGGGTTGACGCTTATTTTAGTTTTAAGAACTGTTTCTTTCGCCCGCCTGAGCTGCCGCCCTAATTTTTGCAATACGTAGCAAGTGTTTCTCTATCTTTTATGCGCAATACCTGATAGCTTTGTGGTGATATGTGTAAGCTGTGCGTTAAATTACATTGAATGTCTTCCTATACGGACACACGACACTGTTAGTTTACGTTTTGCCTAAGCAAAAAACATGGCGAATTCACATAGAATTCACGAAATCGAGAATAGGGCCCCTAACTTCCATTAGACTGCGTTCATGTGACCGGAAATTGATCAGGCGCATTGCTTTTACGGAACAAGCATGCCTGTATCATATTCGCGCGCAGTGGGGCCATCGAGCTAAAGGTCTAGCGTTCAGTTTTCAGTACAGCTAGCTTAGAATGACCATTACGGATCCATAAGGAAAATTTTCCTCTATATTTTCTTTGTAGGAATGCGGTCGCGGTGGATATGCCGCGGTTAGTATCCATGCAATGACATTATTTTTATTGCACAAGTAGGCTGTTAGGAATAAACTGAAACTCAAGTAGTCCCGTCTACACAATAAAGTTCAGGAGTGGCCGATATTGGGGACCGTGCGTCGAGCGGCGAAGGTCAGGTGGTCGTCCTATTCCAGAAGGCTCGAGTTTGAGCGAAACTCGGGCAAGGCGGAGCTGTGGTGATAATAATAAGCTCATGATAATATTTCGGGGCAGGGTTAAAACGCTTTAAAAATGCGATTCATGCTTTTAGATGCGGCGCATCTCTTGCTCTGAGGCATGTCCCTCCTGCGTCGTCGTCGTCGGCGGCGGCGGCGGCGTCTGTCCGCAGCCCTCCTCCGTTCGCTTCTCCCACAGCTGTGTGCAACACTCTCACTCCGGCGTATTAGCATAACGACAGCTGGCGCGCTTGGTTGGCGCGCGCTTCGCTGCGTTAACGCTGCGTTAACAGCTGCTCCGGTGCGCATGTGCGCGCATGCGCGACTCTCCTCCGCGGTCTCCTCTCCTTCAACCCAATGGAAACGCCAATTGAACCCCCAGATGCGCCGCATCACACCAGGGTTCCCTCGCGGGGAGATGAAGGCAATTTTTGCTGATTATTGAGGTGGCGTAATCGGTCTGCAGCAGGGCAGCGCGCTCCAAGGACGCGCCACTGGGGCGTGGCACATCTTTCAGTGCGTTCTCTCGTTCCACTGCTGCACTGGTGGCTACTGGGGGCAAGCAAATCCAACTACTTTATTTTATTGTACTTTTACTTTATTAATCTGTATTTCACTGCAAAGTTCATATTTTTTTTTATTCCAGGCGTTCATAGCAGCTTTTTGTTTGAAATTTTTCGTCCTTAGTAGTTTCTGGGCCGTCGGTGGCAGACAGTGCAATCACGTGTCTATGGCCGACGGACAAAAAAAAAAAAAATAAAGCGGGTGATAGAAGCGCGCCCCATTCAAAACAGTTGCTGCTCGTATTACGTTATCGAAACCCTCCGCTTTTAGACGCAAAATTTCCTCGGTGCAGTCCAGTCGGCCTAAGTGCTTTTAAGGTGAAAGCCTGGCGATACGTATTAGCAACTTCTTTTATAATACATTTTACATGCGCCTTTTTCCTCGCTTTTCTTTCTTTATCTTTTGGCACGGATTAATTTAAACGGCTTCTTTTCTGTTATTACGTGTTTCCGTCAATTTCTTCAATTTCATTTGTTCGTCTTAGTGTGCAAGCAGGCTCGAACACGCCACAGCCTGCCTAGAATCGGGGTTCTGCGAGGGTGGTGTGCACCTGTCCTACTCCCGTGACATCACGTTCGGGCTTCACTCTGCATGCACTATTCTACAACTGTTGATTTTCAAATTTACAGTGTTATGAATTTGGCGAACCGGGCACGTTAGTTCCTCACATTAGCTCCTCAAAGCTCCCAATTGCGGGCAAATCCCCCAAGTGGGTATGTGTTACGAAGGAAGGAATAGCAACAAGGACAACAACTTTTCACATTTGTTTGCTTTATTTTATTTTGCTCTTCACGGCTTTTTTTCGAATAAGCTCTCCACAGCCGTTTTTTTTTTATATAGAGCTTAATCCCCTCATAACCCTCCCTTCTTTCGCGCCCTTCCCACTCCCGCTTACCCTCTCTCTGGCGTCACGCGGTTACTTCAATTCTTGGTTCTCTCCTTTACTCGCTTTCCATGCTCTGCTTCCTGCCATACGACGGTGACGCTGAACAAAACCCGTTGAAATGTGTAAAGATCGCCTCTGACAATAGGCACGCGCCGTCGATTGTATTGTAGCGAGGATAATGAACAGATGCAACAGGCCATAAAGCTATCGGGGTATGCGCCGCACAACATCAACCTTGTGGAAGAGGAATGTAGGATTATGTCCAATCCAGACGCGAGGATATGCGCCAAAGACGTGCCAGGGGAAGAAGATGAACCTCATAAGGTGCATGCGCGAGAAACGAGCTGGGACCTGCTAGAAGGAACGCTGGGACCTGCGTTCCTATTCGCTTCACCCCTGCGAATAAACCACCTCAACCGACTATCGGTGGGTCGACTGTCTCCTTGGCAGTATATGTAATACGTATAAGCTGGCCTGCCAGTAACCTTTTCACAAGAAATGCACGTCACGCAGCCCTTTGAGGGAGTCTGTCTGCAGCGCTGATGATAAACAAAACGCACAGTCATACAAAGCTTCGCTCGATTGTTTAGCGAGCAGACGATAACTGAAGCGCACGCTTTGGCTGCATACGGATAGACGCGCGGTAGGAACCTGCATGCGGAAGCCATGTCCGCCAAACCACCTAAAAGAAAAATGAGGTCTGGGAAACACGTCTCCACTGATCGTATTGCGCACAAATCGGTTGACGGTCGACTGGTGGCGGTCGGTGGTGCGGTCGCCACCAACGCTTCTGTAGAACCTGCCCGTCGCGTAAAACCGCAGCGCGCACTACACTTGCTCCTCGAGGGTCATGGAGCGAAAGCTTCCTCTAAGTCGTCGCAAACGGGGGTCCGTCGCCAGCCGACTGCACAACCAATGCACATCACTTTTCGAGAGCTAAAAACGAGCTCGAAATTCCCCCTTCGTTTAAAAGACCTGTCGGGGAAGAAATATGCCTGCTACGGCGACCATAAAAATAAACCACGCCACAGAAGCGGCCACCACGGGCGTCCCGAGTCCAGCTCGGCCGTGCAAAACCATGACCGAGTTTCCTCCGAGTTCTAATGTCAGTCAAACACACCCAGCCCATTCGCGGACGCGGCGTAACAACCGAAGCCACACCCACCCATGGCGTCCACTTTGTGTGGGCGTAGAGTCGTAGCCACGAAGTCTTCATTTGATGCTCGCTAGCAGCGACAACAACTTAGCACAAAACAAAAATGGTGCCACAGTCGCGGGGGTGTTCGGTTAGAAGTGGAGTTCACTATTGCACGAGCCGATAGGAGAGGCCAAGACAACACGATTTTACCATGGGAGCCTTCTTCATACACCGTGAAAACACAGTCGATGACAATTGACACTTCAGCGTCTAAAACGCCCTCGCCAATGTTCAAACACGCTCTTGACACGGGGGGATTTCTGATAAGCGCCCGCCGCGCACACCCAAGCAAGCCGTAAACAAAAGCCATAATAATGGTCGGGAGCAGGGCGCGTTCTGTTTGCTACAGTGGACCCCTTTGATTACTTGGTTTATGCTTGCGCAGAGGTGCACTAGGACTACCCTCAAGCCAAGTAGCAAACATAATTCAGTGGAAGAACAGACGGACCGCCCCACGCCGGGCGTGGCCAACAGCCAGGCTGGGGATTTCAAAGTAGCAGCGGGGTTATCTAGTTTATGCTAGGGAATGAGTATTGCAGGTCGATTTCAGATGGGACTGCATGCGGAAGATAGCACAAGCCGTACTTTTAAACGTAAGCGGTCCCAATACAGCGCGCTGATTATGCCAGGCGTGCTGCGCGCGATTCCAGCGGTTTCGCTCGAGGTGTATGGAATGCTCCTCTATATCTACTTTCATAACCCAAGCAGCTGCAAACTCGGGAGCAGGTGAAACTCGGGCTTTCTCGGATAGCGCCCCTGGGTCATACCTGAGGGCCCTCATGTGGCGTACTCCTGCTGTCTGGAGACCCGGACATGTCCCCAGGAGGTGGTCCAGAGTCGCTTGAGTGGCAGGGGCATCAAATAAGGGGCATGTTTCTGGGGGAACTTGCGTCCTTCATGAGGTCTTTATCGCAGGGGTCAAAGCTGCACCCACGCGAATTCTCCGAAGCGCCACCTCCTCGCGGCGGGTTAAACACCAGGAAGGTCCGACCCACGCGGAGAAAGAAGGGCAAGCGTGGAGCGCCGGAGAGATTCCTTGTGAATGAAGAGGGTGTCACTCTTCGATAACAGTAGCAGCAGTACCGGCATAGTAACCTTCGTGATTGCAGACCGCGCCAGCGTCGGCGTGGGCAGGCGTCAAACGTCGAATCCACAGAACCCGCACGCGACACGGAAATGAGTACACAATGCGATGCACATGGCAGGTCAAGTCCTGAGACTTGGCGACGCGTCGGAGTTCTATGTACAGGTGATGCCATGACATGAGATGCGTGACAGTGCGTACCGGTGATCTCCTTTCAGAATGGAAAATGGTGGACGTCCGCTTCCTTGGGCCTCTAAACGACACCCTAGAGGAGGTGACCGGAAACCACACCGGCGGTTCCCTCATCCAGCAGGGGTAAGCATCTGCGCTCATCAGCTTGCAGCCAAAACTTCCGCGAGTCTTAAGGGCGCGACAAGATGCGACAAATGTATACAGGGAACGTTGTTAGATATGAGTACAAGCTCCTATTAAACATGTTGCCCACTAATTTCCACAGACAGCAAATATCACAGGGCAACTTCTGCGCACTGGAGTGAATACAACCACTACAGCGGAGAAGAAAATGCAGTGCAGTACTGAGCCGTGTGGTGGTTGGTTCTCAGGTCACGAGGCAAAATAAAGAAAATTGGCACCAATCCACGCTTTGAAGGTGGTTGGAAAGCAAAGCTGTAAAGACACCCACGACAATTGCCCATGCGAAGTCACTTGAATTCACACACGTGGCTCTACAAAGAGTGAAATCAGATTGTGCCAGCCGTTACCTTGTATTCGCGGGGGCAGCGTACCGAACGCAGCAGCGTCGACCACGGCCGTGTTAGAGTGGCGAATTCCGCCGCTGTAGCCCGGCCATGCGTCAGCAGAAAGAAAACGTAGAGGAGCGTCTTTCGAAGGGTTAGAGAGCAGAACCTAGCCATCCTTATGAGCTAGCTCTCGGCTACACCACCTCGCTACACAAGCGCAGACACCGAAACAATTCGGCATGTGAGCGTAGTGATTTCCATTTATTTAGTGATTCCCATTTGTGTGTTTGTGCGCGTGTGCGTGCGCGTGTGCGTGTGCGTGCGTGCGTGTGCGTGCGTGCGCGCGCGCGCGCGCGTGTGTGTGTGTGTGTGTGTGTGTGTGTGTGTGTGTGTCTGTGTGTGTGTGTGTGTGTGTGTGTGTGTCTGTCTGTGTGTGTGTGTGTGTGTGTGTGTGTGAGGTCGTCTTGTGGACAGTACTTGAGGCCTTTAGTACGTCAGCGTACACGGAGGGTGCCACGGTGCAAGACGACCACCTGTAAAAAGAAGTGTGAAATTTGAAGTGCAGCTGGTACGAACAGGGGACGTTTGCTATATCACGTTAAGTGATCCACCGCAGGAACAATCCGGTGGTATCTTCCGGAGGTGGGGATCTGCACGAATCGATTACAACCTTTCCGAAAGATGTATCCGGGCAGGAAAGCGGTTGTAGGGGTTCAGCAGGTGGCTATGCAGAGCGTTTTTTTGCTGCTGACAAGGGACGCACGCGACGTCGCGAGCTACAGCACCACACAGTCCGGGCCGGAAGAAACGAGTGTGGACACGATCATAAGTCTTCTGGGAGCCCAAGTGTACAGCGATAGCGTCAACGCGCAGATCAGCTAAAATATGCGAGCGAAGTTATCGGGGAACAACGGAACTCATTTTGGACCATACGGCAGACGAGCGGAACGGTAATGCGCCATCAAGCCGCTTAAACTGGATCAGCTGATAGCGCCGATGACTGTTGAGTGGTTGTGTTGCATCGGTGATATGGTCCAATATTGTGCGGCAACGGGTGTCTGTTCTCTGACGGACAAAAAAAAAAAACAGAGAGGCTCTTAACGTCCATGTAATCGACGAGTACCATGGTGTAGTGTGCACCGAGTGAAGACACGCTACCAATGGGCAACGTGTGAGGGCATCTGCGTCTAGGTATTTCTTTTCAGACTTTCACGTCACGGTAAAGTCTTGTAGGCATAGTATCCAGCGGCCAATACGTCCGGAGAGGTTCTTCAGAGACGACAGCCAGGAGATGTGCATGGTGATCCGTCACAATACTGAAAGGGCGGCCGTATAGATACGGGAGAAATTTCTGTATTGACAAAACAACGGAAAGATACTCCTGCTCAGTGATGGAATACTTCTTCTCGGCAGGCATCAGTGAGTGACTGGCGCATGCATTAACCCTTTCTCGAAGGTGAGTGTCTAGTTGCGAAAGGAACGCACCTATTCCGTGTCCAGTGGCATCTGTATGAAGAACGCAGGGTTTTTACTCGTTGAAATGGCTGAGGACCATTGAAGGAGTGAGATCGGCTACGTGGGTGTTATATTTTAAAAGTTTTTGGAGGGGAGATGGGGAGATCCGTGTTCAGCAGGCTCACGAAAAGTACACACGTACACCTCATTATATCGAGGACGTCCTGGCTTTGTGCCGTCGAGTTGACAGACATGACATAAGCAGAGCCATGGGCAATTATATATATATATATATATAATAAGTACTTGAGATCGCAGTCACCGACGACAAGACATGCCATGTGGTTAGCGTGCGCCGATCTCTCGCGTGCTACCGCCGGGGTATGTGCCGGAGAAAGGGCTGTTATGCGCCAGATGATTATGGTAGGCGCAAGGTCAAGCATCACAAGCAAGGCACGCATCACGTGGCTCTAAGAACGCACCGAGACATGGGCCTGCGCTGCCTTGCTCGTCTTTGGACTCCGTCTCTTTTCAAGTGTCTTGGTGACCTCCAGCTATAAACCCCCTTATAGTGTGGCGGAGGTGTAGTTCCCCTACGACTTTCCAGCCTGCAACTATGGAGAAGGCGAATAATAAAGCCAGTATACCAAGAAGTTGATAACGAAATGGCGCCTCCGCAGCATGAACCCATCATGTGCTCCGGGTCCCTTCGTCACCGCGACCCTGCCATGTTCTCCGCCACCGACGACCATGACGCAAAAGACTGGCTCTCGCCATACGAAAGATCGAGTGCCCATAACGGCTGGGATGATCCGATGAAGCGTGTTAACGTCGGCTTTTACCTTACAGAAGTAGCCGTGCTGTGGTTTCGAAACACTGAAGCCGACATGCCAACTTGGTTGGCCTTCAAAACAAGATTCGTAGATGGGTTCGATCGCCCCGTAATTCGCAAGCTTCGGGCGAAACAGCGTTTACGCGGGCGCGTACAGCTTGCCAATGAAACGTACACGAGCTACATCGAGGACGTTGTCGACCTCTGCAGGCACGTTAATCCTGCTATGCCTGAGTCCGAGAAGTTCAAGCACGTCTTAAAAAGCATCGAGGACGTCGCTTTCCAGATGTTGCTCAGCAAGTACCCGCAGTCAATTGGAGAAGTCATTAAATTGTGTCTTAGCTACAACGAGCTCAGGAAGCAGCACATTTCTACCCATCAGCCCTCCTCACAGGATGACGAGCCGCATCGGGCGTCACTTTAAGCGCTTGCGAACTGGCACCTTTTTTTCCACAAATTGAACAATTTGCGCGCGAGGAGGTTGCCTTTCAACTGAACCTTCATGCATTCGCATCCCCGCCTTGGTGCCACTCGCATACGACGGTACGCCGCGTAATACAAGAATGACTCGCCGAGGCGCTCCCGTCAGACCGCCAGCCTACATCTCGACTGCGCACCTATTCCTACCTGTTACTGCAGACTTGGGACTCGCCCATGGCCGCGCCTCTTTTCAACCATGGCGCCGATTCCTTGAGCCTTGGCGGAGCCCTTCGGCTCACCTGTGGCAGGACCTTACACTGAAGCTGCCCTGAACCACTTACGTCACCTCATTCATCAGCAAATAGCCTGAATCGGATTTTAAAGCAATTGAACTCCGCCTTGAAATATTATCATGTGACGTGGGCGACGCCAGAGCTCGTGTCTCTCGAGTTTCGCTCAATCTCGGGCCTTCTGGAATACCACTCCTGGGGGGTTCGACATATACTGCTTCGAAGTAAAAGTGACTGCGTCTAATTGCTCGTTCGCTGCAAGCAGGGTGGGAGGGTGTGCGGAGAGGGGATAGTGTAAAGACTAAGGGTGCGGGTGCATGTCATCTGAAACATGGGTGCGCTCACTGAGCACCCCGGCGCTAAAAACAGGCTATCGACTGACAAAGTTCGGCTTCACAGCTTCACTCCGCAGTCTACGTGTTCTCGACCCAGTTCACTACGCGTTCGCGCCGACGGCGAGCAGCAGCGTCTGTGTGTTGCCTGTAATGAAATTGTAGAGAGAGATAGAAACAACTTTATTTATGCTCAGGGATCAGGTGATGGAGGTGGGGGCGGTCCACAGGGCCGCCGCGACCGCCAGTGCCCGGGTGGTCACCAAGCCTTGACTCGATGCCTCCGGGTCGCGCAGCGCCTGCTCCCAGAGGGAGGGGGAAGGAAGGGGGGGAAAGGGGTCTGCTGGGCACTCGCACAAGGAATGATAGTGCGTGTCGAGGGCCCCGCAGGCAAGGCATGTTGGGGAGAAATTGTAGAAGCGGTAGTCTGCTACAGGCCAAGCTCATCGACGGACGCACGATCGGCCTTAGCTGCTTCCCGCTTCCGGCACGCCCATTGTCGCTGTAGGCATACATTTATATAATTCCTCATTTTAGAACAAAAAATAACAACTTCGCTGGTCGTCCTTCTTCACAGAGTGGAAGTGCCGATGAAATTATGGTATGGCACCAGAATTCGGTCGTAGCCTTGCAACGATTAAAGTAATCTTGCGACCCTCAGTTTACAGCAGCTGCGTAGAACCCACCGCTCAAGGCTGCAGCCAGAATAGCAATTCAGCAGAAGGAGCTGGCAATCACCGGACGCCATTGGAATTTCAACATAGCAACGCTTAACGCTGGATCTCCATCGAGCGAAGGCAGCTTAGCCGTGCTCTTACGACAGCTTTCAGATGTAATGGGTACATCAATGGGGATAGCCTCTATAATGAATTCTCCCTGTAAATGTTGCTATATATTAGACAATCGAAATCGGCGTTTTACGTGCGAATGAAACCCTTGCCTCGGGAGGCGCACCATGGACCTGAATTAATTTACCATGGCTGCAAGCTCGAAGTCGGGGATGTTTCTGTTTGTGCCTTCGCCAGTAGAGTACCCGTGCCACAACCCTGCATAGAATGGCTGAATGCCTCAGCCACTACACGACTGCAGCGGGGGCCCAGAATTCTACGGTTTGCCAAATTGTTATCATGAACTGACGACGTACAGTCATGGTTGCAAATGAAGTGCGAACGCGAAAACATGAACCAGAACACGTGAAATTGAAAAACACTGTTCGTTGAGGCCCAATGACGGCGCGCTATTGGCATATTTTTGGAAATCCACAATTCCCAACTGTGTCTTTGTAACTAAGCCACTCGTCATTTTCACTTGATTGGAAAGAAATCGCGCTATTTGGGGGCTCTGGTTCGTATTTTCGTGTTCGCGTTTCATTTGTCCATGGCTCTACATCGTGGCTTTACAAAGAGTGGGCTACCTGGGTATGCATGTGCCAAGAACAGTATATCTACGCACGTGCATGTCACCACCTTGCTCATAGTATATCTATCTACCCCTTACCCCTCTCTCCATATTTTTTTTCGTCCAGTGACGATGGCGCCCCAGCTACGGGGATGGCTGATCACAAAGGTCGTTCTACCGGCAACAAGGGTCAAAAGACGGCCACAACAGCAGGAGATGTCCGCGTCGAGGAGATCCTGTAGCCCTCCGGCGCGAGACGGGTCACCAAGCTGAGTGTCTGTGAATCCGCTGAAGAAAAAAAAAAAAAAGCCTCCGTGAGAGAAAAAAAAATTTCTTTCACCTGTCGCGTTGCTATTTTTTTCTTAAGCTACCCCGCTCTGAAAAGCGAGACATTGTGCTAATTTTCGTGGCATCATTTTGCTTGCTCTCTGCCCACCCGTCCTTGTAACTACGGCTGCGCTCTGATGTACACTCACATCCATGCACACGAAAGCCTGAAAAAAAATTTCTACGCAATAATGATTGTTCACCTCAAATCGCTTTGATTTTACGGTGTCCTTGTGTCAGCCTCCTGTCAACCGAAATACCTTGTGTCAGCCTCCTGTCAACCGAAATAACGAGAAAATAAAGCTCGTTATGACCGTTCAGTGGAATCTGTCTTCATTAATATATTCCTTACTTTACACCAATTAGTCAATTATCAGCGTCGCAACAAACTCGCATGCCAAAGAAACGCTCGCGCGGTTTTCAGCTTTGCAAATCAAACCCTACACACTAAACTTTTAGAAGCCCCTTAGGGGCTCGGGCTTTCGGCGTCTCATGTCGTTATAGTATCGTGTAGTCACGGTGCTGAAACACCGGGACACTCGTTTTCCAACACTTCGCGCTAGAATGCTTCGTGCTTCAAAGACACGAGAATTGCAGCAAAGCTGTATACCCCTGTACACCCTTTAAAGCTGTACACCCTTTCTGGCCGAAAAGGGTGTAAAAATCTCGCTCCATGGCTCGTAAGGTTGCTTAACACCATAAAATAAGGGTGTGGGCAGCGCAGCTACGCCGCACAATGTGGATCGGGTGAGCGTGCAGCATAACATAGACATTCAACCCGCAAACGGGATGTATGGGGAGAGCGAGTGCGTACTTATAAATACATCTTCTCTACTTGCTTTTATAGCCAGCAGAGGAAAGTCCTCCAGTAGAATCGGTGGGCTTGTCGCAAAAATCATATTTTAGCGCTGCATTTTGATGTCATCATATTCAGCTCAGCGTGCCGATTTGCAAAAACTGTTTAATCGGGAGGTAGTTATGTTCATTAAGTCAGAATTTCATTAAATCCATTTCAACACCACACACCATCACACCATTTCAACACCAACCATGAAGGGTGTTCATTTCAACACCCTTTATCTGACAAGGGTGCAAAAGGGTGTGAAAGACCTCCAACTTTGGCGATACTTTATACCCGTTTACACCGGTGGACTGAACATTATCTACAAGCGGAGGGATGTTTTACCTCACGATGTTTAAAACTATATGAATTGGCATAATCTCTTACCAGCGGAGCTGTTTAAGCGTGAGATGTGATCGGTAACGTTAGAAAAAATGGAGGCGGCTCACACTAACGTGTAAAACTTTAAGGCAGTGAAGCTGTACGCAACCTCCACTACCATCACGAAGGTTTAGGTCCGCGATTGCAGCCGCTTTGCTGCTTCGTTGCCGCAACGACCTTCTTTATCATTTGACACCACCTTGGAGGGGCGTACGCTATGACGTGTCTTTCTCATCCTGAGCAACTGTTGCCACAATTACAGCGAGCGCTGGAGTCCTTCACGTTCCGAGTAAGTGTTATGCAATTGGCTTGACAAACCTGCGCCGGGGAAGCTGAGCGGTCGCCGTGAGTCACGCCCACAGGAGCACTCGGCATTTTCTTGTTTTTAAAGACGATAGTCTTTCTTGGGCTACTTAAACCGAGAAATTTTGGCCTGTCTGTCTGTCTGTCTGTCCGTTTGTCTGTGACTCGATTCAGCCACCCGGCCAAAGTAAAATACTTATCGCAACTTTCTTGAACAAGAACAAGACATTACGCAAATATAAGACAGGAAATTAGCACACAAGGGATATTTACAGTGTTCCTTTATTAAAAAGTTCATGGATGCTTGGTTTTTCGATAGCAAACGATGTGCTACATCTACTGCAGAAAACCGCCGCCTGCTATTGCCCGCGCCACCTCCTGGCGGCATATGAAAAATCACCCGGCAACAGCAACGAAAGGTTCCACTAGCTATAGGTTCCACGTTCTGCTTGGAACGCACTTGGAGCACGGCCACGCGGTTCTATAAACCTTGTAGTCGGCCGCCTCCATTCACGCGCGTCTCCGACGTACTGCAGCGCTGGCATCGAGGAACCCGCGGCCTGTAGCAGTGAAACACGGTAAATTCAAATCACCTTGCGCAAACCTTTAGTGTGTTTACCTTGGGATGAGCGCGACGGTACAGGAACATCATGAGAGGTAAGCGGGAAAGAAAAGGGGGGCATTTCCTTGGCAAATGTCTACAGACTCTCGTCTTTTGACGATATTTGCAACGAAAGGAGCACATACGCGGCCAATTTAACTGCCGCGCGGTCGCCGCCATTGTGGCCAGTCTCCTTAAGTGGGTATGCTTGGCTTGAGAAACGTGCACAGGAGACGGCGGGTGGTCGTCGCGATTCACGCACGCACGAGCGCTCGGCATTTGCTTGTTTTTGTTAACTGCCGGGCGGTCGCCGTGAGGCCCGCGCTCATGTACGCGCGCTCGGCAATTTCTTGGTATTTTTACCTGCGGGCACGAAAAATTGCGATTTGCTAAGCAGCTTCGCTGTTTAAAAAATACCAAGAAAAAGGACTGCACTGCCTGTAAAGGGTGCACCACCGCAAATAGGTATCAGTACAGTGAAGCCGGTTTGGAGCCTCTTCGAGTGTGAGCCCCAGGTGTGCATGCGTGTGCGCACCTCTTACTATAGCACTTTAATTGAACTAGCCATTTTGGGATACTAAAACGCGCCAACATTGGCGCAGCTTGCACTAGTGGTGCAAGGCTGGAGAAACAGTGGAGGTGGGGGTCGACCCAGCTTGCTTACCCCTTGGACCCGCTGTCAGTGTGGGGGACAGCCTTGTAAAATCCTGTACTGGAACAGGCTTGTAAAATCCGGCAATATTTGACCTCACCCCTCAGTACATAGCCTATAGCCTAGGAAGAACATCGCAGAACCTAACAAAACGTAGCAAAGCCTAGCAAAACCTAGCAACACCGGAAGAAGTTAGGTCGACCGTCGGCTACGCTGGTGGTGTTTCTTTTTCAACTGAACATCTATTTCACACCCTTTCAACACTCTACAGAAAACCAAGGGTGATGCAGTCGTTCAACACCCTTTTCACCACACAAAAAGAGTATAATCAGGCTGTTGTAACCTAACAAAAGGGGCTTAATTATCTTACAACACCCTTATTCCGCTTATACTACGCCTTTTTTAGGCGCTAAGGGCAATTTAAAAGTTCAAATTGACGCTTCACGTGCCAAAGGTAAACTTAGGCCATGATGCGCACCGTATATGGAAATGAGCGAACATTATAGACGAACAGTCTTTGTTTGCTTTTGAACATATCTTACGAGGTGGGGAGGAGTTTATGAGGGGATGTCTTGTACTTCGCACTGCAATTATGCATACATGCATGGCCTTAATCAATCAACAGCTGAACACCTGTTCCACACCCTCTCAACACCCTACCGAGAACCAAGGGTGTTGAAGTTGGTCAACACCATTTTTTTCTGCACAAAAATGGTGTAGGGCTACAAATAGAGGTGTTTAGATACAAGACAAAAGGCGTAATGGCCTCCCAACACCCTATCCGCACTTATACATCATTTTTAGCTAAAAAAAGGTGCAAAAAACTGTAGTTGATTCCTCTGTCATAGGAATCAGTAAAACACTAAACTGAAATGTGCAGCGAAATCTGCAGCTGAGCATGATTTGCGGGTCGGCGGCTGTCTTGTGGGTGTGCTTGGCGAGCGACGTCCTGCTTGCGGGTCGCTTCGGGAAAGGTGTACTGGCGTCATTTCCGTGACGGATATGACGTCAGTGAAATCTTGGGATATAGAGGCATAAAGCATTTTCGTGTTAAAATATAAAACCCGAGAACGAACAGCCCTAAATATAACGTACTCTTTAGTACTAAAGAGTGCTTCCCCGCAAGAAGACCCTGTGTGCAGGGGTGCACCCTTTATAGGCCGCTTGGTTCGTTGTACTGGTGTCACTTCCGTGACGGATATGACGTCAGCGAAATCCTCGTGTATCCGGGAATAAAACACTTTCGTGTTAAAATGTTTAGTGCGTAGACAAGCACCGCAATGCGAGCGTCGTATTCAACGTGTCGCCGATGTCAATCGTGGCACCATGACGTCTTCATAAAAGCTCAGCTAAGCCTCAGGCCTACCGACACAACCGTCGTGATTGGCGTAGTTCAAGGCCATGGCTTTCACTCGTGCTCTAGTACATCTATCCTCGGCCAACTACAGTGGTTCCTTTAGCCAGTAGTTCAAGTGCTACGGGCTCAATTACGTACAGATTCTACCCTACACGAGAGTGGCATCGCCGGAGGCGTGGAGGGCATCAAAAAAGGAAAAAAGGAATGATGCACTTAGGTAATTTCGGAGAGTGACGTTGCCTACAAAGTTGGCGCATAGGGAGGGAGCGGATAGAAATGGACCGCGGATGTGCTCGCTTCCCTGCAAATGTCGAAGGACCGTGGTCTTCTGCCGTCCCTGCCATGTAACTGCCTTTCCCCTTTCCCTCGCCTACCTCTCGCGCTGTTCCCCTCCTGTCTCGGTCCTCCATGATAAACACAATGAAGGTTTGCTAAATTAAAATCAATTCTCCCGTTTTCGCACTGCTGCCGCGCCATGTGTTGAAGTGTTTTGCTCTAGTTGCGAGCAACGAGCCCAAGGCTGCAGTGGGAGCCCTTATCGTATTTCGGTTAAAACGTTGTTTTAAGAGCGAAGCTCTTTAGCAAATCGTAATTTTTCGTGTGCGCAGTTAAAAATACCGAGAAATTTCCGAGCGCACGCACGTGAGCGCGGGCCTCGCGGCGACCGCCCGACAGTTAACAAAACCAAGAAACTGCCTAGCGCTCGTGTGTGCGTGCCTCGCGACGACCGCCCATCGTCCCCTGCGCACGTTCGTTAAGCAAAGCCTGCCGACGTAGGGAGATATTGGCCGAGATTAGAAAAAAAAAAAAAAAACCCTCCAGCGTTTGCCGTATTCGTGCCAATACTTGCTCGGAACGAGAAAGACACGTTATAGTATACGCCCCTCCAAGGTGATGTCCACTGATTGTCACTTCCGAAATATTGAAAGAAGTTCACACTTAGAACAACAATTATGGAGTAAAGGTCTTGGTGGTAGCGAAGATGAAGCAAATCGTCGTCAAGTTCCTGAAGGTTGCGTACAGCTTCGCTACCTTCAAGTCTTACGCGACAAAGTGAGCTTTCTTTATTTTTGACGCATTTTTTTTGCACCTGAAATATTACTCCCCTGGCTAGTTTTAATTAAAACTAGTATCAGTTATGTATCAATGTATGCCTGAAATACTCCTAATGTTTTCTTTTTTCGAACAATGTTGACAGTATGAAATGTGCTAACAGATTTAGCAGTTTGGAAATCGTTTTGCGTATATCGTTTCGTTCAAGAGTTTTTTTAAACTTTTGGCGGGACCGCTGAACCGAGAAACAGCTGGGCGGGCGGGCAAGTGTGCGCATGGATAGAGCTTTTCGCGTTTAAGTAATGGTCTGAGTGAGCAAGCGCGATAAAGCGACTGCCTAATAAGTTGAGCATGCAACAAAAGGAAGCTGACCGCAACACTTCCACCTCCTCGCAAAAGTGTTCCATTAATCCTGAGGAGGACAGAGGAAATGAATGGAGGAAGCTTGTGTGCCCATGCCAGCGCTACACGGTGCGTGGTAGCTACTAAATTTGGATTCAGCACAGTACCGCGTTAAGAAAAGTTCAGGGGACATCTACGTTTGGGTCTTCAGATGTAAGACGCGATAGCGTTACTTCGACTCTTTGTGAGCGTTTTCGAACACATTTTCTATATTTGCGACCTGTGCTTCACCATCACTGAAGGTCAGGGAAGAGGGAAACTCTAGCAGCGAGGGTTTTTAATCCCCGTGGCCAGGGATAGACAAAGGCCCTCCGCACTTCTGTGGCTTGAGATGTAAGTGTCAAAGGTTGCGGCTGGGGGGTGTAGGTCAGTTTGAGTGAGAAGGTGTCAATGTCAGTGTCTCAAAGTGTTTATGGTCTGATGTGTATGCCGGAGTCAACGTTATGGCTTTTTGCGAAGAGAAAGAGAGAGAGAAAAGATTTCTGCTAGAGAATAAATAGCTGGAGTTTAGGAAAAGGGGGTAAAGTGGTGGTAGGGAGCTTAAGGATGGAACCTGAAGTCTAGGGCGCCTTATGCAGCAGCTTCCTCCCTTGCCCTGGCATCAGTTCGCGCTGATTTGGAGGGAACGAGATGGCAAAATCTGCCTCCCACGACTCGATAGAAGTGGAATATGCATTGTTTGAGTTGTTGTCCCCTGAGCATACCCTTGCACATAGCAAGGTTGCGTGGAAGAGGGTGGATGCATGTTTCCCCGATTTTGGCAGAGTTTTAAGTTAATGCGTGATGTTCCCACCGAACATCTTAGCCCACATAGATTTCTAGATACTTGGGTTGGTTTATCATCCACAGAGTTTGCGATTCTTCGGCATTGAGACCCCCTTGAAGCAAGGGGGAAAATCGTGTTCCTACAGGCGTAGGATGAGGTGTTTTTACGTTTTTCTTGGAGGGGAGTGCGGTAGTCGTGGTCGCAAGGAGCACTATTTGTGGGTTGGCGTGCCTATTGGTCGGTGCGTTGTTCTCTTCCAGGCCCTTGTGTCCGGGTGTCCAGGTGACGTTACTAATTTTGTGAATTGTGGAAGGGAGTATTTTACCGAAGCGTTTAGGTATATTGTGCATGCAGAAAACACACCAATGCCCTTTGAGAGTCTATAATTATGTTTAAGCTTCTATTCGATACTTCCGCTTGTCGGATTGCCAAAAAGACGTCTCCAACTTCAGTGTATTTGTTCGTGTGCGTAGAAGGGTCATGTACGTAGAAGGCCTAAGTAGTCAACTACGACAATTGCTGCCTCGTAGTACTTTCGTACATGCCGGAGTCTGTGTACATTGTGGTTTCATATTTTTTTAACTTTCCTCAAATGACCCTGATCCTGCCATATCGGCTGCTCTAGTGTAGGTTTGGATCCGTGTTTTTGATAGAGGAGAGTAATTATTCGGAGTCCCCTGATTGGTCACACGTCTATCATCCATGGCGCGCAGTCGTTTATTTTCAGAGTGGTAGCCTATCTTCCGTACGATAACCCGTCACGATTTTGTTTTCTCAGCCCCTCCCTTGGTGCTAGGAGGGCGGTTTCTCTTATTTTTTGAAAAGCGTTATGAAGACCAAATTTCAGGGCCTATTCATCGTCATCAACATCAACATCCTATTTAGGTCGACTGCAAAACGAAGGCTTCTCGCATTGAACTTCACCACTCTTGTTCTGCGCTGCCCGAATCCTTTTTTTGTTCCCGAATGTTGTTATTTCATCCTTCCATTGAGTTAATGGATTTCCCCTTCTTCTAAATCCATCTCTGGTTGTCCATTTTGCTCTCTTCGTGGTCCGACTATTGTCAGTCGTGTCACGGTCAAAATTGCGAGGTTGAGCACAGCCATATATGCTGTCCTGGTAGTGGTGTTTCTGATTTTCTTCGGTGCGGGTAAGTTTATGGCACGGTAGGCTCTGCAGTATCCGTCTCATGATCAGTGGCTGGATGAGTCTTACCGTTCTTCTTGTTTCTTTCCTGCTCTTCTCTTGGCTGGGCGTTTTATAATGTGGGCAATGGGTTAAATGTTTTCTATTTTTTTGGCCATTGTGAGTTCGGCTTTGCCGCTTGACTCTAAAGCCACGCCGTGCACTCATACGTGACTGTTCTCTGGGAGGACATCCTTACCCATTTTAGGATGATTTTTAACTTTGCCGCGTGGAGCCCTCCATCGTTTGCAAATAAACCTTACTGAGGAGACACAACCACGGGAATAGTAAAAAGTATTTTGAAAATGTATGTGATTAGACCCTATATATTGGGTTTTCGTAGCTTATTCCTCCATTGACCCCCATTGCGTTCGCCGTTTATTGTCAGGGGAGAGGGGGAAATGCGGAGGGGAAACGGGGGGAAATTTGGGGGGAAAGGGACGACTTAGCACCAGCACTCCATAAACGTGGCTGGAGATCTGTGGGAGAGGCCTTCGTCCTGCAGTGGGCACAACCGGGCCGATAATGGTGATGACGACGGCTAGGTTTTAGTTTACTTCGTTTCTGCCCGCAATCAATGCCTTCCTTGATTTTTGAGAGACTGGCGTTAATCCTTCGCCCCTGTTTTTGTTGGGTGACCTAATGTTGGTGCCGGCATCACTACGGTGGGAAATACGCCGGGGTGGCTCAGTGGTTAAGGCATTGCGCTACTGAGTCCAAGGACGCGGGTTCGATTCCCGGCTGCGGCTGCCGTTTTCATGATGGACGCAGAAAACTGAAACGCCCGCGTGTTGAGATTTCGTTGCACGTTAAAGATCTCCGGGTAGTCTGAATTATTCCTCAGCGTAACACTGCGAAGCGCCTAGTAGCCCATGTGTAGCTACGGCACGTGAATTACCGGAAATTTGTATTTTTATCTTTTGGTGGGAAGACACTCTGGTGTGATGGCGTCAGTTGCGCGCACGGCTAGAGAACGTGCCTGTCGAGTATGCTATCACCGACTGGGCGGTGGACGAAATTCACTGCGCAGGCGCGGCACTTGCTGAAAATGCGTGTCCTTTCTTTCTTTTCCGCCGTAGTATCTTTACACACTTCGGTTGCCCCTGCGCTATATTACAGATTCAGGCCAGCCCTCGAATCTTGCTGCCTCAGTCGAAACTTCCGGGTGGCAGCGGTGACGTATTTCCGTGGACGCTGGATGAGCGCGGCTGATAGCGGATGGCTAGCAGCCACGGGGAAATAAAAAAAAATGAACCTAATAACGGTATCGCGTTAAAAATAAAAGCAAATGAGTTCGGTCCGAGTGTGCGAAAGTGCCTGTTTGAAATTGTCGGAGTGTGATCCGATTCCCGTGCGAGGGCCCGGCGGTGCTGTCATGCTGCGCGGCTTGTAAACAATCATCTTTCTTCTTCTCCCTTTCTATCTTCTTTCCTGTCTATCCTCCTCGTGGATTGAGGGGCTCTCAACCCGAGAGGCAGCTATATGCTAAGTAGACTTCCTCTTTCAATAAAGCAACTATCTCTGTCCCTCTCGGGAATGTGTGTAGTGGTTCGGCAAATTTGGGTGACGTCTTGATACGCGAGAAGTACTGTGAGAGCTGCAGTGACAGCAGAGGTCCGGTGGTTTAGGTAGCGGACCTCAACGGCGAAGTTGCTGCCCGTTAAAGAGGAATGACGACAATTCGGGGAGTTGGATGATAGCTTTGAAGTACCCACTGTGCTACTAACTCCACCTTTCCCGACAGGAAACTCCGGCAGGCTCCTTGAGAATCTGGGACCGTGGTTTTGCTGGAGAATGGAGTGAAGGATACGGGCATGCAAATGCCAGTTATTTGACGTAACGAGTGGTAGTAGTCCGGATGGACGCGCATGTCATATTGCTCCTGGAGGTTCGCTGCTGCAACCATGGTTTTATTGTCCACATACCCGGTCGCATCGATGTATAATACGTGAGAGTGATTGCCTTATATGCGTTCGTGGGCTTGACTGGTGAAGTTCCTTCGTTGGGGACGAAGGTCTGGTTCATATTCTTCGGGAGTACGCGGCTAAAATATCCTTAGGCCGCTCATCTCAATATTCAAATATGTTTCCGCCACTACTTGCAGCAAAACGTTGCTTTACGGGACTTTCTCTCCCATTGAAAATGGTTGCCTGCAGATTGCTTACACAGTGGCTACGAAGAATCGGCAACAGAGACTAAACGTCACACAAATTGAGTAAAAATACGAGAAGCTTCTTACTATTTTAAGCGTTGCATCTCCCCAAAAATGGCAACCTAAATGCACGAAAAAAACGTTTTATCTCGGAGGTTTTTTTATTACCCACCACGCAAAAACCTAAGGTTCTGCCTCGCCAGGCTCCCCAGACCAAACTTCTTCCTCGGATTCGTCCGCCGTTGCCGTGGCAGAGGTTTCCTTTTCTTTGCGGCGGGGAGGTAGTTCGTAATCTTCCGTCATAGCTTCGGCCACGCCCTCGTCACTTGTGAAAAAAAAGAGAAAGGGGGAGACAAACACCACGATAAAGCAGTGGTGAAATGCATTTGATATCGCGTTCGGAGCACATGCATCCACGAGGTTCGTAGGCCAGTTTTAGCGAAACAGGATTTATGAGGCAGCAAAAAAACCAGCGTGTACCTACTCATGCCATATCATTAACATTGCAATAATAACATGGATAACGGTAGCATGCTTTACATTTGCCGTAGTGGTTCAGCGGCTGCAGCACTCCCGAATTCGGTGCCAGGCCATGACACAGCTATTTTTCTGGTGCAGGAGAGACGCAAAAACGCCTGTGTGTACGGCGAACAACAGGTGTGCTAAATTTGTCCGTAACCTTACTTCCGCAAGGTTTGCTTCAAAACGGTTTTATTAAAGCCGCGAAACGGGTAGGTTGAAAATGCGGCACGCTTAGATTAAAAGAAATCAATTATTTCGGGGAATGTGTCAAGGGACGCGAAGCCTCTATACAGTATATATCCTTTTCAGTGCACTTCGAGCGTTCACTTAAGCACGTTATGTCTTGTTAGGCCCATAGGGGTGCTGTACGCACGCTTGTACCAGTGGCATCATACGGGTATCCTTAAGGAGCCTTTCGGGAGCCACAAAGGGTGCGCTGCAGGGGTCATCTAGAAAGCGGGTGACGATCCACCATCACACTACTTTACAGAGACCTGTTTTTAGACCGAATTCTCTAATTTGTTGTAATATTTGGGGGTTGAAAACCGCAAATGAGGGATGAATGGGGCTGCCAATGACGGTCAAACCGCCGAACGCTGTTACAGTCATTGGTGGCCGTGGCCGACGCTATTGCCAGCAATGAATGGTCGGCTCATGCGGCAAACGCACCCCTGGTCTCTACCTTTTTCCGCTGTTGAAACGTTCAAACGGTTGAAGAGGGAGGGAAAGGGAAGGGGGGGGGGGTTGACGGGATCTAGGCTGCCGAAACCGGATTAAGAGAGCCCTTACCGCGGCAGTTATTGTGACACCGCTCGAGCCGACGTCGTGACACAGTTTTTACAGCGACGCTGTCTGTGGCGAGGAGACCAACCATTTTGAGCGCATTGAAAAAAAAAAGATCGTAAATAGCAAAAGGACCTAGGGACTCCATATTTTGATAATAGGCGGCTTATATTGCCCCTAAAAAATGTCCTCCTAGCAATGCCATTTTCATTAGAGGTGAAGCTGACTGTAAGGGGATCGGTGTAAGCTGGCTTTGCCACATTATGTGTTGCGGAGTGAAGCATGGTCATCTACGGAGGGAGTGGTGGTGGTGGTGGTGGTGGTAGTTTATTTAGAAAGGTAAGAGGAAAGAACTGGGGATATTTTGAACCTAACAGGGAGTTCACCCTCATACAACCCAGTCCAGGGAAGGGGAATGGGGTTTCAAAGGACAGGAAGAGAGGGAGGAGAGTGGGGGACACACTATGTCGAGTTCGTCAAGTCCTTGGCTCGACGGCAACAAACGCTGCACTAGTCCTGTCACGACCAGGAAGTACTGGAAGACCTTCGGTCGGATGGCGCATGGTTACGGACGCCGTTCATTCTTCTCTGCACAGTGCCGCCTCCTTCCCCAGTCGCGTACGCTCCTTGCCACGCGCGGCGTCTGTCTCCCTCCTGACATTGCGCAATGCGGCGTGATCGTCGGCGGCCACCACGGCGGCGCACAAGAGGTGTCATTGTCTCTACACGTCAATCGGGTGTGACCTTTTCCTCTGACGTAAGGATCTGATTTTTTTAAAGCGAAGCTTTGTATAACTAGGTGAAAGAAAATCCGGTGGCAGAAAACTCCTGTATCTCTATCTCCATCAGCTATCGGTCGGCGGAGTACGCACGCAGCAACCCACTGCCTGAAGTAGCTCAGGCGACAACGCTGGGCAGGGCCGGCGGCGCCACGGGCGGGGCACCATTAATGTGGCAATGGAAAACACCTGTACGGACTCGGAGAGCATGAGCGCGTTTTTTAGATGGTTATCACGGCTCTTTTAAGCGGTATTTTTAATGTAGTTCCATTAATGTGGCAATGGAAAACACCTACCGCATATTAGAACTCTGCTGGTTGACCAGCTGTACGGACTCGGAGAGCATGAGCACGTTTTAAATGCAGAGCATTTTAGTAACTCACGATGTCACCCGCGTTAGCGTCCGTAGTCCGCATCACTACGTAGTCCGCACCCTACACTATATAAAGAAATAATACCTTCCGGCGCCAGGTTTCGATCCCACGACTCTGCGGGCGGAACGCAAGGTACACGGCACTTTACCGACTGCTCCACGGAGCCGACACAGAATGGAGGGTTACGCACGCGCCTTATATCCTTGACTCATTCAACCGTCGGCCACAGGTGCGCCCTCTCCCCCGCGTCCTCGTCGCCTTCTCTCCGCTCGCAACACCCTCTCTCGCCGCGTTCGGTTCGCGTTCATGTGGTGGCGCGATTTCGGCGCTATAACACTCTATCGCGAAGGGCATTGGATTGGATTGGATTGGATTGGATTTGGATTGGGTTGGATTAAAGTCGATTGTGTTGGATTGTGTTGCGTCATAGCCGCGCCACGTTGCGTCGTAGCCTCTCCACGTTGCGTAATAGCCGCGGCAGGGGGTTCACGGCACGTTTCACGTTTCACCATCGACTTCATCGACAATGTCTACGCTGGAAGACAACAATTACAACAACAACAACCAATACGTAATCCATAAGACTTGCAGGCACGCCCCCCGCGGAAATGCTCTGCATTTGATCGTGCCCCTCGCGAGGGGGATGTTTTTTTAGATGGTTATCACGGCTCTTTTCAGTGGTATTTTAATGTAGTTGCAGTGGTTCTATATCTGTATTGTTAACTAGAACAAACACTGCCACCCTCACTTTTGCACTTGTGGTTAGGCTGAAATGGACCAGAATTTCCATCGCACTAACCAATGCTGTTGTGCACGAACCGTGCCAGCAGTGCTGCCAGTGCTAGCCATAGGAAAATGGGATCGCATACCTTTCTGTTCTGTTAATGCCCCTTGCTATGGCCAACTGGGGACCTTGTACAACGGTATGACCCTCGCACATTTAAATAACTGCTTAAAAGATTACCGGGGCTCCCCGACAAATGCTCTCTATAAATAGCACCTTTTCCCCCGGAGCCTCTATTTTCCCCCCAGCTGCTCGCTTATTTGAAGACAATTTTCTACCCACCACTCTTTCTCATTTCCCCTTGTGCGTTCCGTGCTTGCCACTTGGAAGTAGCGGAATTCTTGTTGGCCTTATCTAATCACATGTCTGCTCATATGAACGGATCGTTGATTATGGCTGGAGATTTTAACCTGCCGACACTTGACTGGTCCAGCAACATCGCATCCCACCTACTTGACAGTACATTGCAAGATATCATGCTTACAAATGATTTAGCTCAGGTTGTTCATGAAACCACCCGTGAATCTGAAGGTGGGGGCGCAACACTAGATCTTGTATTTGTCAGCAGAAGTTTTACTGATCATGCTGTGCGCGTAGAGGATGGCATATCCAACCATAAGTTAGTCCTTTTATCTTGCACCTTAGGCAGCTGTGTGAAGAATCGGCCAAAGAGTAAAACAGTTAAAAACTTCAGTCAGTCAAATGACAACGCGATTCTCGAGGAGCTCTGGTGGTTTGTAGACAACATGAAAAACGATGATGCTATTGATCTGTGGAATAAGTTTAAGGTAACTATTAAAACATGCATTGAAAATTTTGTTCCTTCTAGGCGTATAAAGACAAATCGCCAGAACCCATGGATTGATAGGAACATTATTCATTTGAAACGCAGAATTAGACGAGCAAAAAAGAAAAAAGTTACAAATGTTGAATCACTTCGTCATCTTCGTGAAGAACTGCAGAGCGCATTGTCGTGTGCAAAAAAACAAATATTTCGAAATTACCTTGCCTAGTTTTATTAAAACAAACCCTCAGAAGTTCTGGCGCTTTCTAAGCTCGAAATCTAAACAAATAGACAAAATAAAGAACGCTGATGTGCTTATAACGCAGCCGAGGGGCGTAGCTGACGTCTTAAATGAATATTTTCACTCCGTATTCTCTCCGCCTGATAGTGACAGTCCGTCGTTTGGTGATTCCCTTTTTGATCATAACTTTATTTCTGTAGAAGGCGTCTTTTCACTTTTACTGAATTTAAAAGATAAATCTTCAGGCGGACCGGATAACATTCCAGATGCTTTCCTGCGCCGGTAGGCCGAGCCCGTGTCACATATCCTCGCCGCTATTTTTCGTTCATGCTTAAAAATGGCTATCATCCCAGATGATTGGCGTATCGCCCACATAGTTGCAGTTCATAAAAAAGGAGACCGTTTACAAAAAGAAAACTACCGCCCAATATCACTGACTTCATCTTGCTGCAAAATACTGGAACACATCATTGTACATTTCATAGCCGACTTCCTCGAACGTAATAAATTGCTATCTGATTACCAACATGGATTCCGGAAAGGCCTTTCAACGACTACTCAGCTCACTACTACTATTCACGAGATCGCTTCAGCCCTTGATACATCCGGGCAGGTTGATTTAGTGTTTTTGGATTTTAGCAAAGCTTTTGATCGGGTTTCCCATTGTAAACTTTTAATAAAACTTCAAAGATTTGGCCTCCCCTCCTTCATAATCAATTGGATAAAGCAGTACTTGTCCAACCGAACTCAGTTTGTGGATGTGAATGGGCACTTCTCTGGGCGTTTACCAGTTACGTCTGGCGTGCCCCAGGGAAGCGTCTTAGGACCAATTCTTTTTCTCATGTACGTAAACGATATCACTGCTGCTGTATGTCCTGATGTTGAGATTAGATTGTTTGCAGATGATTGTTTGATTTTTAAAAAGGTGACATGCCAGGGCGATCAAATTTCTTTAAACTCCAGTCTAGCGAAAATACACGAATGGTGCACAACCTGGTCAATGTCTCTGAACTCTGAGAAAACTGTGCTTCTGCGCGTAACAAATAAAAAGCAACCATTTTCCTTCACGTACAAAATTAACAACGATATCGTAACAGAAGCCCCAGAACACAAATATTTAGGTGTAACAATCACGAACAAACTTACATGGTCTACGCACATCAAAAACATTTGTACCGCAGCCACTCGGAAACTTGGACTTCTTAGACATAAACTGCGTAATGCGCCATCCAATGCAAAGCTTTTGGCCTATAGATCCTTTGTTTTGCCTAAAATTGAATACGCGAGCGTCGTGTGGGACCCCTACTTTCAAAAAGATAAGCATAGACTCGATATGGTACAGAGACGGGCGGTTCATTTTATATTTAGCAATTATAAGAGAACAGATTCCCCGTCATCCCTTATGCTGGTAAATAAGATTCCTTCCCTGGAGCAGCGTAGGAAAATAGCCCGACTTAAATTTTTGTTTTTACTTTATCGCAACAAACTGAACGTAAATGCGCGCGCATATATTCAGCCTTTCTTGAGTCGCACATCCAGAAATCGGCATGCGCATAACATCCTTCCTTATCAAACTGGCACGAACCTTTTTAAATATTCATTTTTTCCTAGAACTATTGTTGATTGGAATTCGTTGTCTGAAAAAATTGTTTCATCGGAATCTGTAAGTGTTTTTGAGAGTGCACTGCTGACTGATCGCCGTCAACCAGTTAACGACCTTGTCACATTTCCTTTGTATTTTGTCTCTTTTGAAAGGCTCATGTTTTATTGATGCCCTGTTATCTGTTGTTAGCAGTAAAGTATTCTGCACACCTGGCATTGTTTTCGGAGACCTCTATGGTGCCTTGATGTGATGTGTATTGAACCCTTCTGTAAGGTGTGTTATTTTGTTCCTTGGCTGGGTTAAACCGTTTTTCAATGTTTCTAGTTATGCCGATACGTCTATTCCTTCTCTATTTGTTATTTAGGGTGCTTGTGCGCCATGTGGCTTCGCCCGGGCCACATAAATTGTATATCTGCATCACCATGTTCCCACCTGCATGGTCCTCCGTGACCGCAGTATACTGTAAATAAATAAATAAAATAAATAAATAAAAACTTCCAACGCGTTTCATAATGTACGTACATCTTATGACTATTTAAGCTGACCAAACCTAGCAAGTTCAGCGTTCAAAATTACAGTGAAGAGGGCTAAATTACTTAGCTGAAGAGTTGTCAGAAGTCTGCAGGGACGCCTGGGCTCAATGGGAAGCGGTGTACATATTCACAAACATGGCACGCAGGGCATCGCCATGCTCATTAATGAAGCAATAAACAATGAAAAGCTGCGCACAGGGTTTAGATTCGTTTTGTGAGAGCTATGTACTTGTGCGATGGGAAATAGGTGAAAGGGGGATGCGTGCGTGATCTGGATGCTCCCTTCCACTTCTCTTGTCAGCGTACAGATGATGGGGCGTGGAGAAACGCATCCCTACATCCCCTTCACACACTGCAGAACGTTACAGCGCTCATTAAGAAAATGGAAAACTGGAAGACATGACAGATTAGCCTTCAAAATTAGTAACCATGATTGGAAGAAGGCGTGTGTATTTTCATTTCCTGAGAAACAGTATTAGTAAGCAGAGCGCTTACGGAGCACTGATCATACTTCAGTGCTCCGCCATGACTTGCGCCATAGAGTTTCTCAGTAAGTATACTAGAGAGGAAACTGCTCCTCGTAAGCCATGTCGTCGTGGGGGTATGGGAAGACCCCCTTTTAGGCTTGGGCTTGGCATAACAACTGGATTATTAAGCGGTTTTTGGGATTTGCTTTCTTCACTATGCATTAACACGTCTACGAGCTGCGAGGAAGCCGTAATCCTCCCTGTTCTGTGGTAGCCGTGTACGGTGAAAAGGCAGGCAGTTCGTGATAGCACCTGATGTTGTTCATGCCGCAGTCGAAGGACGTATGACTGAGCGGGTAATATGCCGCCGCGGAAGTTGTAGCTGACGAAAAAAAGAAACAAAACGTACTTCGACGAAGACAAGATACGGCAGATACGGGCGCTTGTATGTGTTCTATCTTGTCATCGTCCACGACTGTTTAACGCCACGTTTTCATTTTTCGTGTTAACGCAGCTGGCGGTTTCGGTGCACCGGTTCACTACGAAGGCAACGTTTTCAAAGGCACGCTCAAAAAACTTTGGAAACTATTCAAACAACTTATTTTTTGAAATAATGGTAAAATTAATAAAATCACAGTCTCTAATGAGTTATCCCCAGATATTAACATTGTTCGTAACTACAACCAGAGTCTTTCAATGCTTCTCTGGTCATGAAACTCCCGGCCAAGTTTCGTACGGGGACAAAGGCTATACCGCGAGGGGCGCCACCGCAGATCGTAGGGCATCGGGCGGCCGCCGCTGCTCTGTAGCCAGACCGGCAGGCAGGAACGCAGTAGCCGCATGCTCGTTCGCACCAATTTTTTTCGCCACTCACGAAATGATAAGTCCATTTGAGCGGTCCACAACACGTAAAGCGAAAGCGCACTGCTGATGAGGCGGCCAGCGTCTGTTTTATCTTACTCCGTGGTCCGTTCCCTGCCAAACGCGCTCTGACCACGCCCCCGGCTGGCCTCCGATCAACACCAGCGCTGCGGCGCGGCAGCGTACGAAGCTCTCCCATAGAGTGACGGCAAAGTTTCATGACCAGAAAGGCATTGAAGGACTCTGCTACAACCTTGGCCTGCAAGATAGCAGGCACAACCGTTCCGGCAAAAATACGCTGTACTTCTTTTTTCCTTAGTTTTAAAACCGCCTGTTTTTATTTTCCACTTACATAATTGCAGCTATTCTTCGCGTTTTTGTGGCACTTTGTTTAAATTTGCGGTCACTAAAACGTTTCAATCCAAGCCAATGATGAAACTAAGGCGAGCGCGATGTATAATGGCGGTCCATGACACACACGACCTTGATGTGAGCCGCATAGACGCTAGCGCCAGATTCCTCTCTAGTGTATACTGTAAGAAACTCTATGACTTGCGCCTGTTCGTTGCGTTTGCCTTCGCTGCGTTTTCACCCCAATGTGTACCAGTTGCCTTGGGGAAACATGCTAGGTGAACGCCCCGGTACCAAATTTAAGAACGCTTCGTGCACATTTGTCCCGTCTTGTCGCGCCCTTATGTCGCGCGAAATTTTTCTCCGAACGTTGTTACAAGATCTGCACGCACAGTTGGAGCGTAGTGGCTTACTCTGAATCGGTGGAGGAACCGACAGCAAGGCTTATCGTCACCGCCTCGAGGTAGTTCCTTGCAGTCCCGACGAAGCGGCTACCCAGAATTTGCGAACCTGAAAGAGGATAACAGGTACAGTCGGCCAAATCTAACTAGCGTTCGGGAGCGGCGTATTTTCATGCGTCAGAGGCGTATGACGGAAGCCAAGTTGCAAACAGGTCGAGTGGCGAACTGTTCGGAAGCCAAGTTGCAAACAGGCCCATCGGCTGCTATTGGCGGTGAGCGCGAACACAGGCGGCGCTGCGAAGTGCGCCTCCGTGACGTCAGCTTAGGGATTCTCGCATTTGTCGTCTGCTTCACTCAGGATCGCTCTCCCTGCTGTTTCTTTGCGCTCGGTCAACGTCTGATGCTTGTCCGCACCAGAATTGACGTGTGGGTAACTTTTTATCATAATAATAGGCTTAAAATCGCGTACACTAGCTCATGGTGTCAATTAAAGTATAGTTTTGGATACCGCTACGGGAGAAACATTGCCGGCGCCACCCCATTCCTTGCGAAGCCGGTCCTGTACGGAGCGCGAAGAGTCGGAGCTAGGCGTCAGCGTCTCATGTAAGCATTCGAACAAAAGGAACAGTCAGCTGCTAATAACCGACAACAGCGAAAATGGAAGACCAAAACAAATTCTAGGCCTTCAGGGCTGTCGGCTTTGGCAGAAGGCATCACGATTCCCGGTAATCATATGTAAGGTAAAACAGTTTTTGCAACCTTGCCGAACGCTCGAACGCATTTTGTCACATCACTTTACGTTGTCAAGGCATGAAAGTTTGCCGACATGCACTACAGACTGCAAAAACTGTAGGTTGAGTTCCAAATAACCCAGTGTGTATATACGCGCGTGTTGATTCTATACCAGGCATCTAACCAGTATGGAGGTTTATTGAGCAAAACGAGTCACGTCTTCGTTAAATTTATAGTAACACATATATGTTTGTTAAGACCTGGAGGGATATTTAGGAACATTTTGCACAGCCATATCTTCCCGATATTCGGATATGCGTTATAGGAAAACTGCACTCAAGAGGAGGAGGAGTAAGGGGAGGAGGGGAAAACTTTGTTTAACAATTAAATCGATCTGGTTAGTGGGCGGGGTCCTCAGTCCAGGACAAGAGAGTAAAAGTAATTTTCTTCAAATCATAGAACTCCATCCCGAGTAGAATAGGATTTGTTCTTCGCGCCTGGAATGGTTGAAAAGCAATAAAGAGCTACTTGGAATTCTTCTTCGGTTTCGAGTCTTGTAATATATGCAGGTATACTATTTATTACGTTAGTTAACGAGTATATCATGCCTTCAACACCGTAATCATGTGATCATTGTTCGAGTTGAGAGTCAGTTCGTTATGATAACGATATAATTACGATAGAAATTATACAAGTAGTACGATAGAAATTATAAATGTAGTACAAGCTGCATGCGCAGCTTGTACTACAATTTGAATGTGCACTTTTACTTGACCTGTACATTAAGGGGCACGGACCCCGTCAAGCCACTTTATTGGCTTTTTGTCCGTGCTCCCGGCATCTGTAAGTGTGTAGATGCCAAATAAACAGATTGATTGATTGATTGATTGATTGATTGATTCGGAGCACAAAAGCCGCCTTCGAGTAGTGTGGACCACGTTGTTTAGGGCGCGATCGCGGTGGCGTAGCACAAACCTCCTCATTGTATTCGCATGTGAATAAACAAAGCACGCTGCGGATATGCACCTTCTTGCACGCAGCCGTAATGAAAGCCAATTTGTGAAGAAGGGAATGTTTGCCATACAAAACGAAGGAAATATCCACACGACCTTTGTGAGGCTCCCAAACATCCCGAAACCTCCTAATAAGATGATGGTGACGGCGCAGAAAAATTAATGCGTTGGGCAGAAAAAAAAAGCAAGAAACATTAATCCGATACAAGACAACAACGAAAGAAACAGAAGAAAGCCGCTTTATTTCCTGCTGTGCGATGAGCGTGTAGAGGCCGCTGCTTGGTACGTAGTATTAGACTGTTGAGTTTTCATAGGAGCATCTCAAAAATACTGCAGGGAAGCCTACACATTTTGAATACTTATCGAGAAGCTCTGATCGCTGATCCTCGCGAGTAAGCAAGAAAGGACGAGTTACACACGACCTTCTGACCGATACTCTGAAGAAAGTTGTTCTCTATCTCTTCGTGTGTTGCAAACTTGTGGGGGATACAGCTTCAAATTATTCAGATGCGTCAGAAGCTGGCAAAATAATTGAGTCACTAGAAATACGCTTTTTAACGCACTAAAGCAACGAAGCGGGCGATTTTTAGCCCAGGCACTGTTGCCCCTCACAAGCGGAGTGTAGCAGACGACAGCGGCGCGAATCCCTAAGCCGACGTCAGAGCCAGGGGGCGCCACTCAAAGATCTCACCGCCAATAGCTGTTCCTTCATAAGAGCGTCATAAGAGTGAAAAATCGCCGCTCGCGCATGCTAGTTAAAGATTTGGCTGACTGTACACAATGGAATGGCACTTTCGTACGCACAAGCGTGCACGCATGCAAAACTATACGTGGACCGAAAGGTTGTTGCGCGGTTAAAAAGGTTCATTATCGCTTCCCGCTACGGTTGTGCCATACTTCACCTCCAACTAAGTGTGGAGGTTCAAAATCCCAAAACACACGCTGAGCCGTTCTTAAAATTGCGCTGCAGTTATATAGCTCAAGTGTTCAAGCGCGCTCATATCGAGCGTGTGGTCTCGGCGCACCGAACCATTTTCGCTCAGGCGAAAGTTCGAATCAAAACAGAGAACGTGCAAATACGTAATTTGGGCGTTAAGAACACGCCCAAGTCTGCCGTGGTTTCTGGAGGTAGCAAGTATATACCAGGCCTCTGTCCTTCGATACGGTATACATAGGCCCAACGGGACGTTGCGTGCTTTCATATGAAAAAGTCCCCCGCATTTCCCCGAGGGGGAGAATGTGAAAGTGCGAATGCACGGTTGTCGGCCCGCTTGCGGCGCTTGCGCTCGGCACCCGCAGCCCACCGCCTCGCCGCCTTCTCTTCCATCTCTTCCATCGGGTTTGTAGTATCACGTGTACACCACGCAGTTATCAAGCCGCTATAACGCCGCTGAGTCGCCAACGCAACGCCGCTGACGACGTAGTTTGAATGCGTTAAAGATATAAGGAGCGTTCCTATCTCTGAAATCAGCGTGGCTTCAATGGCAGCGGTTGCGGCTGAGCGGATAATCGGTAAGCCCTCACCCCACGATGACAGCCCCCCTCAACGGGGTTAAAATAGCTACTATTAACGTAGTTATACTAATTTCTTCCAAACGTAAGAACTGGCTGCTCGACCTTTTAAACAACGAGAATATCGATGTTGCCCTTTTGCAAGAAACCAAGTTATCATCAATCGAAGACAGCCAAAATTTTGTCCGCCTATTCGGCCACAAATTTTGGTGCTTCCACACCTTAACTTCAGCCCGCGCAGGCGGTACAGCCATTTTAATACGGAAAAACCCTTCCCTCAAAATTGTTGACTGCGAGCTCGCAGAAAACGGCCGTTTTTGCCTCGTTGATGTCCTCGTGGGGAGCGAGCTGGTGCGATTCGCGTGTGTCTACGCCCCCAATGAAACAGCAGCTCGCTCGGACCTGTTTAACGCCCTGCGGCCTTACTTGTGTGTGTCTGGGGCAGTTTTCCTTGGGGGTGACTTCAACTGTGTATTGAGGGCTGACGACAGAACAGGGAGAGGTGGTGGCGTCGACGCATCGTCCCGTGTTTTGAGCGCAGTCCTACGGGACAGCGACCTGTCCGACGTAGCCTTGGGGCGCAGCTGGCCAACCAAACGCTACACGCGCTGGCAGGGCTCGTCCCACGCGCGTCTGGACCGGATCTACGTGTCGGGGGAAGGGGTTACACGAGTGTCCGACTACACCGTCACTCCCATCTCGTTCTCTGACCACGGCCTCGTAACGTGCACCGTGGCCCTTAACACATACACGGCTAAGCAGAACTCAAGTACCCGATGGCTAATGAACTCCACAGTACTTAAAAACGAGACATTTGTCGAAAAGACTCAAAAAGAAATTGAAGCCCTTCGGTCGGGAACCATTAGTGTAAAAAAGTGGGAAACTTTTAAAGCACGCATAAATAGTTTTGCAGTCACCATAGGGCGCGAGGAGGCCGCACGAAAAAAAGAAAAAAAGGGCCGCCTCACGGAGACTCTCTGCGCGCTCATCGAGGCTGATGAAGAAAGACCAGGGGAGTTTAAAGACGATATCCGGTTAATTAAAGAAGAGCTCCGGGGAGAGCTTGAGAAGAGTTTTTGGGGAGCCCTGGTGCGGAGCAGGGAGCAAAAGGTAGAGTTCGAGGCAAGGCCATCGAAGCTTTTTGCAGCCTTCGAAAGGGAGAACTCGGCACAGAAAAACATCACGGAGGTCAAACATCCCGCAGGTGTGGCAAGAAGCAATGAGGAAGTCGCAAGAGCTTTCGCTGAATATTATTCAGAACTATTCTCTCGACGGTCAGTCCTAGATGCAATCCCAGCTGAAGTGCTAAATCAAATTCCCAAAATACCTGAAGAAACCAAAGATTTGATCAACACCACCATAACAGAAGCGGAAATAGAGCGTACCATCAAGAGCCTACCGCGGAATAAATCTCCTGGACCGGATGGTATCATCTCAGAGTTCTATATGGCCTTTAGAAAGGAACTGAGCCCCATCCTAGCCATGGTCTTCGAAGAAATAAGAAAACAGAAGCGCCTGCCATCCTCCATGCGGACAAGCCACCTGGCCTTAATCCCCCAAAAAGTACCCACCGATTCTATCCCCGACGTCGCCGATTACCGTCCGATCAGCCTTCTCTCAACGGACTACAAGATCCTGGCCCGAGTTCTCGCCAGACGGCTGGAGAGTGCACTAAGCGCTGTAGTTGGTCCTCACCAGACATGCGGTTTCAAGGGGCGGTCCATCAATTCCAACCTACATCGCATGAGGGTAGCCATCGAGGCGGCTGAATCAGGTCTGCTACCTTTGGCCATCGTTCAACTGGACCTGAGGAAAGCGTTCGATCAGGTGGACCACAATTTTCTACTGGATCTCCTCCAACACTGCGGAATCGGTGACACAATGATCGATTGGATCAAAACTTGCTACGAGGACATATCTACCTGCGTAGTAACAAATAGGTCTGTGGGAACGCCCATAGACATCCACGGGTCGGTGCGCCAGGGCTGCCCCATGTCACCCATCCTATTCACCCTCTATCTTGAGCCACTTTGCCGTATGGCCCTTGCATCCGAGGTCATCAATGGGCTGAAGATGGGAGACGAGGAGCTCCGTGTTCTCGCCTATGCGGACGACGTGGCCTTCATTTGCACTCGTGGATCACAAGTGGGCGAGGTAATTAAACTAGCAAACCAGTTTTGCCGCTTTTCGGGAGCAGCTAGAGATAAACTTACTTAAGTCGAGGGGAGCCTGGTTGGGTGATTGGGCCTCAAAACCAAGTTACCTATTTGGAATGGCCTGGGAAGAGGAGATGTCCAATTACTTGGGCGTCAACCTCAACCAAAGCGTCGCAGTCAAAAATCGGTGGAAACCCAAGCTGTCAGCTGCGGATAGAAAGCTGCAACCATAGAGAAATAGAAACATTGCTCTGTTCACGAGGGCTCATGTGTGCAATGCGATTCCATACCCCGCAGTGCTGTACGGGGCCCGCATAACTTCCATCGACGCAGACACCCTGAATAGGCTGCACCGGTCCTGGGCGGTGTTTCTCTGGCGGTCCACATTCGAGCCCATGCGCCGCTCAAACCTCTTCTGGAGCCTAGAAAAGGGTGGATTTGGGCTCGTCAACGCGGAGCTCAAACTCACTATCCAACGATTCTTGTACTTTCTGGGTCTACGCGATCCGTTCCTAGTGGCAGCCACGCAGTGCCTGGGCACCAGACATTTGGCCCCGTGGCTTGCCACGACAGCATCACTCTACTTTGACACGCGCGGAACGAGGTTCTACAAAGAAATCGCGCTAGCCTTAGCCCTGCTCGAGCAGCATTTCTCTTGGGATTATCTGCTCAAAACAAAACCCAGAAAACTGTACTGGGACCTCGTGGAGAAGGTCCTGCCGCCCCCTATACCGACAACCCCCAATACCCAACGATGTCTTGAAGCGAGTAAGACGACTCCCTGTGCCCACCGACTCAAAGGACTTTTTCTTCCGCCTCCACATGGGGGTGCTGCCCGCAAAGGCACGTCTGGAGGATAAGGGTTTCTTTCTCCATGGCGGCGCGGGTTGTCTCCTCTGTGGAAAACGCGAGACGGCAGAACACGTCCTCACAGATCGTAACGCCGCGGCCGTCTTCTGGGACGAGCTGAAGACCACGTACACCGAGCGATGGGACCTGTCGTGGTCAGGCCTCCGGCACCTGAGTGCGCCCACAGAGAACAAGGCGCTTCGGGACTGCGTGCTTGTCCTGGGGCTCCACTCGCTGTGGAGGGCTCGAGTGGATGCAGTGGAGTGCGCCAGGAACCCCAGACCTACCTGGAGGCACTTCACGGCAAAGGCTGAATGGACAGTGAGCGTGTTGGGGGCATCAGATTCTGACACGGAGCTCCGCGACTCACTGCAAAAAGGATGCCAAGCACTGCAGCGCTTTAAAGAAAAGGAGATGCAGCACTGGCAACGGCTGTGATCTTGCCTCACTAGTACAGTGTAGAGACGCTTTTCCCCTCTGAACAGGCTTTGTACATCCTTGCCCAGAGTTTACACTCATATGTGAACATGTTACCTTCACACGATTCCCAGTTCATGTACTCTGATATTACACTGTCTCAGGATGTCATATTTTCCTGCGTGTTTGTTCGTTGTTGCCACCGCAGTCCCACTACATTGCTTACTCTGCGGCTCAAGTGAAGGCACGCCTAAAGGTGATTGGAGTCCCTGTGGCGACAGTATGTACGCGTACCAGCATTGGTCACCGTATCGAGCGTGCCAGTGCATTATGTATATATGTATATTCTTGTAAATAAAAAAAATTGTGTTTAGAAAAAAAAAAAGTGGCTTCCGTGGCTTAGTCGGTAGAGCGTCGCGCTGCGGCCGCAACGTCCTCGGATCGAAACCGGGCGCCGGATGCTGTTATTTTTTTATATAGTGTAGTGGCCTGGCTGGCGCGCCGAGAGAGGGTGTTGCGAGCTGGAGAGTAGGCGAGGGGGGAGAGGAGGTGCTACGCGAGCGCCCTCACGCGTCGGAAATCCGGCGCCGTTGCTAGGCACGCTAGCTAGCTCCGTTGCTAGGCTGCGGACGGACGGTGGACGCGTGATTCAGGGTCGCTTAAGAAGTGCATTCGCACTTAAAAGCTCGGAAAGTGGAGCAGTCAAGCAGGTATCCGCGCCTAGGCAACTGGCTGCCCACTGCGCAAGATATAGTTGCTTGGCAGAATTGATTTATTGTAGGGTTTAACGTGCCGACGCAACGAAGGCGATGAGGCGCGCCGTAGTGGAGGGCTGCGGGTTAATTTTGACCACCCGGGGATCTTTAACTTGCGCCGAGAGAGAGAGAGAGAGAGAGAGAGAGAGAGAGAGAGAGAGAGAGAGAGAGAGAGAGAGAGAGAGAGAAGCTCTTTATTAGAAACAGTGCACCCGTCGTGAAAAATCGCCTTCATGCTACTCTATTAGGGGAGGGGGAAAAGGAAGAAAGGCCCAAGAGAGAGGAGGGCAGAAAAGGGATATAAGCTTCGATAGGGCCAACGAAGTTAGGTAAAAAAAAAGGCAAGTGCTAAAGTCTCAGAGTGAAGAGATTTAAATTAAGCCAGTATCGCTGAGGTATGAAAACAGAAATTTTAGGGCTAGGCGTTGCTGAGAAGAAGAAAGCCAGGGCCCTAAAATGGTTTTCAAAGTCACTGGTCCTTGCGTATAACCTATGCGTGCAACGTTGTGTAGCAAGATTGATCTAGAGCCCTTGTAGGCAGGACAGTAGAGTAAAAGATGCTCAATTGTATCTTCCGATGCACAGTTGTTGCACCTGGAGTCGGGAGATAGTCCGATGCGGAAACGGTAGCTGTTGGTGTGCGCTGCATAAGTTGGAGCCGATGAAATAATGTTTCTAGACGACGGGGGAGCTTGTGAGGAAGTCTTGACGACAGCTGAGGGTCAAGAGAGTAGAGAAGCTTGTAGTGGCGGGTAGGATCTGACCAGATTTTGTTTCTCACTGAAAGGGCGTAGCGTGTGGCCAAGGTGGAAGCGTCGTGTTTGCTAAAAAATAATGTTAATAAGTTAATGTTAAACATAAGAGGTAACCTCGCTAAAACAAAATTAATGTCTTTCACTAATCAGGCACCCCGCCCATCAACACCTTTCATCTTAAACAACAATCATGTGGAACAGGTTGCTTCCTACAAATACCTTGGCGTTCACCTAACCACTAACTTGAGGTGGAATGATCACATTAACCGTATTCTCGCATCTGCAAACCGTTCTCTTGGCTTTCTGAAACATAACCTCAAATATGCTCCTGTACACTTACGCAAACTGGCGTACACAACACTAATACGTCCTAAAATAGAGTACGCTTCAGCCACATGGGACCCTCATCAAGCATACCTAATGACTGATTTGGAAGCCCGGCAAAACCGTGCTGCGCGCTTCATTTATTCGGATTATTCACGTCACACCAATGTAACAGCATTAAAAAATCGCGCCGGGCTTGGATCCTTATCCCATAGTCGTTGTATATCTCGTTTAACTCTTTCACAAACTTTACTACCATGCGTCTCTTCATAATGATTTCATGAGTGAACCTTCAGCCATCTTCCGGCGTCGTGATAATCCACTGTCACGTTACCTAATGTTTTTATATGAGCTTTGTCGTCGTTATTAAAACCAGTTGGTAGTGTGCGCTTCAATGGTTTTGTGTTCAGCTCCTTCGTCTGTGTTATTCAAGCGTCAAGAATGTTCGCACTATAAAAAAGCCTGTGCTGGCAAGGTATTTTACCTGAAGCATATAACCGTCTAATATCAAAATATGAAGGCGCTGCGGAGGACATTTCTTTTTATTGACTGATGCACTCCTGCGCGCAAATTATTTGCTGGGAAGACATTTTAACAGAGGCAATGTAAGCCATCTTATATCGTAGTGTCAAGGTCTTATGTATCCCTTCGGAGTCCTATATACACCGAGTCCCTTCCAAGTACGTTTGACTATTATACCCAAAAGCCCTTTCTGGAAAGTTCTCTAGGTTCCGGCAATGTAAGGAACCTTGTGTATGGCCTTATAGCACTTTACGGCCATATGAAATATAAAGACCTCATGTATGCCCATGGAGCGCTATACACCAAGTTGTTTTTAAGACCCGCCGCGGTGGCTCAGTGTCTAGGGCGTTGAGCTGTTGAGCCCAAAGATGCGGGTTCGACTTACGCCAGGGACGGTCGCTTTTCTGATGGAGGCGAGAAGAGAAAACGCCCATGTGTTCGCGATTTCGGCGCACGCTAAAGATCCCCAACTGGTCAAAATTAATCCGAACCCTCCTCTACGGCGCACCTCATCGTCTCAATCAATCAATCAATCAATCAATCAATCAATCAATCAATCAATCAATCAATCAATCAATCAATCAATCAATCAATCAATCAATCAAGGTCATTTTAGTCGGCGTCAATATTATAGGCAAATTATTTGCGTGGGACACATTTTACCAGGCGCAATGTAAACCGCAATATCAAAGTAGGAAGGTGGTATACTGAGTACGTTCAAAGTCGGCTTCATCATTATACACCAATGAATTTCCCAACCATCGTGTCACGTAGTATGCGCTTTAATGCGAACGCAATAAACGGCCCATTGAGAGCAAACGTGTGTCTTTGAAACGTTCCGTAGCCCGCGCTTAAATTAAACTCGGCTGTAGCGAGAGGGGGCCGCCCACGCCAGTGCACCGCAGATGGAGGGAGTGGAAGAACGCGGTCGAGCGAGCGAACAGGCAGGGGGCGGAATGCACCACCGTCGTCCTCACTCCGAATGCAAGGCGGAAAGAATGGGCAGAGGGGCAACGAGTAGCAGGGGCTGAGCAGGCGGGAACGGATCTCGAAGTCAATCGCGTCAAGCGGTCAGAGAGCGAAGCCTTTCGAGTACGCCGGGCGGAAGCAAAGCGTGTCAGGCATTCAACAGGGCGCTTATGCTATCGCAATCACAATTCTTAGGAAGTGCTCAGGTTTTCGTCGCACGTTTGTGTTGCTTTTCAATTATGCGAAAACATTAAGTGCCCCATTCTGTAAAATACCGATGTTATCGTTTTCCGGTACGAGGGCAGTCGTGTGAAAAGCAACAAACTCATACAAAAATGTCGGAATTTGTGCCTATTTTGATTAGGTTTGATAAACTAAATGATTAGTTTCAAAAAAAAAAAAAAAACCATGCAACCCTCTGTCTAACGAAGACGATGGTTCAACGCGAAGCTTTCCCGTGAAGGATTCTTGGGTTGTCTTCTGAGTTGGGCCTGAGCTTCGACCATGTCGAAGTAGCGAAATCGGATAGACGGCAGATTCATAACGAGAGGGACCGACGTTCGATTACGGCAACTGAAACGTTTTCTTTCTTTCACTTCACCCACGATCATTCATCTTTATCGTCAGAGAAAGAAAGTTGGCTTTACTGCAGGGAGTTTTCGCGTTACAGACGCCATCAGTTTGAACTCTAAAACTTCGTTTTAATATGCTCGGTACATTTCAGTTCGCAAGGGAATGGAACCCGGGTCTCCGTAGTAGGAACATTCCCTGCGCAAGATCAGAACGTTGCCAGCGGCGGAGCAAAAGCTCACTTAGTCAATGTGGCGCCGAGGTCATGTCGCAAGACATGTGCTCGTGAGGGCACGGGAGTAGAACAGGTTCATTCCTGCTCCAGAGAACGCTGATTCTTTTTAAGCAGTGGCGTGAACTGTCGCTAGACTGCCTATGGCCGTCGGATGGGCCCCCAGCCTTTGGGCCGGGTGAGCGCTGTCGACTATATCTACGCCAACAACGCCGAAGCTCAGGAGGCGAAGAATGCCGCGAGGAAAGCCAAGGATGAAGAAGCGAAACCGAAGTAATGCGGAAACAGGATGTAGCAGTACACTTGGTCTTTTCGTAACTATCGAAAGTAAAACCCATAATGCTTTCGCATTAAGAGCAGAGGATTTAAATGCCCTGAAGAATTGTTTTACAATTCGTTTTATCTCTTCTCAAGCTACCGATAATCTAGATTTATGCTACCACAACGGTGACATTTGTTGCGCCAATTACGCATGCAATTGACAGATGTCACGCTTTTCCGCGGTACGGACAGTTTTTTCTGGGGCACTCGCCAGGGAGTGCTTACGTACTGGAAGGAGGAGGTTGACTGTGCTTTGTTCCACTTGAGCGGCCTACGCGGCCGAAGCCCGATGACGTGTTTTCCTTCCAGTCCCCAAACACGCGACCCGAGTCCACGTCTTTTGCGGTGGTAGTCATGGGCCGCTGCAGGGACATTGTTGCCACCTGTGGCATTTCTCCCCCCACCGGGGCTCCAAGTGGCGCCCCTGTTGTCCACACCGCTGGGGCGTTCCACGCAGTCGTACTCCGCGGCCGTGGGTGCGCTGCTTCTCTGCGCTTCGCCCGACCTGCACACACGCGCACACACAGACACACCGCATCCTCAGCAAACCTCGCTTGCCGCCTGATCCCTCCCAACTAACAAGCCTGCCACTGCATGTACGCTAAAAATAGGAAAAAGGGGGCCGCAGCCCCTTACGAAATTTCGGGTTCGTGGGGAATGTCTAGGAATCGACAGGGCTACAGACTCCACGTGTTGAGTTCCCAGGGAATGGTAGAAATTGGCTCCCGAAATCTCAAATTTCAAGCTACAGCATTTTGGTTCGGCATATGTATTTTGTGCTAGGCCTTTTTATTCCGTTGGGTATGTCGAGTACAAAATGTCCCCCTCACCTATTTAGGTGCATCTTTGGGAGAAATACTTTAATTTTTGTTTGTGCACTTGAATACATGGGTAACATTTGTCAGCAAAAACCACTTCGATATACCAATGGGCAGGAGATACATTGAGTAATCCTGAAAACACGTAATTTATGTCGAAACAAGATTCACGCCGTATATGGTCGGTTATGGCGAAAAGCTTAAACTATCCTAGACGTTTGCTTGGGAACATACATGTGCAAAATTCAGTTCTCTATCTTAACTGGCTGTGAGACGATCATAAACTTCCGAAAGCACAGTTGAGACCCTTAGGTCTTAGTGGTTGAAATTCCGAAAATCTAGCCTCAGTGAGCGCTTATATACGCCGTGGTAACTATGTTCGCCCGAAACGTCACGTCTCCAGGTCCAACAATTTGGGTTCGGCGTTGGTAAATAAGCGATCACTTACATCCGTCTCTCTCTCTCTCTGAGGGTCTTTGTGTCTCAATGTGGCTGTGTGGGTAGCTGTGGCTGTGTGTGCAAGCCGTTTCGCGCGCGTTTTCGCACACACACGTATTCAAAGTGCTTTGCTCAAATAAATGGCGGCGTTGCGTTCGCCTCGTCTCAGTATAGCCCGCGTGATCCTAGAACGACGTGCTCCAAGCACGCAGGTGCCGTACACTGCGCGCACACTCCTGGAAATTATATGTGCACGCACCTGTACGTTTGGTAGGGGCTGCCGCGCGTGTGCTCCTCAGCTTCCCTCTGCGGCGAGAGCTGTTCGGCGGCGCCTTGGTCCGCTTTGTGCTGCGGACGACCCCATTGCCATTGGTGAGACGTCGCCTGGAAGTGATAGCCACGGTGCGGGCCTTCGCCCTCGTCCTTGGCTTCGCTGCCGTGGTCGCCTGTTTCTTCTTGGCCGCTTTGTGCGTGTTGGCCTTTAGTTTCCGGAGCCCGTGCAGCGTGGTTGATGCGGCTGTTAAGAAACGGGCATGATCTCAGAAGATAAGCTCAGTAATCGCTCAACATTGCACTCGCAATGGATGACTCTGCCGTACGAGTCAGAAGAGATCGATGCACCCACACTACCCCGAAAAGAATTCCGGAATCTAAACAATCAATGCCGCGGTAAGCCCCCCCCCCCCCCCTTCCCCCTGCAAGCGGTGCACTCAGCCGGTACGCTGTTAATCTACCGCGGCAATGCCGTTCATAGCTGTCTTATTAATTACACGCCGATGCCCTCGTATGAACAGAATCCTCATTGCACGACCCTCAGACTGCATGAGAATGTCAAGCATTTTACAAAGATAGGTAGTCAGACTTTCTACACTGCGGAGGGCATCAAGAGAGCTTACACCTCTGACAGAGTGAAAATGGCTAAAATGCTTTCTCAGTGTTATTTCTAAGGCCCATACAGATATCAAAATGGTATACAGCAACCCCTACAAACGTCTAGAAACTTTCTGAGGATTCCCCTTAAAACCCAACTCCACTTCTCTCTCTTGATTTAGGCTAGGATATCTCTCTACAGTCTTTGCTCTTTACTCCGCTATCCTTAAACGTTTCTCCAATTATTCTTTTCACGTACGTGTGCTCGTTGCGGCTTGCATACGTGCGTGCGAGCGTGCGTGCGTGAGGCGGAAACGCATCACCCAGCAGCAGTGTACGCAATTTGCGTTATTTGTCCCACCTTTTTCTTTCTGTCTCTCTCCCCGCAAGCTTTCGCACCTCTTACGCGCTTTTGATTGCTTCTTTGTTTTCTGCCAAACTGGGCCATTTTTTTTCTACCCTTTCACTCATGCAGCCCACGTGAGCTGAGGCGAGCTACACATGCACGCATGTGCAGTGCATGATGTGCAGACTCCCGGAAAGTAAATGTGCGCGCACCTTTGCGTTTGGTCGTGGCCGCTGATCGTGTGCGCTGTGGCTTCCGGCTGCGGCGAGAGCTGATCGGGGGTACCCGGTTACGCTTAGTAGTACGGCGTACCGCTTTGGTCAGGCGCCGTCTGGACGTAGAGGGCTTGGTGCGCCTATGCGCAACTGCCCTTGGCTTCGGTGCCGTGGCCGCCTGTCTCCTCGCGGCCGCCTTCTTCGTCTTGGCTTTTGACTTCCGGAGTCCGCGCGTAGGGGTTGTTTTGGCTGCTGAGACACATGCACACGAGACAATTCTCAGTTTTCGCTCAACACAGCACCCGTAATTTACTCCGCAGTGACACCCTAGCCCCTTTGTAAGAATGACGGAGTTTAAAAAATCAATTAAGATACGGCAACTGGCGCACCGTTACAGCTGTTCATTCAGACGGTACGTTGTTTTGATACCGCAAGATAGTTTTAACGCTCAATACGTTCTGAAAAGCTGGCTCAACAAGCGACTGCCGATGTCCGCCCATGAATCGAATCCTCAGTTGACAGCCCAAGATAGATCCAAGTCATCCAAGATAGATAACCCGACACTTCTACACAGCAGAGGGCGCCAAGAAGATTTCTGTCCACAGGTGGAGGCTGCTTATGAAACATATGACGCGCTCGCTTGGTGTGGTAGGATTCGTCAAAGGGTTAAATTGAGATACGCAATGTGGGACACGTCTTTTGCTACGGAGGTCATCCACAAAACAGAGCTCGTTACTGTATTTCTTGCCTACAGATGGCTTTCAGGGAATGTTAACTAGTTTAGAGCCAAACATGGCAGAAGTAACAGCGATGATCTGAGTATATGTGCAACTCGAACACATAATGCTGTGCTTAGATTTTCATCGTGGAAACCACGCAGTTCATACAGTCAACGAGGATGCATATTCGGAGGAAAGATAGCTGTCTCAAAAGGAGAGCATCATGGGGAACTTAGTGACTTGTTTGCAAGAAGATAGCCATTTTTGATATGTTGTGAATGGGAGCGGGGAAGCACACGCGCTCTACTGGGTACCGAGCACAACAAATTCGGATTCCTCGTCCGGTGCCTTGCCAACGTGGCTGTGTTGCCTTACACTTTCTAGGGATTTATGTGCATTACGTGTAACGTGGCTTAGTCTTGGTAGCCAACGCTACTCCGACGTGCGCTGCTAGACTCCCCTTCACCTAGAGATGTCGAAAAGCCGTTGACTACAACACCCGAAGCCGACCACAGATCCCACACACGCACGCACACGCATATATGTATAAAGGGTGTCCCTGCTATCATGCACCAAGTTTTTAAAAAAAGAGTAATGATGTCACTCGAACAATCCCTCGCGCATAATGTTTCCAATACAGTAAAGTAACGGTCAGTAATATTTTTGTTAATGAGATTTATTTAATTATAATTAATTATTTAACTCGAAAAGTGCTGGCCTAATCATTAGACTGTCAATGAGACACTTGTAGGTACCCACGAGAGGAATCTAACTGCGGTATTTTCAGCGACGAACTAATTGCGTACTCATTTATTCGGAGTGATAAAGAAACCCCGCGAAATATGAAAAAGTATGAAAATATGAAAAACAAGTGTCTCATTCACACTTTAATGATTAGGGCAATACTTCTCGAGTTAGATAATTAATTATATATAATTAATTAAAAATCACTAGAGAAAAAAGCTGACCGCTACTCCACTGTATTGGAAACATTATGCGCGAGGTTTTGTTCGAGTGACGCCATTACTCTGTTTTAGAAACTTGGTGCATGATAGCTGGAACATCCTGTATATTTATAGGTAACATGACGCATCGCTGAATGCAAGACTAAACTATAGTGCTTCGGAGCTATGAAGTGCGGCGTCTTACGCTTAATTTGCTTTGCCTCCAAGTCGCCTTAATTTTTCACCAGTGGGGCTTGTAGAAATCTGAAAGGAGGATGATCAATGTTTATTGAACCCTCAAGTCGTGTCCTCAACCCCTGCCCTGAAAAAATCGACGGTTTATTGCTGGGTCAAGGTTTCAAGCCTGAAGCCTCTTCATTATCGCTGTCTGCATTGCCGGCATACCCCCCCACCCCCTGATATTCCGTTCCTCCAAGTGCACACACGTATACATGTCTATCATTGTGTTCCTCACTGGCGCAGGTAAGTGAGGGTCCCTTTAAGACGCTCGCAATAATATCTGGCTGTGCGAGTTATGCGACGTATCGTACGGGCTCCGTCCACGTGGTGATCACAACTAGGGGCGCACCTCCTTGTATCTCCACGCTGGCCAACGTGGCATGTTTGGGCACTGCTGCCTCGGCCTCTTCTTTTTCGACAAGGTCGGGCAGCACCTCCAGCTTCTCCATCTTGCTGGCATTGACTGCGCCCCGGCATGCAAAAAAAAAAGAGAAAAGAAAACAAGGTCACTCATGCCATGTAAAATTTGTCGACACGCACGGCAAGATATTTTAACGTCGTTTAGGAACAAAACTAGCATTTCTAAATATCGCGTATAGCATACATATAGCTTATACAAAACTAATAGCATTTTTATGCTGCGAATTGCAACATTTGTCATGGTCAAAGTCGAAATCGGTCGTGCATAAAAACATGCGCTTTCATTTTTTAGTACATATATGTTTGGAAACTAACCTACAGCAAACATATACACGCCCCCTGCAACATTTTTTATCTCTTTAAAAAGTTTTGAAATGTTTTTACGACGTTGTCAACAAGCATGCGTATTAGTTAGATTGGCTGGTCACTAGCCAAAGCCGAATCGAGAATTTCTCTTTCTGGCATCGTTCACGGGCTTGAGGGACGCCACCGAAGACATGTCGGGGCTTTCGGCTGGCCTATTTTCAGTTGCAGAAATATAATTCAATTGATAACCACATTAAAGAAAATTGCGAGAACAGCAAAGCAGAAACCTTCTAGTTTCTGCTTCTAGTTTCAGTAGCAGACACCTTTTCTAAGGCGTATGCTACGACGTGAAAATCCCATAGAACCGTTCGGTCATGGCGATAGCTGCAGCGTTGTAAGTGCTTCCAGTCACGAAGGAAAGAGCGAAAGTGTTTATCGGCAGTGTTACAGGGGACCCTTCAATTTCCCCCCACAGGAATGTGATCCCTTAATCGTAAACTATGGTGCATGCGATTTCTCTATTCGTACGTAGGACAACATAAATGCCCTGAGCAAGCTCGTCCCAGCGCTACTGATGGAAACTGGACGCTGAACGCATGGACTGTTAACTGGACGTCCTGGATTCACCAGAAATAATTTCACTATATCAGTTCAGTAAGGAAATGATTGTGCTTATAGGGATTTCGGTAGTTTTACGCGCCGACCCTACACCTGGGCTATGTGGCGTTCTGTAATGGAGGGCTCCGGATTATGGATGACCACCTGGAAATGAGTAACGTGCGCCGATATCTCGACACGCGGCAGTTTTAGTCTTTCGCCTTCATCTGAAGAACATCCACAGCGTCCGGCGTACATACCGAGTGAAACAACGTCGTGCTCAACCTGTCGAATCTACAGCTGGAATCCGACTTGTGTAACGGCGAATGATTACAGGTTTCTTTGTATCTGTTGGAATTGTTTACCGTGCGCAACGAAATCCGATTAAGTGGGAATTTCGTATTTCTTCTGCGCGCACAGCAGCTGACAACCGCGCCCGCCTCGACTTCGAGAAGCCTAGTCTGCGAAGGAAGCGGAACAGATTACGCACAGACCGCCCAAAATGCCGCTAGCATAGCCTAGCGTTTAACTCTGTACACGACGTTCATCCGTACGTCGAAGCGATCTATAGATGTTACAATAGCATGCCATACCGGTCCGGCTGACAGCCGTGATGGCCACCAGGGCTAGGACGAAGAGTCCCAGCACTGCCAGCGACACGGACACCGATGGGGTGCGCCACTTGATGTCCCGGAGGAGCGGGAAGTTGAATCTTGCCGCTCCAGCGTCGCTGCATGGAGCCCGCACAAGTGCAATGGAGTGGGTACTTCGCGGAAAAGAAGAGAAGCGAAAAAAATAATCGGGCTCTGAAGCCTCTTAAGTGCTTTGTAGGCGAAAGCCTAGAGATACTTATCTTCTTTACTTCCACATCGTATTTCCGTCTGTTCAATTTCGTTTCTGTGATTTTGGAAAGAGTGACTTGAACCGGCTTCTTTTCTGCTACGCTGTGTTTGTGTATCTTTCTTCATTTTCGTTTCTTCGTTTCGCGGCGCGAATTACGTAACTAAGCACACTTACACATGCCCCACCTTCCCTACAATCAGGGTTCTGCGCGGCTGGGGCGCCTGTTCTATACGCACCTACTCACGCGGCACGCAGTGTTCTACAATTCGCGTTTCCGATTGTAGAGAGCGCATTGTCCCTCAAAGGGCTCGGTCCTTCGCTAATTTCTCAAGTGCGTATATATATATGTACCACGGAAAAAGGAACAACGACCACGGCAACAACAACAACAACAACAACAACAACAACAACAACTTGAACTACAACTGCTACAACTACAACTACTACTACAACTACAACAACAACTTGAACTACAACTACTACAACGACAACTACTACAACAACTACAACTACTACAACAACTACTACTACAACAACTAGTTACTACTACTACTACAAAACGATAACAACAACAACAACAACTACTACTACTACTACTACTACTACTACTACTACTACTACTGCTACTACTACTACTACTACTACTACTACTACTACTACTACTACTACTACTACTACTACTATACTACTACTACTACTACAACAACAACAACAACAACAATTTTTGTTCCACGTAAGCAACATGCAGACATACCCCAGTGGTAGCACATTGGGCTGCAACTATGGAGACCCAGGTTCAAATCCCCTGCCGATTCGAATGCGTTTTTTGTTTATTCTTTACAGCGGCAACCATTTCCTTGACGAAAACTACCGCAACGGCGTTTTTTCAGAGAACGAGGCACTTCACGAACTACAACTGAGAATACGGGACGTATCCAGGGGACGCGGCTGCAAGTCTAGGAACGGGGTTTCAAGTCTGGGCTATTCTGGCACCCCCGGACCATATGATATAGAGTAGCGCGTTAGCCGCAGTAATTGCACAGAGGGTATAGGGTGTGGGGTGAATGGCATGTAGTCTCGTGGGGTGTGGGAACGTGTTTGTGTGTAGACGGCGAAAGGTCACTTCTTGTTTTTTTTTTTTTTTTGACAGCGAGTGAGCTCCTGGTGCGTAAATGCACCGGGATAGCTTGTAATGATGCGTTTTGTCGCTGAAAGTAGTGAGAGGGTGATCGGCGCGGTCGTCATTCTCCAACGGTGCCCGGGTTTAGAAACGTCGCGCGAACGCATGGACTGCTTGATTACCGCAGAGTGCAAATGGGAAGGCGCCCAAATTATTGATAGGTTTCTTTTCTGGGTATTCTGGGTTAGAGCCTGCATTGCTTTTTTGGAAATTCTTCCCACCATGTACTTACGACAAGCTGCTTGGGAGTAAGTGATGGTGGTACTGGCTTGAGTCTGCGCAATGGCTATTGCAATCGCTCTCTCTTCCGCTTGGAGGTTATGCACTGCTTTAGAATTATGCTCGTGATGAGGGCAATAGGGGCTGTGATAACTGCAGTTTTGGTGTTCGCGCGGGCGTAGTCGGCTGCATCCGTGTACACCGTGGTGGCAGATTCTCCGTATAGTTTTTTGAGGGCTTGGGCTCTGGCTCGTCTTCTCTCTTCATGGTGCTGAGGGTTCATGTCCCGTGGAAGTGGGTGTACTTACAGCATTGACCGAATGTCCAGTGGGATGTCCGACGTCGTTTCGATGATTTGTGGAAGTGTGTAGACTAGGCGTTGGAGTACGTGGCGTCCAAGGGTGGGATGGGGGGGGGGGGGTAATGGCTAGCCGTATTCTCTGCGCGGTGGGGTGGGCTTCAGTCAGTTCTTCTAGACTGATATGTAGTCCAAGTGCTTGCAGTCGAGTTGATGTACTTGTGGGCAAAGCTACACTCCTAATAAAAAAGGTCGTAAAAAGGTAGTAACGGCCATATTTACTAACTCCTTGCGAACCTTACTACCCCGCGGTTTCGTACCTAGGCTCTGCCCCTAACAACTGCATGGTTAGTAAATTAACTGAGTGTAGGAAGCAGTGTGCACTAGATTAAGGTCGTGCTTATGACTAGGTTGTGCATGGCCAGTTAGTAAACGCATGTAGCTCAGAATAGTGCTATCGCTGGGACTTTACTAGTGGGGTAGTGGTGCTTACTGCCTGCTTTGGTTAGTGATCCTGACGAGTGCTACATTTACTACCTCCAGTTACTAAGTACCTAGTGTATACTGGGACAAGTAACTTGTTAGTATTCCATTAGTGAATGCCCCAACCTTTTTTTTAAGAGTGTAGGGCTTGTTTGAACGCTTTGCGGATAATTGTGTTTATCTTCGGCTTTTCTCGCACCTCAAAGATGGTGTAGAAGGCGACGTAGGGGATTCAAGAACAATGAACGCTTCGACCAAGCGTAGCATGTCTTTCTCTTCCATGCCGTGGTTCTGATTCGCAATCATTCGGAGCCCCCTAATTATTTGCGCTGTGGTTGCTTCTAGTTTTTGGATTAGCTGGTTGTTTTCCTATTTTCTTAATAGGTCATGCCCAATATCTTAATTGCTGAAGGAAGGAGAATACTACGTCCGTCCAGTGAGATCGCTATGTCCATGGCTGTGTCGCGTCGTCTCTTTTGCACGAGTAAGAGCTCGGATTTTTTTTATGTGGGGGCGCAGCTTAGTCCGCAACCTTTTGCATAGGCCTGAACTACGTTGGCGGCCTGTTGGAGGCGGTCTTGCATTATTCCTGCCGATTCTTTGTTAATCTATATCGTGAACTTCACTCCAGGGCTCTGAACGAGCGCAGGTTGTAGAACCGCCGCTGGGCTCGTTGAGTGCACCGCCTGTCTCCTTGGCTCCTCGAGCAGGCGTACCTCAGTCGGTAAGACGACGGGCTGTTACTCCGTTATTCTATTCGGGTCCAGGTTAAATTCCTGGCGGTGCCAGCAATTTCTTTTATTTGTTTGCGGGAGTTTTCTGTTGGCGGCAACGGTCGCGAAAGAACCCTTGGAGGGTAGAGGTATATTGCTTTGCAGTAATAACATTCATTCCATACGTGCACCGCTTGGTTTAAAGATTGTAGCAGGAAGACACGGGGTGAATGTCGCATTCTCAGCCCCACTCAGGCTTGGCCGTGTTTGCCCAGCCATGCAGAGGAAGATGGGTCACAAGCCGAGAAAATAAAAAAAATTCAGGCCAATCCACCATGTGAATGTGGTTGAAAAGCAAAGCTGTAAACGGCACTCACAACGATGACCTATGAGGCGTCACTTAAATTCCCTCACGTCGCTCTACAAATAGTGAAGCCAGAGAAAAGTAAAATGCACTTAACCACACCCGTTGTTACTTTAAAGAGATATTCTTGGTAAGTAATAAATCAATGCATGATGTATTAACGGTGGTTGGTTTGAGTTGTATTGGTGTAGCACATGAGTGGAAACTTTTTTTACAAAATTAAAGGAAGCTCAAACCCTGCGTTAGACGATCTGAGTTCTCCTTTTCTGCCGCCGCGGACGGAGGCGACGAGATTGGCGGCATAGATGGAAGGAGGAGCAGGATGAGGAGGAAGAAATACTTCTTTTCAGATTTCTGAACGGCCCAGAGTGCGGCCCATGGTTCCTTCTCCACTGGAGCCCATAGGCAGTGCTCGCCGCCTGTCCACCAGCTGAAGCTGGGTAGGCGAAGAGGGGCTGGACAGCACCATCTCCCATTGCTTTTATTGGGTAGTTGACAGAAAGAGAGGAGGGTGCTCAGGGCTAAAGTCTCACACCCCGCTTATGTGGCGGAGTGTTCCTACTTCTGAGCAAAATTTACATTAAGCGTCGTAGCGATTCGGGTGCACTAAGGAAAGACACGTCGGGTGTGGAAGGACCTGGATTGTATGAGCCGTGGGGTAGTTTGTTGACGTATTGACGTTTGTTGACGGGTTGACGTAAGTAACTCTCGAGAGGACAAAAGCTTCAATTAATCGACAGGTACCGGATTCCTTTAGGCCTCACTTCTTGGTGGCAACTCGCCTGATCATGTGTATGATTTGATTAATGCTGTTTTTGAGGCGCTGCAAGGAGACGTCACTCTCGGTGTTAGCTTCGAGATGTAGGCCCAGGACCTTGATGCTGGGGCTTGGAGTTATGGCCTGGCCATCAAATAGTATTTGAATGTATTCCTTGGTTTGGCGTGAGGGCGGACGACAAGGAGCTGTGATTGTTTACATGAACACTGGAGGCCACAGGCTTTAGCACAATGGCGTACTAGAAGTGAGATGCCATGCATTGGTGTGAGCTTCCTTTAATTTTTGTAACTCTTAGCACATGAGCAAGGTGCGCACAGGGCCGCTAGACGGGCGTGAGTGGTCGCGTGACACTTTCACGTGGCATTCAGAGAGAACGCAGGGGGTAAACCCGTAGATGTGCTTGGTGAGTACACCAAGCACATCTTCGCAGTCTTCTCGTGGGCTCGTAGCTAAATCGGTAAGACAACGGGCTTTCGCTTTGTTAGTGTATTAGTTCCAGGTTCGATTCCCGGCGGTGCCAGTAAATTCTTTTATTGTTCGCTGGAGTTTTCTGGTGACACCAACGGTCGCGAAAGAACCCTTGGGGGGTACAGGTAAAAAGCTTTGCTTTAAAAGGGGCTGCAGCATCAACCACGATGATAAGTTTATGCCCTGTCGTATGGGCGTTGTGTACCGGTTTCCCCTCGATTGCGGAAAAGTGTGTATTGGGCAATCAGGTAGATGCGTCAACACGCGCCTGCGGGAACATTTGAATGATCTAACAAAGGACACCTCTTCCCACTTATCAGTGCACTGCCGAGCATATGGCGGCAAGCCGTGTTTTGATGAATGCGACATTTTGTTCACACGTAACGACCAGCAGACACGAGAAGATGTTGAAGCTTATCGTATCAACAAGAGGCGCGCCGGATGAGTAAGCCAGCCTTGTCTGACGCGGTACGAGGAGGAAAAAGCTTTTTTAGATGCCACCTAATTCTGTTAGCGGTTATCAGGCCTTTACGCGGTTTTATCAGAGGTTTCAAATTTTGTTTTCACCACATCAGATTGTACGTGTCAGCTATAAATTTGTGTTCCTTTCCAATAAAATAGTAGTTGCGAGTCAGCGCCCGTCTTGTGAATTTATTCTGTGTCCATCGTTGTTTATCGCTCTGTTACTCTTCATCATGAATGCGTACCAACTCGCCCAACTTTCCATTTTGTTACAAAAATAGTTTTTAGAAAGATACATTGTACAGAAACAGAGCTTGGGTGAAGTTAACAAGTTCATGTCGATAATACACGCCTGTAATTAGCACCGAGCGTCAGGAACGATGTCACCGACTCGAATATAGCTTAACGAGTAAAAGTAATTCTAGGCGCTCAGCGCATCCAAGGCCACAGAGCCAATAGGGAGCGGAGGTTTATCGGTGGGAAAAAAGTGAACTCTGCTGCCCGTGCCGAGATCCCACGAGCGACGAAATTCTGCTGGGTGGGTGGAATGAGGGAAACCAGCTTATTGGCCAAGTATCACGAATTATACTTGAACTCACACCATCACTTCTACTTTCCACTAAGGCGATACAGTGGGACCAATGGGTGCTTCGACTACTATATACGTCGCGTATTCGCTGGCACTGGAAAAGGAGGAGCAAAACAGAGGGTGTGTGCGTACGTGACGTCGTCCTCGTCCTGCCTGGGTGGTGTGTCATCACTGCTGGGGCTCTCCAGCAGCTCATCGGTGCGCGTTTTGCACGCGTGGGGGGGTTGTGTGTGCACGCAGCACGAGCACGACTCTTGCTCCCAGTAGGGCAGGCAGCAGTCGTGTGTGGGCAGCGTCGAGCAGGAGTCGGAGCCTGCGAGACTGCGTCAGTCGCGTAAGCATTGAGAAGCATGGTTACAATGAGGGAACGAGAAATTTCCGTTAACACGGCGTAAATTTAACGATGTGCGAGGACACAAAATAAGTTAATCGGGCACAGCCACTCACAGGCAGCACAGATCGTAACTGAACGCTCGAGGGCATTTCTAGGCGTCACTTCGGTCGGCAAACATCTCACCCCTTCGTTTCTCGAACATCTCAAATGATAGCCTGTGGGAGCGGTGCGTTTGACAGAATTACGCGGCATCATGTTGCGCCGGTATTTTTTCGCGGTGGGTATTATAAGTGACAGCTTAGTCAAAACCTACTCTCTAGCTTAAATCGAATTTGGCCATTTCGATGTGCCCTAGTACAATACAAATGCGGCTTGGCGTAATAGCCAAACGGTACCCATGCTTCTCCGAAGCGTTAATATAGATTGGTTAATAATATCGGCGTTAATATAGATTGCAACCTTTATTTGACATGGCCGGGAAAGAACTTACTGGTTCAGAAAATAGGTTAACTTTTTTTAGTGGATCACGTAAGGAGATATGTTGCCGCCTTATATCGGTGCATATCGCAGACGGGTAGCGTTTTCGCTATAGTCAGAGATCACGCCGTTGGTGTGACGGGCGCTGATAGTAAAAGAACTATGCGCACGCTTTTTTAAAACCGATATTCCCCTCCATTCTTTCACGCTTAACAGCCGATCGAAACAGATTAGTTGGCAGTGGGCAACCTGTTTTAACATGCGTGATGCTGAACTTGGCATTCGGGAATACGATGTTGATGCTGAGTTTCCGGCCAGCCTGACATATTGCTTCAGACCTTCGTGCAAGCTGACTCACCTGGCGGCTGACTACTGAAGGTGCAACTAGTCACGACAGTCCTCAACCATCTCCACTACCCTCTATAGCCTTCAAACGCATAGCACGTCTTGTCTGACCACTTCTACGCTTCAGCGAATATTTGATTTTGATTGATTGTAGGGTTTAACGCGCTGACGCAGCGCAGGCGATGAGGCGCGCCGTAGTGGAGGGCTCCGGATTAATTTTGACCACCTAGGGATCTTTAACGTGCGCCGAAATCACTTCAGCGAATAGCCACTTGTATACGGTTTAAATTGAGCTTTTCCCAGTTAAGTCTATGTCTAGTAGGCTTTCCGGACAATGACCGCAGACGTAGGAGGTAAAGGGGCGGCCAAGGTGTAGATTTCTGTTTCGGCCTCTGAACATCTTGCATTTGGAGAAATGTTATCCAGTACCAGAAAGAACACCGTGTCGTAGTTAATATCTTGACTCTACCAAGGGTGTGACCCACTAGAGCAATCCGCTTGCCTCGCATTTCCCTCAATTGCACACTATTGGTCACGGTGTCTGAGATTGGCAATCTTTATATTCTGCTTTGTGCGGACACACACACTCACGCACTTCAGCAAATGCTTCTGGCGAAAACGGAAGTACAGCTCCCACAATAAGAGAGGGTCTATTACTGAAGGAGTCGGATACACAACAGACAGCGAAATTACCAAGACACCGGTGAAAGCAGCAATTATCACATAGTGAAAGCGCTGTATCTTACGCCATAATAAATTTGGCCGCGTGCTTCGCCGCAATACACGTGTGTGACCAATTGCTGCATCCAAGGCAGCAAATTTGACAAATTCCCACTGGAGACATAGGACTCCGAAATGGGGACTCCGGTGCGACATCACGGGATGCGGAGTGAAGCTTACAATGCGTACTGTCGAAGTGCATGCACAATTTCCGAGTCGAGGCTCAGATTGATGCTGAAAGTCGTCACAGGCCCACTCGGGGTAATCGCAATGAAGTGGGCCGTCGGAAAGTCGACGCACGCTTTTTTTTCTTTCTGGCATGTGTACAGCAATTTTTGTACCGCCATGATTAACTGTAACGCTATTATTGCCTCGTTGAATTGGGACCAGTTGCGACGCATGTAACATGCCCGAAGAGGCTTATTTACAATGCTTCCTCAGGGGATTTATCGTTTCGTGAGGAGCCCCAATACACCATGAGAATTACCGTCAATAATTTCTCACGGCAGTCGCCTCTCATTGGTAAGCACGCTACCCGGAGGTTCTATGGGATAAACATTCCCTAAAAGGCCGCGCTTGCAGCAGCCTCCGTAGCGCTGTAGTACAATACTTCGTTATAAACGAGAAGGCTCAGGTTCGAGTCCGACATAGCGTTTTTTTTTTTTTTATCTTTCGAAATTTTTCGGTCATCGTGATTTTGTAATTGTTTTTTTATCTGGTTTTTACTATATCAAGAAATCGACGCACAGGATTTTTAGAATGGGTTGAATTACGCTTAATATAGGTTGTGTTCTTTGTCGTTGGGCTGGGTTAGATTAGATTTGTTGCAGTTGGGCAGGATTTGGGTCGGTTACGACGCGTTCGGTTAGGTTACGTTAGGTTCGGTCAGGTTATGTTATGTTAGGTTACGTTGGGACGTAATATTCAGCAAATTTTAGGCCAGCCAGCTTTTATGGAAACTGTAGGGGAAATTCTCATGTTTGCCGTGAGATTAGACGCAGCCCATAACATAAGATTGGAGGCGGCGTGTTTCAAACGGCGTGCACGAGAGAAAAAAAAACGAAGAATCGCAGCGTAAGCACAAATTGCATTGAAACTGGAATGCGTATATTCATTCAAATCTCTATGAAGAAACCATATTTAACGTGTAGCGGTCCTTAAGCGCCTTTCAGCTAGCTCATTCGCTGACTATCCTGCAGTGTGCAGGATAGTCACTGCAACATCCGGAACGTGTGCAACAGGGCTCCCTACATTGTCGTGGATGTGGCCACCTCCAGCGAGGGCTCAGTGCGTTGTATACTAAACATCAAGCTACTCAAAACGTCCATGCCCGATACTCAGCCATTTCTTGTTTTCCTTGATCAGGGAAGCCGGCGTGGCGGCTGTAAATATACCATACAACATCTGGTTCGGCGGCACTATGTCATGGCCACACAACCTTCTGCTCTATTAAACCACCAGTAACAGCTCTCACAATGAAAAGAGAATAGCTGGGAAACTTACGTCGAGGGATACCAGGTGGAAGAAGGCACAGTTTCTTGGGGCCTGGGAAGAGGCGACGATTGCGTAGACTGGACGAGCTCGGAGATGGAGCATGGCGCGAGGCAAAAAGGAGTAGAGCTGGCAGCCTTGCGGAACGGCGTAGGCGACACCGGCCGCGAAGCCGGTGCAGGCGACCTCCTCTTCATGCCGGCAGCTTCGGCGAACCAGCAGCAATGGGGAAAGGACGAATGAGCGACTAGACACGGGACTCAGGGGACCTCGCGAAAGCAGTGCGACGCACGTCTTCGTCGGCGAAAGGTGGTGGTGGTGGTGGTGGCCCGAAAAATGGCGCATACCCACTTAGGGGGATTGGCCAAGAAGAGTTATGTTTTCATTATAATCAATCAAGCAAGGCAAAATAATGGAGCAGAAGAAAGAATTTGGTCTAGGTTAATGAGAGAGAGAGAGAGAGAGAGAGAGAGAGAGAGAGAGAGAGAGAGAGAGAGAGAGAGAGAGAGAGAGAGAGAGAGAGAGAGAGAGAGAGAGAGAGAGAGAGAGAGAGAAAACACGAAAAAATAAAAACAAAGAACTGATGGGCGCGGGGCTCGAGCTGGGCCACGCGCCTGAGCCCAGACGGTAGCGGACCAGATTCTGACATGCGCTGCAGTAAAACAGAAGAAGAAAAGACGCAATCAGGCTTGCCTGTGCTGTCGCGGTTGCACGTCGCGGATATACGAACGGTGCACACTCAAAGCCTATTCCCGCACCTGCTTTATCATTTTTTCTACACGGTCCATCTTTCACAATTCGTATATCATGTTCGTGACATCATTTTCTCACCCAAATTAATTAGCACCTTCAGTGGTACAGGGAATTAGCACATTGGTAACAGCTTTCCTCTGAGCAATTTTGTTGGGGCTTGCGAGGAATTGTCAGTTTAGGAAGTGTGACCGCTGATATACAAAGCTTTCTTTTTAAAGAGTTCAATCAGGCAAATACTCCTCAGCGGGTATGCGCGACTGGTACGTTCGATAGAAAATAAGCATAAGCCGTTCGCTGCCACTCATTTTACCCACAATCTTCTCAGTTCGTTTTCCCCCTTAGTTTTAATTCTTAACCTTTTCAAAATGATATCCAAATCTCACTTGGTCAATACCCCAGCGTAGGTACGCGCCGATGTTTTCTTTGTTCCAACCAACCAACCAACCAGCGACAGCCGCAGCCTTGTAGCAACAGCGCTGGTGGCTGAGGACACAGGAATTGAATGGATCCAGGCACATCTCTAAAAGATACGGCCTCGTAAAGAGGTAGAATTTTTAGGAATTCTGGGAGCCACGTGGCAAATTTATGACCATTCCGGTCATCTATCCACGAAGAAATTTCGCATTATCACAGATTTCTATGTTGCTGTCCGAGAGTTAAATCGTCCGTTTTCACCGAAAAATACGGCAACCAACATCCTTACCATTGTAAGAGACATTGTTTGGACTCCAGGACGTACTACAGGCGCAGAAGGCAACCGTATGGCACACAATGCTGCCAAGGATAGGCTACAATCACCTCCCGCGGTGCCCGCCACGCCCCCCCCCCCCCCCCCCCCCCCCCCTCTTCAAGCAGACTGGCAACTCTAGCTTCGCCACCTCAAAAAGGAAAGCTGCAAGCGCTTACAGGCAGAAACTCCGATTGGCATCCTTGCCCCTCTTAAGCGGTTCTCGCGTCCGGGGAAGTATTCGCCAATAAAGTGCATGCGAATTCAGCGTACACCCACCACATTATTTACAAATAGACAGCTCCAGCGGGATCCGAATGACGTCGATGTCCCCAGTGTAGTAGTGAAGGTACACCAAATCTTTACTACTTAATTTGGCTTTATCCATTATTCGACAATAATCGCCACGAGCTTGTAACTCTAGGTCCCGCCACTGCGACTGAACAGGAATATGTTAGTCCGGTCCGTGACAATCCCACCACAGTGGATGCAACCACCCAGTGCGTCCTTGAAAACGGTCTCTACAAATTGGTGTAACGGCCTGGTCGACTTCCCCGTTCTGTCTACAATGTGAACTGTCTGCAGCGTGTACTGTCTTCAATGTGAACCGCATTGTCTACAGTGTGAACTGTACATTTTGGTGCCACTGACTGACTTAAATGTGTTAATCTTGTGATTAGGACCCCAACACTGCAACTGTGTTCATTGTGCGAGCTATGACCTTCCCCTTGTCCCCCCCCCCTCCCCCCCCCCTCCCCGGGGCTTCATGGCCTCTCGTTTAATAAATGTTTCACTCACTCACTCAGGCGCTCTTGTGCGTGGCATTCCATTTCCGTGTGCACATTACATGCATATCCTAGCGATATCTACTAGTTCGCTTTGAACACTCATGCCTAAAAGGAGTCCGCCGTTCGGCTTCGTAGCCTCGAAGAAGAGTGTCTGATTCTGTCGCCAACCGCGTGCTTTTGAGCCTGTTACGATTCACCGCGAAGTGTATCGCTGCAGGATGCCCTGCACATGGCGCCTTCATCACCCTTCCCCACATCTTCTGGGAATGTCCTAAATATCCCTTTCTCCTAATTTCCTTTGATGAGCAGTGGAGGAGGCGCTGGGGAGCTCAGACGGGTACAAACCTCCTTGGTCTTTGGAGCTACCTGATTCGCCACCTGGCACTAGCCAGCGGCCACGGGAGGTTCCCGTTTGAACCCATTACCATTTCATCCTTCCCGCTTGTTCCCTCCCGTTTCACGCGGCGCAAAACGACCTTCCCTTTTCGCCCTTTCCCATTTCGCCTGTTCCTATTTGAACCAGTTCCCATTTGAACCTTCTCCTTTGTTCCCTCCCGTTTCAACCCGGTACAAAACGCCCTTCCCGTTTCTTATTTTCCCGTTTAGCCCCTTCCCGGAATAACGAACCCAGTTTCGACTCGGGTGACTCGTGCGATTTTTGAATTTAAATTGCGTCCGACTGTATTTTAACCTCATGTTTTGAGTTACGTCCGACGCAACCGAAAGTAAAAAATTACTTGCATCCGCCGTTACCTGAAAATTAAATTGAAGTTACGTCAAACGTATTTCACAATAAAAAACGTTACGGCTGGTGGAGTCAAAGTAGGCAGACGCCCTATTAACCTGCAACCTTTTTGCAATGGTCCGTTTTACGATACGTGGCGCCAATTAAAAAAACAACACGTAGGTCGCTGCGTTACGTCCGACCTGGCACAGCGTTGGTGAATTACTGCTGAAACCACACCCTTCCGTCTGCTTCTGCGTTGGTCGAGCGGTGTGGAATGTGCTGCTCGCATGCGTACTCCGCGGCAGCGGTGCTGGTTCTAGTCCGTGCATATGCACTTATATGCAACACACACAAAAAAAGAAAGGACGAGAATTAACAAAATAGAACCTTTCCGCGGTCGCAGTGCCAGTTTGTGGCGTCCGTAGCTTATTAGGGGTAGTACAGGGCTACTGTTTTATTTCTACGCAAGAAAAAAGATCTCGCGAAATATAATTACCAAATTTAGCTAACTACCGAAAAAACGTATTTTTAAAAGCGGTAACTTTTATGGGCCAAGACGTTACTTCAGCTTTAGACTTCAATGGCCGTTGTTTTACAGACATGTGCATATAAAGTGACCGTTAGCACACATTAAAATGGATCGTACCACTGGCTTAGCCCATAACAGTTACCGCTTTCATAAAATACGTTTTTCTGTAGTTAGCTAGATCTGGTAATAATAGTATATCGCGATATCTTTTTCCTGCGTAGAAATAAAACAGTAGCCCTGTACTATCCCTAATAAATTAATAGTTGCATTTCTTAAAACACCCAACTTCATTCTCGGCAAGAGCTACGGACTCTACAAACTGGCACTGCGACCGCAGAAAGGTTCTATTTTGTTAATTCTCGTCCTTTATTTTTTGTGTGTGTTGCATTTAAGTGCACGTGCATTCGTTATGCAACCGTAGGGACTGGAACTATCACGGCTGCCGCGAGCACGCATGAGAGCAACACGTTCGAGATCGCTCGACCAACGCAGAAGCAGATGGAAGGGTATGGTTTCAGCTGATACGCTGTACCGGGTCGGACGTAACGCATCAACCTACGTGGTGTTTTTTAATTGGCGCCGCGTATCGTAAAACGGACCATTGCAAAAGGGTTGCAGGTTGATAGGGCATCTGCATACTTAGTTTTTTTTTTTTTTACAGTGAAATACGTTTGAAGTAACTTCAATCTAATTTTCAGGTTACGGTTGACGCAAGTAAAAACGGGAGGGAACAAGCGGGAAGGATGGAATTTTTTTTAATGGGTTCAAACGGGAACCTCCATTAAGAACACCCCAAGCTGTATTCTCTTGCGTGTACGTTTTACGGATAATACATAGGCGGGCACGCAGCACGTGGTAAAGTTAAATTAAACATTTAGGTAGTTATCCGTCTTTTAGCACACCGCATAGAGTTTCTTACAATATACACTAGAGAGGAATCTGGCGCTAGCGTCTATGTGGCTCACATCAAGGCCGTCTGTGTCGTCATGGACCGCCATTATACATCGCACTCGCCTTAGTTTCATCATTGGCTTGGATTGAAACGTTTTAGTGACCGCAAATTTAAACAAATTGCCACGAAAACGCGAAGAATCGTGTGCAATTATGTAAGTGGAAAATAAAAACAGGCTGTTTTAAAACTAAGGAAAAAGGAAGTAAAGCGTATTTTTGCCGGAACGGTTGTGCCTGCTATTCCGCAGGCCAAGGTTGTAGTTACGAACATGGTAAATATCTTGGGGGGGGGGGGGGGGGGGGTGCGACATATTAGAGACACTAATCTATTAATTTTACCATTATTGCAAATAATAAGTTGCTGGAGGAGTTTGGAAAGTTTTTTTAGTGTGCCTATTAAAACGTTGCCTTCGTGGTGAACCGCTGCACCGAAAGCCAAATAGTTAACAAGAAAAAAGAAAACGTGGCGTTAAACAGGTCGTGCACGATGACAAGATAGGACGCATACAAGCACCTGTATCTGTCGTATCCCCGGGGTCGTATCTTGTCTTCGTCGAAGTACGTTTTGTTTCTTGTTTTCGTCGGCTACAAATTTCGCGGCGGCATATTACCCGCTCAGTCATCCGTCCTTCTACTGCGGCATGAGCAACGTCAGGTGCGATCACGCACTGCCTGCTGTTTCACCGAACACGGCTACCACAGAACAGGGAGGATTTCGGCTTCCTTGTAGCTGGTAAACGTGTTAATGCATAGTGAAGAAAGCAAATCCCAAAAAACGCTTCAGAATCCAATTGTCATGCCAAGCCCACGCCAAAAAGGGGGGTCTTCCCATGAACCCCCACGACGACATGGCTTACAAGGCGTAGTTTCCTCTCTAGTATGCTCACTAAGAAACTCTATGGCATACCGTTTGCGATTTGCGTACGTATTCCGGCCGCCGCGGCGCAAATAGCGACATCTCATGAATTAGTCTCAATGCAAATCACGCATAATTTTGTTGCTCATATGTATTTGCTTTCGTTTAAAGTAGCTTGCATATTTCACTTTTCGGGTGAAGCGTTCACAATAATTGTAGTTGTTTTGAGAATACTGTAGCCGTCACCTGTAGAGCTTTAAAAAGAAAACGCGTGGGTGGCGCCATCTACCGAGTAGAGTTAGAGGCAAGTTAAAATAGAATTTGCCACCGCGCTAAATATTTAGGCAGGCAAGAAATGAGTAAAATATGTTGTAGTGATTACTCAGCTCCTACACTACCTTGCCCAGCACAATTTTGGAGGCCTAAAAGCGCACTGCGAGCTCAGAAACTTATGTGAACTATTTCAGTCGGGCGTTTTGGGAGCGGGTTGAAACGGGAAAGGTGTTTTGGGAATGGGTTGAAACAGAAAGCGGCCAAACGGGAAAGGCGTTTTGGGAACGGGCGCACACGGGATTGGCCAAACGGGAAGGGCGTTTCGGAAATGGGTTCAAGCGGGACGGGTTCAAGTGGGAATGGGTTGTTTCGGGCCACAACCTTCCAAAGAACATGAACCCAGCGTTCTATGAGGATAGGCGACAGAGGAGGGCCGAAGCGCTACAGAGGAAGTACGGAGGACGGTGCGATGTATTTTACACTGATACTGCGGGATACCATCGCAGAAGAGACAAGATTGCGGTTGCGTCCGATGAGAACATGGTCATACGCGCATGCTGCACGATCACAAATAGGTTTGCCACAACGGCGGAAGAAGTGGAGATAGCGCTGGCAGCTACGTCCAAAAATACCAAAGTAATTATCTGCGACTCCAAAAACGCCATAAACAATTATAAGGACGAATATCAGCTGAGGCAGTGGGAATAAAAACCCCAATGGAGCACCAGGTTTTACTAATCTGGATCCCCGCCCATCAGGCTCTCAGAGGCGATGCAGGAGCAAACGAGCTTGCCTGAGGACTCACTTTCCGGGCAGGGTCAGGCACCCCTTCCACAGAACACACATTGTTTGAAAAAGACAAGATGCTCACCTACCGAGAAATAACGCAATACCACAGGTTAACAAGAAAAGAATTGTGACCTGCAGAAATGTGTTTACCTTGCCAGCCTCAGCTACTGTGTTAATTTTTGAATAGATGCCAAGTGTTCTTATGTCTTTTATGCGCAATATTTGATACGTTGGCTGTGATCTTTATCAGCGAAGCGTCAAATCCGTGCATCACGTCACTGATTGCTTACGTTGTGCTTATGCAAAAAACATGGCGAATTCATTGTGAAATGTGAAGTCGAGAATAGAGCCCCAGAACTGAAACGTCTCCGGCCAGCGTCACGCGGCTATATTTTGGCTATATTATGGTGACGTCACGTAGCCACCCAGCGCCCGCGAAGGAGGGCCCACATGAGGCCACATCCGGAACGGTTGGAATATGGAAGCACTCCGACAAACAAGACGGCCTATGCCGCCTATTTTTGCGATTTTACCGTTGCCGACAGGGGTTCAGTTGGTAAGCAACCGTCAGCAGTTTGTTCCGAGTGACTGCGAGTTCAAGCGCGTCTTCCGGTTCAGCAAGATCATCGTAGCCTTTATCGGCCATAGAGGGGCATCAAGAGGGGCATCAAGGGGCATCATAGAGGGGCATCAAGTCCACAAACACCTGAAGAAAAGTACAATGCAGCACATGCTTCAATTGGTCTGTCGTGAAGTGTTCCATTAGTGGTCTCAAGAACTGTTTTCTGGCCTGAAATGGCACCAGCATTTTTCTACAGGCCTCTCCTGGTAGCGAACATCGTCGGAGTGTGTTGTTTGGTGCAAACATCTGCCTGTTGGAACCACTAACGACAACAGCGGCAGCAACAGCAGCGAGTAGACTAGGGCAGTGATATAGATGACGCGGATGTGGATGTTCCTGCACCAAACACGTTAATTCTTGCTCCTGCCGGAGAAAAAACTGCTCTTGACGAGTTCAACAAGGCTTTTTCTGACTATTCTACCGTACACCATATTCAAGCTACGGTCAGCATACTCGCTCAGAATGGCACTAAAACTCGTCTGGCGGGGGTACCGGGACACATGATGTAGGAAAATGGCAACCAGACCGCACACTCCACGGCTAGGGAGATCCTCCTCGTGACCCCTCCGCTGGATGACCGATCCCCTGCTGCGGTCTCGCCCACCTCCTTTCGCCTGCAACTAGACCACGCTCGCCACGCGCACCGATGCGGCCTAGCATCAAGCATCCCGCTTGGCTAGCTCAACGGCGTCCCTCCTCAACCACACCCAGCCGAAATTTTCATTAGTAAGACTATTGCCAACGCTTCTCTCACTCCTCACATCATATCGAAATGGATTCACCCTGAGAAGTCACCACCCCCACGTTGTCCGCACTGCTCAGCAACCTCTACCGCGCACCTAAACCACTTAATCTGGCACTGTGCTGCATTCTCAGACAATCGCTATATTCTAGAAAGTGCACTCTCCAATGGTTCTTCCCCATACCATGACCCCCAATTCCTCGCCGCGCTAGGAACTTTTTCCCTTCAGAGTGGTCTGGCTAGAGTACAGTGAGCTGGGGCCCACAACCCACTCTGTACCTCAAACTGGGCAACTAGATCCTAAATTAGAAGCTGCCTACATGACCCTTGAAGATTCAAGAAGTGTTATTCCTCCCTCCCTGCTATTCCCATTTCCCCCCTCTGTCCAACCGGCTTTCCCTTCGCAATAAAGGACTTTCATACTACTACTACTTTATCCCGCATTTTCAATGAAATGCTACATTGAACAAGTTGCTCGTAACTCGGAATATATTAGTCGTGCGGCATAAAACATTTCGTCAGGCACCCTAGCAGACACGCAGTACTTGAACATCTATCTTGCTCCTTGCGCCTCGCAAAATATCAAATCACAGGAACTTTTCGAAACGAGCGCTTCTAGTAGTTCTTCGAGAAATACAAAGCGCTTCGATTAGATGTTGTGTAGTAAAGCCGGATGTGTTTACATTGGGGCAACCTGTTCGAAATGGCTAATAAGTGCGTCCGCAGGAGCCAAAGTTGCACCAAGAGGTTTCCCCAAAATCAGAATAACTACACCTCAAACTTGAAGCTTCTTGACAGCTGGTGCAGCTGAAGATTGTAGTTGTGCAAGCATCCCGCGCGTGTAGCCTTTGCTGTTGTATTCGTTGCAGACAGTCTTATTTCTTGCCTGTGTATATGATAGCCCGAGCAGCAAGAACTACTTCCAAGGCCGCCGCCTTCTCTCCTCTGTGCTTCCGCCTTAGTAATAGACATAAAACTGCAAGGTTTTGTGTAATTTGCGGGTGGGGGTAGTCCCGGAAAACTATCTGCGTGCACTAGACATCCTGTTCCACTGCTTAACCTACCAGTTGCGGCACAAGGTGACAAGTATGAGCTCAACTGCAGGGTTTCACACCGGGTCTAAAATAGGTTTTTTAACGAATAAAGTATAGTACTGTTAGTTGAAAGGGGTTAACGTTTCCGAGATTATGTTTTTCTTAAAACGCAATCCCATCGCATTGTCCAGATTGTGCGTGACACGACGTAGGGTCATTATGAAATTGATATTTCCTGTAGAAGTATAGTATAAAGTATAACGGTGTCGTAATATCACGAGTCATCACCCATTTCCAAGTCACCCCCCCCCATTAGGCAAGGTATTGATTCATCTAAGTTCAGCTTAATCCATCTTAATCCGACGTTCATATTCATTACTAAAATCACTATCAATCACTAATTCAAGATAATTCATCCTAATACCCCTAATGTATCTTAATCTACGTTTATCCCGCCCTACTAATCATTACCTTGAATCACTAATCATTCATTAACTTTGGTAATCATTATTCATGTCTCATACACGGCTAACATGGTTTCGTTCGCTGGTGGTCTTGCTCCAGTCATATGAGTTTCTGTATCATTCGTGTCGACACCAGGGTCATTCAATGTCACCTTCCAATGGGGCATAAAACTTTCACCTTAATAACCCTTTCCTGCGCACGGTGTTGTATGATTGTTCGCCCGCACAGACGAGCAATTTACTGTCAGTGTGAGCCATAAGTACAGACCGGAACTTTGGGCAAGAAAAATAGAGGTTTTAGGCGCCTATCATAAGCAGTGAAAAGTGCCATTTAGGCGTATATAGGCCTGAAACGCTATCGTTTAGACATATATGGGCTCAACTCGTATTTACTTTCCAAGCGTATTTTAGAACGCATTTTTGACTTGCCATGAAAATAGCGGACAAATCTCGCGCTGTGCGAAAGTAATTTCATTTTACCCGTGAAAACAGGCCGCACTTCTGTCGCTGTTCCAAGTTATTTACGTAAAATGGAGTGGAGGGCGAGTCGACACTAAAGGAAAGGCTTAACAGCCATTACAAACCAGCCCCATCTCAATGTCTTATGGTTTGATGTTTAACCTCATGTCAGTCGATATTTGTGTGCGAAAAAAGAACGCTCATCATCTCCTGCAGATGGGGGAGCGTGCTTGTACATCGGAATGCTCCATGATCTAATTCCATCTGAAATGTCCGAATGTTTGCCGATCGGAATTTGTAGCAGTTCTTTTAATCCAGCAAACACAGTAATCTCACATCCGAGACAGTCTCGGTATGGCTCAGGCAATCGCTCCTTCGGAGATGGCGGCAGCGAACCTTCCCGGACCTTCAAAAGGAGTTCGACCTTCTGAGCCAAAGTGGCGCATACGTTCTTAGCTGGTGAATGCTTTCTACTAGGAATGTGAAATGAGGACACGAATGTGTCAAGTTACGTTAAGTGTAGTGCCGTGTAGAATAGTTTTAGGCTGCGACGCTTTTGTTGTCTACAAAGCTGTTAACACCGCCGAAGTATTTGTTGCAGTAGTTTTCCGCCCCAAGCCGAGTTCCCCAACGGGTAACAACGGGCTCTGGTAGGAGAGGCACAGTCTTATTCTTGAAGGCTCGAAGGCGTCTTGAAAAAAATCGCGCCAATCCACCCTGTGGAGCTTTTCCCCATCCCAGGGCCCAGCTGTTCGAACGCCCTTCGCATCAGCTCCGAACAAAACCATGGTTCTTCAATTAGTGCGCCTCTACACCGGGCAACTGAACCGCCTCAACGAATTTTAACCTTCCGGGACCCTGAAAAGTGAGTTCCCTGACTCTCCCGTGATTTTTACGCGCGAGAGAAACATCTTTCTCTCGCGACCACGCCGCCGCGGAGCTAAGCCTGACCTTCAGCGCCAGCTCGGTTCCACCAGCTCCTCGCCGCACCGGCCTGATCACGTGCGCCTGGCTGTGCACGGGCGCGTGCTACTAGCACGCGCACCTCCGGCTCCGGCGCCCAGCTCCTCATCGTCGGCCTACATGGCAGACGCTTCAAATTCGTTGGCCTACCTTCCTGCTATGGCCGAAGCCACCGACCCCAATGCTGCTGCTAACGCTACAACAGCTGCCTTGCCTTCCCACCACATGGAGTGCGTGGTTGAGGGGGAGGACATCGACCCCCAAGTCCTCGAAGAGCCTGGCTGGCTGACCATCCGCCGCAAGATCGCCTTGAACTCCGCAACCACTGCACCTGACGCCGCGACGGCGGCACACCCCGACAGCAAGCAGACCTCCGGTCGCAAACGCCGGCCTCAGCGCCGACGGCGCAAAACTCCTCCGCCCGAAGACCCGCTACCTGAAGACGATGTCAAGGTGGTCCTCCGCCCTCAAGGAGGCCTTGACCTCACCACAGTCAACGCCGCGACTCTCGCAGACGTACTTCAGGACCAAGCCAAGCTCCCTCGCCATGCCGGAGACCAGGTTCGTCTCCATTATCGGTCCAACTTTATTGTGGTGAGCACCCCCAATGAAAACCGAGCCCAACGCTACCTGGAGCTCCCTGCCTTGAACTGGAAAGGCACTGTGTACGCACTTGCTAACCACATCCCCCCACCAAGCGCCACAGCGGTCGGCGCCCTATTCACTGTGCCCCCCGAGGAAGACGCCGACACCATTCTTCAAAGCATCATACAGTACAATCCCTCGCTACGCATCATTGACGCCAAAAGACTTCATGGCTCCACGATAGTGCAGGTCCTATTTCAAGGTACCATCGTGCCGTATTGGATCCGCTACCGAGCCGCAACCATGAGATGCTACCCCTTTAGGAGGAAGCAAGAGGCCTGCTACGCCTGTTGGCGGCCTGGACACCGCAAGGATGTCTGCCCGCACCCACCCCCCACCGACCGCTGCACCACCTGCGGCACCACATCTCCTCAACCCAACCACCCCTGCACCCCGTCCTGCATCTTATGCGGGGCGGCCCACCTCACCGGAGCGGCTGGTTGTCGCAATCGCTTCCAGCCCCGGCGGAAGACTAGCACACCTGCCGTGACTCGACAGCACCTGGATGCCCTTTCGCCCCATGGACACTCACCGAAGTCGACCACTCTACCTGACCACCACCTGCACCACACTTCCGCCACAACACAAGCTCACGTCACCCATGTCGGCCCTTCTTCCTACAGCCAAGTGGCCCAAGGACTTCCCCGACGACCACACGTCAGTCACCAAGCGCAGGTGAGCCCCCAGAGCCTCCCAGTGACCCAAACCTCCCCTCCCACCTACTTCCACACCTCACCCAGCACCACCTATGATCACGTAATTCGTGAAATGAAAGCTCTGCGCGAAACAGTAATTCGCCTCCAACAAGAAAACGCCCGCTTGGTGCAGGAGAACCAATCGCTGCGCCAACGTCTTACCACCTCCCCCGCCATCCCTGCTACCCCCTCCGCAGCGCCCTCGCCTACTCAGTCATCCACTCCTCCTAATCCCGCCCAACCACCCCCCTTGAAACGCAAAGCGGAAAGCGATACTCAGCCAGCCTCTACGGACGCGCCCCTTACTCCGCATGAGCTCCGCGCTGAATATCAATCTATGTTCGCGTCGCTTCAGGGCCAGTTGACGGCACTACAACTGTCCACACAAGAATTACATTCGGAAATGCTAGAATGGATGCGCTCGTTCGCTCAGAACCCACCGCCCTCTGCGAACCTAACTCCTGCGGACGCCCCCATACCCATAGACGCCGACAATGACCTCTAAAGACGTTATAGCCTGGCAATGGAACTGCCGCAGCTTCAAGACGAAGCGGGCATCGCTCCAAGCTTTCATCACCACACTGTCTCACACGCCTACAGTCATCGCACTTCAGGAAACGGGCCCTAATGTCAAAATGTTAAATTACAAAGCATACCGACACTCCGATTTTCCTCAGCTGGCAACTCTAATACACCGCAACTACAGTGTAGAGCAGCGCAGCCTGCCTTTCGACATTCCACACATATTCACGACCATCCTCCCCAAACGTATAGGACACAGACAACTTAACGTACTTAATATCTACAGCTCTCCCCGAAACACGCAACACACATTCCATGACATCTTCCAATCGGCTCTCCAGCACGCAGGCCACCAACCCCTCCTCATTATGGGCGATTTTAATGCCCCGCATATTGCGTGGGGCTACTCCCGCACAACTCGTAAAGGGCGCCTGCTGTGGGAGGCGATCCAACAACTCCACCTCACCACTCACAACGACCCTGACCTCGCCACACGCATAGGAAATAGTGTACAGCGCGACACAGCCCCCGATATCACTTGCTCACATCGTCTCGGCCCTGCCACTTGGCATCCTCTTCCACATACCTTGGGCAGCGATCACTTCACTACCGAGTTGCACACCACGATACACATCTCTTCAGACGAGCACCCACAGCACACGCATATAACGGACTGGGATGCATTTCACTTACACAGTCAACATATTGCTCCCCCTGACCCTGACAAAGACACTGACCTCGAGCAGTGGGTCGCCAACCTGTTGCACGCTAAACAACAACACGAGAAACTCGTAGACCCGAAAATCCCCTCCGCCTACGTGGACTCCAAAATGATGCATCTATGGGAGGCTTACAGTAGCCTCGAGCGACGGTGGCGCAAACACAAGCACCGCCGAGCCCTGCGCCGCCGACTCGAACTCCTCCGCACCGAAATTACACGACACGCCGAATACCTTAGGCGGGCCAACTGGCACCAACTCTGCGACGAAATGCGGGGTACCCTCAACATGCGTCGCACCTGGGCTCTATTACGACACCTGCTTGACCCTTCCAAATCCAAATCCAGCCAATCCTTACGTATCACACAGCTTCTCCACAAGCAAGATGGCACCAAGCAAGATATCATATCCCGCCTTAAAGCCCTATACATACCGACCTCTAATTCCTCCGAGCCACCAATTGCACGCTACGCCGGAGCTCCCAACCTCACCCTCGATGCTGAAATTTCCCGCGAGGAAATCATACAGGCCTTACGTTCCCTGCGCCGCCAAACCGCACCAGGCGCGGACGCCATAACTAACAAGCTACTCCGACATCTTGACGATACTTGTATTGATCACATCACCACTTTGTTTAACTACCACTGGGAGCACGGCACTCTTCCCAGCTCGTGGAAACACGCAAACATCTCTCTAATCCCTAAACCCAACAAAACTCTTGCACTTGAACATCTCCGGCCTATATCGCTCACTTCATGCCTAGGCAAGCTCTTAGAGCATGTCATCAACACCCGCCTTACTGCCTACCTCGAAGAGAATCAGCTCCTCCCACCCAATATGATTGGTTTTCGTCCTAGCCTTTCGACCCAGGATGCTATGCTCCAGATTCACGCTGACATCCTCGCCCAGCCACCTAAATCTGACAACGCCGCCATCCTCGCACTTGATCTACATAAAGCTTTCGATCATGTTTCCCACCACGCCATCCTCGACTCCGTCAACCACCACAATCTTGGCAGTCGCACACACACCTACATAACAAACTTCCTTTCTAACCGCACCGCTACACTGCGCCTCGGCTCACTCCACACCACAACTTTCCCTATGCCCTCTCGCGGCACGCCCCAGGGCGCCGTCCTTTCTCCGCTTCTCTTTAACCTGGCTATGACGCCTCTCGCTCGCGCACTTGAGCACACCCCCAACCTCCGATCTGTGATCTATGCTGACGACATCACATTATGGGTGCCCAGCGGTAGTGATGCCATGATCGAAGAGACCCTCAATCAGGGAGCCTCTATCGTACACCAGCATGCCCAAGCTGCCGGTCTCTCTTGCTCTGTCTCCAAATCAGAATTACTTATATTACCTCCACGGCGATCCCGGTCCACCTCCCTACACGGTGCCGCCGATTCCATCCAGGTCTCGCTCGATGGCACAATTATTCCCCATGTCTCACAAGTCCGCATCCTTGGCTTTATCATACAATCTACTCGCAGCAGCACACACACCATCGCCCAGCTTCGCACTTACACCACGCAGATCATTGCCCTCATTAAACGCATCACGACCCGTAAAAATGGCCTCGTTGAATCTGAGCGCCTTCGCCTCCTTCATAGCTTCCTCATCTCTCGCTTCTGCTACCACCTACCGTATGCCACCCTCACCCTCACTCAGAAGCAGTCCTTGGACGCTCTTTTAAGACGTGCCTATCGTGCAGCGCTTCTCTTGCCTACACACGCCCCTACCGAACGACTTCTAGCCCTAGGTCTACACAACACGGTGACGGAGCTACTCGAAGCGCACCGCACTGCCCAAATCACTCGCCTATCCCAAACGCCCACCGGCCGCTGCATTCTTGAACGAGCGCATCTCGACCCACCCATTCTACTCGATCCTATGGCTACCATCCCTCTCTCAATCCGCTCCAGCATCCACATCAAACCCCTTCCTCGCAATATGAATCCCGCCTTCCACATTGGTCGCCGTTTAGCCCGTGCCCGGGATCATCTCAGACGCTACTCCCCTTCCCCGAGCGTCGTATATGTAGACGCGGCTGAGTATCCGAGCAAGCCCGCTTTTGGCATTGCGGTCATAGGAACACCTGGTGCCGACCCGCAAGCTTCAGCCACGGTGCTCACCTCGACCTCAGTTACCGCGGAGGAGGCGGCAATTGCCCTCGCTCTTACCCAAACACCCACCCCTCTCATTATATTATCAGATTCGCAACCCGCCATCCGAAATTACCTCAAGGGCACCATTTCATCACTGGCCCTCCAAATTCTTCGCACTCGACCCCCTTCCGAACCCGTGACGCTGCTGTGGACCCCGGCCCACACCGGCATAGGTGGTAATGAGGCTGCCCACCACCAAGCCCGAGCTTTGACACACCGGGCAGGCGCTTCTTTTACACCTACACCCGGCGTTCCCGAGATGTCCCATTCGGTACTGCTCACATACCGGGACATCACCCAACATTACCGCCTCCTTCGCAGACAACTTCCCCCTCCCCACCCCTCCCTCACCGCCGAGGCTGCCCACATGTGGCGCCTTCTTCAGACTCACTCGTTTCCTCACCGCACTCTATTAATGCATACGCACCCTCACCTCTTTTCCTCTCCCAACTGCCCCTTGTGTGACGCACCGGACACGCTCTATCACTCGCTCTGCGAATGTCCGCGCGATCCTTTCCCACCTCTACCCTCCCCCACCCTCTGGGAACAGGCTCTGGGGTGCTCGGACCGCGACCTCCAAGAACTGGTCACCGGTCGTGCCCTCGACGTCGCGGCGGCCCTATGGGCCACCGCCACTCCCCCACCCTAAAACCAGAGTTTCAATAAAGTGGATTCTCTCTCTCTCTCTCTCTCCACCCTGTGAATGTGGTTGGAAAACAAAGCTGTAAACGGCACCCACAACGATTACCCATGCGAAGTCCCTTAAATTCATTCACGTCGCTCTACAAATTGTGAAACCAAAGAGAAGTGAAATGCACTTAACCACACCCTTTGTTACTTCAAAGAGATATTCGTGGTAAGGTTAAATCACTGCATGAATGCATGAACGGTGGTTGGTTGAGTTGTATTGGTGTAGCACATGAGTGGAGACGTTTTTAAGTGCGAATGCACTTTATAAGCGACCCCAAACCTTCCACCGCCGGCGGCGGCGGCGGCGGCGGCGTCCGCAGTCCTCCTCTCCCTAGCAACGGCGTAGAGCGGAGAGGAGCGTCGGTAGCAACGGCGCGGTGACGTCACTTCACCACGTGACCGCGCTCGCTCCGCCTCCTCGCCGTGGCTGCGCGGGTGCGCGCCGCTCCCCGCACCGCTCCTCGCGCCGTGACGTCATGGTATGACGTCACAGCGCGCCTCCTCTCCCCAGCAGCTGCCGCGCGCCTCTCTCTCCACCGTGACGTCACACTCTCTCCTCTCCCCCTCGCTCGGCTGCAGCTGCCGTGCGCCGCTGTCCCTCTCCCCTTGCGCTCGCCTCCTCTCTCAGCCACCTGGCTCGGCGCGCTCGGCGTGGCGTACCCCCCTATATATGCAGCGATAAACTGCCAGACCTCCGTGGGTCGGCTCGCGCGCGCTCACGGGCGAATGCCAACGGATTTTAACTTTACTCCCCCTCATAGCATCACCCCGTGCATTCGCACTTAACCATGTTCACCCTCGGGGAAATGCTTGGGAGTTTTTTTATAAAATTAGACTAAGCTCAAACCCGGTTTTAGACTATCTCACTTCTCCGTCTCTGCCGCCGCGGACGGAGGCGACGTGATCGGCGGCGGAGATGGAGGAGCAGGAGGAGGAAATACTTCTATTCAGATTCCTGTGCGGCCCAGAGTGCGGCCCAGGGGAGTTGTTACTTCTTCACTGGAACCCATATGTAGTCCGCGCCGCCTGTTCTCTGTCCGCCAGCTTAAACTGGGCAGAAAGAGAGGGGCTGTAGAGCAGCATCTCCCATTGCTCGTGTTGGGTAGTTGACGGAAGGTGAGGAGGGTGCTCAGGACTAAAGTCCCACACACCGATTATGCGGCGTAGTGTCCGTACCTAATCGCATGACACAGTTAGTACACAGCTACCTTCGTACACAACTATAGCTCCTTACAACTCTCAAAGAAAAATACATTCCCAGTGGTGAACAACGCCCTCTTCCTGACCATCGGGGAGTTCCTAATGAGCACCTAGATGCAGACATCACGGAGGCGGAAGTCAGGGCAGCACTTGTTAATCTCAAAACTGACTCAGCCCCGGGTAAAGATGGGTAACCAACAAATTGTTACGTAATCTAGACGAGAACTCTGTTACCACATTAACTTACTTCTTTAACCGACATTGGAATGCAGGTACCCTGCCTCAGACATGGACTCACGCAAATATCTCTTTAATTCCAAAGCCTGGCAAACCCTTGAGCATTGATCACCTTAGACCAATATCACTCACATCTTGCATAGGGAAACTTCTTGAGCATATCATACATTCTCGCCTCCTCAAACTCATAAATCAAAGCAACTCTCTCCCATCCACAATGTTTGGCTTTCGTACTGGGCTCTCAACTAACGATATTCATCTTCAACTTCATCATGACATCCTAGCCACACCACCACGGGCCAACACAGCTGCAATTGTAGCCTTAGACCTTACAAAGGCCTTTGATAGAGTCACGCATCAGGCAATATTACAGGGCCTTTCTACTATCTCCCCCGGCATAAAAACATACAACTACATTAAAGCCTTCCTCACCTCACGAACAGCGACGCTCCGCCTTGGCCCTCTAGAAACGGAAAAATTTAGCTTACCATCAATAGGAACACCGCAAGGAGTAGTGCTTTCACCGTTACTCTTTAACTTAGCCCTACTTAAAATCCTGGAAGCACTGAACAAAATACCAAATCTTCACCATAGTCTCTATGCGGACGATATTACACTCTGGACGAAGGGGGGCAGTGACGCCGAAATAGAAGGAATTCTCCAAGCTGGTGCGACAGCTGTAGTAGAGGGCGCTGGCCTCGCTGGCCTCCAATGCTCCCCCACGAAATCTGAGCTATTGCTTCTACCCCCAAGGAAAAGACAACATTGGAATCCAAATATCCATGTTTACATTGCGTCAACCCCTATACCGATTGTCTCAAAAATAAAAATTTTCGGACTCACTATAAATCGCTCCAGAACTACTACGGACTTTATAAAACAACTTTCTTCTCACGTCACCCAAACGATCGGGTTAATTAAACGCATTGCTACCCGAAATAACGGCGTTAAAGAAGCTGATCAACTACGTTTAATCCAAGCATTTATCATCAGCCGTATTACTTCCTCCCTCCCGTACCTCCTCCCAACTGACGCGCACCTAGCGAAAATAAATTGTCTAATACGGAAAATCTATAAGGTTGCCTTACAACTACCACCTGGCACTTCCACTGTCAGGCTTGAGGCCACCGGTAACTACAACATGGCACAGGAGCTCATAGAACCGCACCGTATTGGACAACTGAATCGACTAACCAAAACACTTCCCGGACAGCATCTGCTTCAACGCCTCCAACTCAAAGCGCCCATCATCACAGCTTCCAAGTCTTCTATCCCACTGGAAATTCACGCTGACATCAGAATCCACCCCCTCCCTCGAAATATGCACCCTGATGCACACCGGGGCCGCAGGATGCACAGGGGTAAAAAGCTTGCTGAAAAGTACCCGATACGCCCAGACACAGTGTATGTCGATGCAGCTGAATATCGGCACCGCAATGCATTCGCTATAGCAGTCATCAACTCCCCAAACAATCCGCCACTCACTTCTCTCACGATCCGCACGGCAGAACCGGTCACGGCGGAAGAGGCGGCAATCGCAGTAGCCCTTGCAAGTCGGCCACCACCCTCAATCATATTTTCTGATTCGAAAACGGCCATTAGAAATTATGCTGCGGGTACCATCTCACCCCAGGCCCTAAAGCTTCTCCTCCAAAACCCACCTACTACCCAAGTTGAGCTGATTTGGACTCCTGCCCACACTGGGCTTGGGGTTAACGAGGTGGCACACACGACAGCCCGAGCACTCACCTCCCGGGCGTGCGCCACCTCCGTAGCCTCTCACGGAGCCAGATCAGCCCGAGATAGCCTATTGAGCTACAACGAAATAACTACTCATTACCGCCTCTCTCGCCTCAAATACCCACCGGCCCACCCCTCACTGACGTACATGGAAGAACGACTATGGAGGCTCGCACAGACCGAATCCCTTCCCAATAAGGCCCTCCTCCATCACATACACCCCTCAGTTTATCCCTCTCCCTTTTTCCCACTATGCGGAAACAAGTCCACGGTGCAACATCACATGCGGGCCTGTCCATATGATCCCCTCCCTCAAATCAATTCCTCGGAGCTCTGGGAGGCAGCTCTGAGCTGCTCTGACCCGGAGAGACAGAAGATCATCATAGCCAGGGCTACGAAGGTCGCCGCACAGCTCCGGCTGCCGGCCACCTGCCTCGCTTAGAGGTCTTCTTTAATAAAGTGCTCTCTCTCTCTCTCTCTCTCTCTCTCTCTCTCTCTCTCTCTCTCTCTCTCTCTCTCTCTCTCTCTCTCTCTCTCTCTCTCTCTCTCTCTCTCTCTCTCTCTCTCTCTCTCTCCGTACCTCTGAGCAAAATTTACATTCAGCGTCATAACGATTCGGGTGGATTAAGGGTAGGCGCGTCGGCTGTGGGAAGGAGCCGGTTTGTATGAGCCGTAGGATAGTTTGTTGGTCTCTCGAAACGTCCGGGTAAAGCGAAGGTAGGATCTGTCTCAGAAGGTGATAATGCTGAGTTCTGACCCTCAACGAGACAGGCGGGTGACTGTCCTCGTGCAGCTCCGTAGCACGGGGAGTAAAAGCGCAGGCTTGATGGTGGGCATATTCGTTGACCTCCATGGAAGTGTGAGCGGGTGTCCAGATGAGCTGAATGGAACCGTTTGGGGAGTGGATTTTTAGTACACGCAATGCTGGCCGGGACACCCAACCGAAATTGTAATTATGGTACGCTTGTTGGGAATCGGTGACCACCTTCTGAGTCCCTATAATTGAGTGAGAGCAAAGGCGATGGATGCCTCTTCTGCCTCTGGGTGAGGCACACGCAAGGAGGTTGGTTCTGGATGTAGCCACGATGATGGCGTACTGCTTCCCTCGATGTTGGGAGTTGTCTGTGTAGATAGCTGCATGATCCCCACCAAGGGTGGTGTTGAGCGCTTGAGTCTGTGCTTGTCCGTGATTGTCGTCGAGTGAGGGGTTCATATTTCTAAGGAAAGGGACCATCTTTAGTTCTCGTCGCCCAGAGTCCGGTATGTCACTCCGCCTGATGTACTATAGTACATCAGGCGGAATGATATTCTGTGCTGCCCAGCCACTATAGTGAAGGATGCGGCGACCCGCCGCAGTTCTGATCATTCGGAGCTTCTGGTTAGAAAGATGGCCCTCTATCAGCTCTTCCACCGTGTTGTGGAGCCCCGTGCTAAGCAGCCTCTCTGTGGACGCACTGATGGGAAGACCAACGGCCTACTCAACCGCCTTTCTAATCATTATATAAAGCATCGTTATGTCCTCCCTTCCTGCTTCTCGAGAGGACAAAAGCTTGAACTAATCGAAAGGTATCGGATTCCTTGAGGCCTCGCTTCTTGGTGGCAACTCGCCTGATCATGTGCATGATTTTATTGATGTTGTATTTGAGGCGCTGCAAGGATGCGTCACTCTTGGTGTTGGCCTAGAGATGTAGGCCCAGGATCTTGATCCTGGGCCTTGGAGTTATGGCCTGGCCATCAAGGACTATTTGAATGTGTTCCTTGATGTGTCGTTTGGCGTGAGGGCGGACGACAAGGAGCTGTCATTTTTTACGTGAACACTGGAGCCCACAGGCTTTAGAACATTGGCGTACTAGAATTGATATGCCATGCATTGGTGTGAGCTTCCTATAAGTTTTGTAACTCCTAATACACGTGCAACGCGCCCACAGGGCCGCTAGACGTGCCGTGGGCAAAGCGCACAGAAGCGCGAGAGGTCGCGTGTCGGTATCGCGTGGCATTCAACTAGAATGCAAGGGGTAAACCAGTAGATGTGCTCGGTGAGTGAACCACCTTTCTTCCTCGTCTTCGCGTCGGCTCGTAGCTAAAAGGGTAAGACAACGGGCTCTCGCTTTGTTACTCTGTTAGTTCCATGTTCGATTCCTGTTAGGGCCAGTAAATTCTTTTATTTGTTCGCGGGAGTTTTCTGTTGACACCAACGGTCGCGAAAGAACCCTTGGTGGGTAGAGGTAAAAAGCTTTGCTTTAATATGCTATCTTGATTGCGGCTATTTATTGTTGACAGAACAGAACGACACCATGAACTCTTCACCACACCGCTGAATCCTATTTGTAGTACCGTTAATTGCAATAGCTCCGCATAAATTACTGAGTCATCCTGTCCTGCAGAAGTGGATGACTCGCGAAGCTGCTGAGGATAACGCCATTCAGTTCTATGCAGTATATACAGATTAAAAAACCTTAATCAGCTAACCGTTAAAGCTAGGTTGCAAACACCCTTGAAAATTACTGGCATGCAGATGACGGCTGTCGAGACCAGACTACTCGAAAAGTACCGAAATGCTCGTTCTGTATCCCCCGTCTCTCCTTCTTTCTTTGTGCTGCACATGCTGCATCTTGCCGACTGGCGTTGTACCCGTGATCGGCGGCTGCCTGTGCACGTGTTCGTGGCGTCACATTGAAACTTTCGAGTGTCAGATGTTCACGTGGTTATCTACCGGGAGGCACCCTTCCCCTTGAGCGGGACATGCGCGGCTGTGTCACGTTCATCTTCCAATCTGCATGTGTTTTATTGCGTTAGCAAAGGGGAAGGCCATGTCAGCAAAACTTTTCGCCTTTGATTACCGGACACAGCCAAACATAGGAACACAGAACAAAAGAGCTGGCCCGAACAGGGGGTGAGGTCAAGCCCAACCGGCGGCGAGGTTGGTTGCGGTGTGGCGGCGTACTGGCCTTTAGCGGCCCAGTTGATCGGTGCGACGTCAGGTCCAACGTTGGCCAGGTCGAGGTCGGCAGCTTGAGCACGGTTTCCGATTCTCGGCGTGTTTGGCACGGGGCGCGGATTCTACTCGCAAACGGTGTGCGATAAACGCCGAATTGCGGGCTTCTAAAGTAAGAGCCTTTCTAGGAGAACATGGGCTGGAAGGCACAGAAAAGGCATATATCCCATAAAAAGGAATTTTAAAGCATTTATAACATCAAAAAGGCATTTTTAGGCGCTAAAATGCCCATATAGGCACAAACCTCAAAATAAGCATCAATAGGCACAATAAATTATTGCTTAAAATGTTTATTTTTTTATTTGTTCATGCTTATATATTAAAAAGGCTTGATGGGGACTCAAGAAAAAAGGGGTACTTAAGTTCCCGCCTTTAGTCACAAGTCATTAAGAAAAATTGCATCCTGGTTGTAAGGCTCTACCAATAAGCATAAAACAAGCATTTTAAAGATTCCACGGAGTGCATAACAGCGAAATTCTTTTAACGCCGTTAGGAAGTTGTCCAAACATTTCCGACTGTATGTTAAACAATGTATTTTATGGGTGAAATATTATTGCGTTCCTCACATGATATCATCATAGATTCTATCAAACCGAACAACCTAATGACGTGCTAGCACCTCCGATTATTGCGTTCGAATATACGAATGTCCGGTTAGCGGCTATAAAACTCGAGTATACTGCTTATCCGCTGTTGAAATTCCGGAAATCCGGATAACTAGCTTTCAAGGCCGGAGTCGCTCTCAGCCGGTATAACCAGATATCCGGTTTGAAGGATATTTGCAAGCACTAGTGGATACCTATTTGTGAATTAAGGGTAACAGCACTCAGCCGGTATAACCAGATATCCGGTTTGAAGGATATTTGCAAGCACTAGTGGATACCTATTTGTGAATTAAGGGTAACAGCACGAACCCGAGGACTAGAAAACAAACACTTGACGGGCGCTGTGGAGCGCCGAGAACCACGAATCGCAAGAAACTCCAAGTGGCGCAGCTTCGTGCTGTTACGCCAAATTGACAACGAATAGTGTGGTCGTACATTGAGTGAGTAATCGGTGTCCCATTCGGGCAGCTCCATCGTGGACCGGGCGCCAAAGCCTCTGCGACCACTTGGTCGAAAGGAGGGCAGCCCACCAAGCGCAATCATGACGCCCGCACGACAACACTACGCCCGACTGAACCATACTGGAAACTAGAACCGGCGGACCACGGCCGCGCCGTGCTGAATTTGTCAACTCACCCATGTCATCATGCGCATCACAAACCAACGTCAAGGCTCCAAAGAAGATGATACAACTAATTCAAACACTTAATTAGTAGCAATCCGACACGGTAGCTCAGTGCCTCAGGCGTTGTGCTGCTCAGCCCATGGACGCAGCTTCGATTCCCGGACGCGGCGGCCGCTTTTCTGAAGGGTGCGAAAAGCGAGAAGGCCCGTGGGTTCGAGATTTCAGCGCGCGTTAAAGATCCCGAGGTAGTAAAAATTAACCCGGAGCCCTCCGCTACTGCGCGCCTCATCGCCTGTGCAGCGTGGGCGCGTTAAAGCCCGTAATCCATCGAATTTAATTAGTCGCATCACATATTCCACTCCATGCATCGTCCTCAAACGCAAAGAATGAGAGAACGTGGACATACTAATTCGAAAAGCTTACAATAACTGCCCCCGCCAGAAAAACGAAAGTTGTTTGCGACCAGTTTTGCAAGTTTTATTGGTACGTATGCACTTCCGTGGAAAATGAGTTTTTATCGGGCTAGTAAGTGGCGCACGCGAAGCTCGAAAAGAAACCTGACAAAAAATAATGGGGGCGAATGAATGTTTTATCTTCCGTGCAATCTCGCTACTGCGGGGGGTTTCACTTTTAGGTGTGGACTAGCAGCTCCAGACTGGCTTCACGAACGGGAAAAGTTGCTATGCGTGAACATGGAGACTCCAAACGCCCGCGTCTGTTTTTCGCAAAGAGCAAGGCCTCCGGATGAATAAATATCCACTGTACCAGGCACAGAGAATGCGCCCATGAACTCCGTACGGATGGTTAACCAGCGAAGCTGTAACGTGTAGCTGCGCCCTCACCGCCGCCGCCCCTGGCCGCCGTTGTCGCTTGAAGTTGAAGTTGAAGTTTGAAGTTGAAGTTTATTGAAGGGTACGCATACATATAAATGAACAGATAAGCGGAGTACATAAGGAGGTCCCAGAGTAAGAACTGTCGGGGGGACCTCTTAACACATTGTGGATAAGATGATGCATAATTTGCAGCAGACAATGGGCGTTATGACAAAGATTTAAATACAACGTGTAGCGTGAACAAAGGGAACGAAAACACTTTACTCAATTTTCAAAAAATAACGAAGATAAAGAACGAGTCTGCAATAAATAGAAGAGCAGGACTAAACCATATATAAAATAATTTTCTTTAGAGGTTGTGTACATCTACAATTACACTATAAGAGCAGCGACACTGTTATTACACATATAACGTACAATTCAACAAAGCAGTGGGAAACAAGCAGAAAGTAAAAAAATGAGCTAATTTCAATTTCCTAATTACATAATTACACCTATATCTAACATCGATTAGTTAGTTCAGTAATTAGGTATTTTTTGGTTCGTCGGCAAAATGAGCTCGTCGTAAAAGATTGTTTAATATTAGGAGGAACCGAGTTCCGCACGGAGACACCAGCAAATTTAGCAGTCATTTTCCCGTAGTTTGTGCGGGCTTTCGGTAAATGGAAATTCTCACGCGCAGAGAACCGAGTTCTATTATTATTAGTGAAAAATTCAGGGGCTGTGCATCACGAAGTAGACCAATGGGCGCGCTCTCTAGGCTGGTTATGCGCCGGAGGAGTTTTACGAGTGCACGGGACCGCCGGATTTCTCTTTCGCCCAGCCATATAAACAGTCGCTTTAGAAAAGAGCAAGCGTTAAGTTGCACCTGAGCGGTATTAATGAGCTAAACCCGACGCCAAAGGTGAGGCGGCGTACGTCTGCAAGATACGCACTTAATAGGCGCAGTTCGTTCAGTCGAGAAAGATATGCAGTTTTTACATTGATTTATTAACATCTATGCATACGTAGTGCACGGCGAGAGGGACCTCGTGCTTTCCTCCTCGTCGTCGTCATACTCGTCCTCCTACTCCTCTTCCCTCGTCCTCCGGCTGGTCCTCCCTTCGTTTGCCAGGGGTGATGTCCGCTGCAGCGCCACCGGTGTTGACACCCGTCCCGTTCCCGCTCCACCCACCCGTGTTCCAGCTGACATCCGGGCTACCCACCCCGTTGGGGGGTGGAAATCACGTGGGGTCAGCGGGCGCAGGTGCACGTGACGGCTGGCGGGACCAGCACGGACACAAACACACACACGCCCCGTCATCAACATGATGTCGCCCCACCCGTCGTTGTTCCACCCACCAGAGTTCCAGCCGGCATCCCGGCTAGCCACCCCGTTGGGGGCTGACACGAAGGTGGACTCCGGCACCTCAGGTGCACCCTAATGCGTCGCCCGACCTGCACACACAAACACCACATCGTAAACAAACCGCGCATACCGATCGCATGAGCAAACCCACAAATAGGAACATGAGAGGGGAAGAGCAGTTGGACTGGTGTATGCTGACCAATTAACGTGCTTAAGGGTTAATGGCCGGTCACTCTTTCCGCATATATAGCAAAGTCAGACTATCACAGATTGTGAAGGTGGACTGAGGGGCTTCTTGACATAGGCGCCTATTAAAAACTGAAGAGTGAGCGTTAAACTGCAGGCAGGTGCCGTTTGGGATGTGTCTCAATGTGTTGGGTTTACAAGAATGATTTCAACGGGGAGTTGGGGCCTTATGCATCCGGAAATTGGGTCCAGGCTCCTGCCTTAGAACGCCACTCGCACATTACACTCCTTATGACATAGCACCGCTAAAAAACAGGCTGGCCCTCGTGCTGGTGCGCAAATGGGCTCATCAACGTGAAACAAACACAGAAGCGTTAAAGTATGTTTGGCACGCCATAAAATATTTCTATGTATTGGACCCCTTCGGTAACACATTGCTATGGCACTGAATCGTGACAAAATGTACACAAATCTGAGGCTAATGGAGGAAGCCTAATGCTATGTCACAGGCTAAGGCGATAGCACTCACTACATCCCCGTGTATGTATGTATGTATGTATGTATGTATGTATGTATGTATGTATGTATGTATGCGTGTTTGTGAGTATGTATGTATGTATGTATGTATGTATGTATGTATGTACGTACGTATGTATGTATGTGTGTATGTATGTATGTATGTATGCATGTATGTATGTATGTATGTATGTATGTATGTATGTATGTATGTATGTATGTATGTATGTATGTATGTATGCGTGTTTGTGAGTAAGTATGTGTGTATGCATGCATGTATGTACAGTCGGGATCAATTTGAAGGTTATCGCGGGAGCACCGACCGGCCGCGACGACAGTGCCTGAGCGTGACACTTTTTAGCATCAGCCACAACGAGATTATGCTAGGTTTGCTTCTCCCATGGCTGTTCCAGGCAGTGCGCGCACTGCCGTCAAAAACGATAAAGGCCGCGCTCGTTTCTTTTTTCTTTATCCTTTCATAGACATACTTCACACTGATACGCAACCTTCTTACGGTAACTATGCCGGCATGCCGGGGCATTGTTCTGTAAAAAAATTGCAATTTGCTTCCGTAATGCCGAGGTATCTTCGGTGTTATCAGGTTGCCGAGGAACGAAACGCGGTTACGTCACTCAAAAAGGAATGAAGGAAAAAACTGCGGCAGTCGGCCTTTGCAGAAGGGGGTGTGCGAATTCTATGCAACAGCCAAGGGGTGAGGGTGGGCAGCATAATCTCATCTTCGGGAATGAAAAAAAGTGCCGCGGAACGGCGCTATGGTCTTGCTTGCTCTGTGCTCCCGCGATAACCTTCAAATTGAGCCTGACTGTATGTATGCATGTATATGTGTATGCATGTATGCATTTATGTATGTATGTATGTATGTATGTATGTATGTATGTATGTATGTATGTATGTATGTATGTATGTATGTATGTATGTATGTATGTATGCATGCATACAAGCTACAATGATACTGTCACGTAGTCAAAGACGACGCAGCTGTCTTGAAGGAAAAACAAGTTTATTGGAGCGAACTTGTGCTCCCCTAACAACTCAAAGAATACACAGGCGGCGAAACAGCAGTCAACAAAGTGACGTGCGTAGACTGGGGTCGGCGATTCGAATGCCGCGGCATCTGCTCAGCGGGAATTTATCACTCGGCGCGAGGGTTTCTGGAATAGTCGAATTGTATACAGAACACTGCAGATCAACAAAGATTATTCTAGGCTGTTCACGTTAGTTCGGAACGCTCTCCCTATCAGAAGAGATAACACATGCGGCACAGAAACAAAGAACGGAATACGCGCCTCCCTTGGCACACACAACACCGATAACGCAGACCGGCGCAGCCGGGCGGCAAAAGCAAAACACAAATAAACAAACCCAATGCATGGTTCGCGGCAATATTGAGACTACATAGCACTTCCCGTAATTGATGTACGCGACGATGTGTTATCATGGAATGAACGGTGCGAAGGGGCGTTTGCCGCGCTGTGCTGCGCATGTCTAGGCTTTTTTTTTTTTTTTTGCTTTCCAAACGGTGCGGTACTGGGCAGTTTAACGTCAAAGGAAGGAAGGGGTATACACCAGCTATCATGTACCACACCACGTTGTCGCCGTAAAGAGCGAAAGACAGGCATTCGAGGACACCTTACACAGAAAAATAAATATTTCCCAAAGAAACTACACAAAAATTTGTCCCTGCTAGATCTCAAGAGGAGTGTTAGCCCGAGGCAGTATCGCATATAGCCCGTCAAACAGCGTCGTATTTAGCCGTGCCACAACACTATGATGTAATTTTCAAACCAAACAACTATAGGAAAGCGCACACATCCCACAGAAAGTTCTGCGGCCCCGTTTAGGAATCACAGCGTAGCCTGCCCACCAAGCGCGTGCTGTAGAGGAATGGGAGGTCGACGCGCATATGACCCTTTTCCGCGAAGGGGCAGTGCGTTGCACACACATTTCGCGCAAATCGTGCGTGCTCGACATTCGAGCGTTTTCTTCTTTCGAGCTTGCTTTGATCAGATAAATAAGAAGACCTGGCCGCTGGAAATAAAACCGTGCTCCCATGTTTAGCCCTACTGCGTCATAGCTAGAGAGCATTCCGCACTGGTTAATTTTCATTACCTACAAAACTTCGAGGAATTACGTCGAGTCATACCCGGTGAGTCCAGCCACAGCCTCGAAGCTACTGGGAAGCGGGAAGATCGCGTCGGCTGAAGGAGCTCGTAGGGCACCATGGAGAAAGAAGGGGAGCTGTTCGGCTTACGGAGCGATGTAGCCGGCGCCGGCCCCAAACCCGGTTCAAGACGGCCTCCCTCATCGCGCCTGCATCGTCGGGGCAGCCGCCATAACCAGAAAGGATGACGGCGCGACGAAACCCTGGCTGGCCGGGGACTCGGGTAAAGCAGTGCGCCGCACGTCGCCGTCGGCGAGAGAACTGAAGGGCGTGTGGCTCGCGCGCAGCCAATGGCCGGCCGCAAGCTAGCAGCTGGTGCAAGAAAAGAAAAAATTCCCCGCATTTCCCCGAGGGGAAGAATGTGAAAGTGCGAATGCACGAGTTGAATTTGCGCGGTTCGGTAATGTTCGCGAAAGAGAGATCACACACACACACAACTACAAAGAAAGAAAGATGCATTTATTCACAGACACCTATTTGTGTTGTCGTTGTACTTGATTGCTAGAGCGGATCTCAGCTTTGAAATTTCGTGTCAGTACTCCTTTAAGCGGGTGCATTAGCCCTTCTCACGCCCGATTCTTGGCCAATCCCCCACGTGGGTATGTGCCATGTCAGCGGCCAGGCTGCGCGCGCCCATCTCCACGTGCGCGGACATCGCCGGTGGACGCAGGTTCAGGGTCGCTTAAGAAGTGCATTGCACTTAAAAAAGAAAGAAGATTGCAAATAGGCTGTCCTGGAGCCTCCACCTGATGTGATTGCCCTTCGCGCATATTCTACGTATGTACTCTGCATACTCAAAGTCTATTCGTGCACCTGTTTATAATCATTTTCTCTACTTTTGACGTCATGCAGAATTTCTTTTAGGTGTCTGCTCTTTTTGACGCACATTAACCACCCCCTTCAAGCACAGACGAAATGAGCAAATTGGTAACCGCTTCCCTTTTACGGTTTATGAGCAATCGTCAGTTTAGTACGAAGCCTTCCTTAGAAAACACTCCACTGGAAAAATATCGCTCAGTGATAGGTATGTGGCGTGGTCTTTCATATATATGGAAGTGATGACCATTTACTGTAAAATAGGTAAAACCACAAACCACACGCATTATCAACAGCGCCGGCGGCTGGCGTCATCCAGAAGCTATCCTACCGGTTTCTTAACAGTTTGGTGCTTCACTAGGTGTTTGACCTCACGTATCAGATTTTCAAAAAATGATTAACCAGACAGATTCGCCAGCATTTTCTAGATATTTTCTCCTTACACTGAAAAAATTCACCAAGCATCATCATCACCGCCGCCACCACTACCATAATTGTTATAACCATCATCATCATCAACGACATCAACTTCGTGGTCACCGTCAATCACAAGCGAAAAAAAGTTGTTGCGCTCTTCGGCAGGCCTCATCAATTATTTCGGCTCCATAAAACGTTTTCACCGCCACCGCTACACTTCGGCAAGCTCAGTAGAATTGTTTATGCCCATTCTATAATGTCAGGCATCTAGGCAGTGTTCAAGAAACCCTCCACAAAGCATTTACCGCATTAAAATGTTTCACACCAGAGCCTCTGGCACTGTATACGCTTAGTGACCTTTGCTAAAAAACGCTGCTTTCTCATGTAGGAGGTGTCGTTCGGGATGGTGGTGTTAGTGATGCGGCACGTATTCACTAAGAGGAATTGGCCAGAAAGATGGGGTTGAGCTGGAGAAAACGCGTCAAATGAAGAACAGAATCAAATTTTCTAAAGTAAATGAATAAAAATGAAATCATTAAAAGGAAACGCTGGCGGAAACAAACGTTAAAAGAGAATAACACCAAACAACATTTAATCTAGAAGAATTGAGTACACGAAAGAAGCAGGCAAAAAAATACTTTTCAACTTTCTAAGAATGTGATGGCGAAAGCCAAGTTTCAAGACCTCGTTTTGATCTGCTTTTTATTTACTTGTTGAACTTTTGTGACACGTGACGTCAGCACTGTACAGCGCCAGCGCTCCAAAGCTTGTTCGCTCGCTTGCAATTTCCAGGGGCCTCCAGTTCGTCCCCGTAAGGCGGCTGGCATTGCACGTTCGACAGCGGTCTACCCTCCTCCGGCGCCGCTGCTCCCATTTCCAGGCGCGCGCACCGTCGCGCTTTCTCAGAACCATGGTCCCCCTCAAGAGCTGCTGTTTGCTTAATTGCCCTGCACGCGCTGCCATTTTCTCTGTGATTCTGTGCACCTCACGGGTCCTATACTTGTACCGGTTCCCAGACAGTTTATCGAACGCCGTTTTATCGAACGCCGTTTTATCGAAAAAATGCCCGTTTTATCGAACGCCGTTTTATCGAATGCCGTTTTATCGAACCACCTACGTCCGTTTTATCGAAAGTGCGATTTTGCGGCTTGTATTGTAATTTTCGGGGTTTATTTTGTTTAACTGGCCATCGCATTAACCTAACCTGCAGTAACCTTCCTCCTACATTGTCTCTGCCGAGCATTACATAAAAAACCTATCTATATATGTTGACGCGCCTTTACAGTGTTTTCGATAACCTTTGTTTTATTAAATTATTTTTATTTTTTGAGTCTTTATTGATTTCACTCAAGCATGTATGACCCCCTTGTTTATATTACAGAATTTGCCCCTACAGTACCAACCCGAACCCCGTGCGCAATATTCCTTAGATATGTATCGGCGTGTTTAGGTTAGTGTTGAAAAATATATCCCTTGCGCCATGGTTCATCATTACGTGATCCAGAGTCTTGTACCCCACAATTGTTCTATTCACGTGGTTTACCCGCGACTCCTACTCGGACCTTGGGGTCACACTGTTTGCATCTGGAGAAATGTTGGGCCAAGAACTTCTGAAAGATTAGTGCTATGTGACTGGAACAGGGGGGTTCCGACAGTGATATAGTGAGACCCCAACAGAGGTGGTGGAGTCTAGGAGAATCGTCACAAGGGAACCTGTCAGAGCCAACTCGTCATAGGTGAACTCGTCAAGTAGGACAAGTCGTCAGAGGTCATCTTGCACTAGGGAAACTCGTAAGCTAGTACAGCTGGACAATTGCCCATCCCATCACAATTTACGTTTTTTGTTAATCATGCTCAAATAAAAAAATACAGGATTTCGTATAATTTTCTACTTTTGCGTCAACACTCTTAGCCCCTCTTTTGATTCACCAACCTTACGTTTTCGTGGTGGCCTTGGAGGAACACACCCGACCAGGCAGCGCATTTTGTTGGTTTTTTGTGTGCCTTGTTCAGGTATAATCGCACGGGCCATAGTAATGCTCGTTCTCATTTTTTTAATTTTTCCATTTTTATTTAGAGGTAATCGGGTCACGACGCTGTATTTTGAGTAGACCTTCGTGATTTCTCCATTTTCGGTGTTTACTATTTTGATCGTACTGTTTTTATGCCTTCTGATAAAAAGGCAAGAGCATGCACCCCAGCAGACATGCTGGGGTGCAACCAGAGGGAGATGAAAACAAACCAACCTGCAGTACGGTGACAATTTTGTACCTCACGTTTTTCTCGTTAGTTCATGCAAGGCAACGAGAACAGTAGTACAAGGCTTGGTAACCTCTTAGCAACTGAACTCAGATCCCATTAAGAATTAGGAATGCAGAAATCGGGAGAGACTTTTGCTAGCGTTCCAGTTAAGTTTTTGACATTGGACCCTCAAGCGCCAAGTGCCTTACTTATGTACAACATACGCGGCGAAATAATTAGATTATGTGTCGACACAAAAGCGGTTTATACAAAAAGGTACGAAGCATATCGAGGCATTTTAATCAATACGCCACAATGCCGTGATATGCTTCGGATCAGAGGGGATAGAGACACAAGGAGATTCGTTATGGCAGTACCAGTTGCGCAATGAACACAGCAAAAAATTCTGGTGACATATTTCGCGCATCACAAAAACAAAAACAAAAAACACGCAGGAAATAAAAGTCAACTAGAAGACAGACTATAAATGTTTTTAAATAGGCCTGCTGTGGAGACAAGATTTGCAAATTACATAGCGAGGAGGAAATTAAAAAAACGTACTGCAAATTCTGTTACTCGGAAAGGCCGAGAAAAACACTTTCGATAAAACGGCTTCGATAAAACGACTTCTATAAAACGGCGTTCGACAAAACGGCGTTCGATAAACTGTCCGGATCCCCTTGTACCCATTTTCTTCTAAATACCAATGGTTGGGTATGTTTTAGATTGCATCGTGCAGAGTGTCAACATATTTAATCGATGTTTTGTACCGTCCTGGAAGGAATGGTTCTATACAATTGACGAAATGGAATGTCGCTTGCAGGTGAGAGAGCAAAGCTTGCTGGGAAAGGGCACAAAGCTTAGGGCCCGGGACTCATCTGCGAAAAATGTTTGCACAAGTAAATTCTCGTAGTAGGCTGCCTGGAACACTCCTTACGTGACTGAAAGCAAAAGAATTCATAAAAATAATTCTAATGTCATTGCCGAGGAGTGCTGGTGGCGGTGAAAAACGTTTGCCTAGGACGAAATAAAAAGAACAGAAAAACTGGGGGAAAAAAAGGCCGCGGGATTACGCCCCTCCTGGTTTAGGACCCTCCTGGCGGGATTACGCCCCTCCATACAATGTGGCTGCGCCAGACTCCGTGACACCGCTACAAGAATACCTGAATTACGTCAGCTGCCACTGCCATTGCCTAAGTTCTGTGGCTGAAATGCCACAGTAAACGGCGAGGCTACCATTTATCTGGAAGTCAGTAAGCGCATAACCGCCGGGAGGTATTTTCCCCCTGCGGGTTACCAGGAAAGCGGTTACCAATTTGCTCCTTCCGTCTACGCTTGTTACTGTGAGCTACCAAACAATAGCAAAAACACAATGGCGTAATTGTGGAACTTGCAGGTGTGTAGAGACAAGGAATAAACAAGTTGCAGCCATTGGCTTTGAGTATACAGACCACTTACTTTGAACGCAAATTATGCACACCTCCGTCTCACGACGACAATGGTTGAACGCTGTTACGAATCGGCCAACGCCGCCGTATTTTCCCGCATCACTCCACGGCTGGGCGGCGAAGCCACCACGTGCGCCTTTCTGCCGTCAGGCGCCAGCGTGTCGGTGAATCATACTTTCGTGTCTCGACATGCCCGGCTCAGACGCTTCGCTATCGGCGCGATCAACATTCGATGGCGCGCCGACTGAACAGGCCCAGGCATGCTTCACGGACGTGCGCCCCACAGCCGTCAGGTGCCAGCACGTCGGTGAATCATACGTTCACGCCTCGACATGCCTAGCCCAGTCGCCTCGCTTTCAACGCGCTTCACTCTTCGGCGGTTGCCGGCCCGGCGAGGCATGTCTCAGCATGTTTCAAGGACACTCTCTCCCCTCACTCGGACTCAACGTGCGCCAAGGCTACCGATGACTCACGAACTGTGGAAAGAGCGTTGTGTGTGTCTGTGACGTTCATGGCGTGTTGCTACTTCTTGGCGTTTGACCGTTGCGGCTTTTTGGGTATAAAATAGAAGCCGCCCAAGCGCTGAAATTCATTCCTGTTTGAGCAGCGAATCCATGCTGCCGCTCTGCTCGAGTCCTGTACTGTAACCTCGCCCGTCGGGGCATTGTTTTTTTTTTTTTTTTTGGCTTCGGCTCACCTTTCGCTATGAAGTAAACAGTTACGTTAGCCTACTGCTTCTGGACTTCTTCACGGCTGCAACAGCGGCTGACCGCTCTCATCATACACGCTACCACTCGTATGTCGGAGGCCACGGAGCTGGGATCGGGGGCCCCCGCCCGGTTGCAACAACGCAGATTTCTCGTGAGAGATTCTTTGGTTGGCCAATCCCACACTGCGAGTATGTGCTAATCTGGAGGTACGCACCACTTTTCTAGAATACCCACATTAACTCTCCTGTGTGCACTACGTAGGCCTAAACGTTTGCGTTTAGGGTTCACCGTGGGAATCGGTACCCGCTGCTTGGCGTTCGCCTCGACCGTGTGAAATGGAGAAGTCGGATAGACGCCGGCTTCATAACGCGAGGGACCCAGGTTCGTTTCCGGCCACAGGAAGCGCTTTTTTCTTTCTCTTCACCTACGATCATTCATTATCTTCGTCACAGACAGTTAGCTTTCCTGCAGGGCGTATTGGTCTACGACGGCATCAGAGAGCACACTAAAGTTTCGCTTTAATACGCCGTGAGCGACCGCAAAAGATGAATGTGCCATGGCGGCTGTTCGCTTTGTTTTTCTTCTTTTAATCATTATCATGATTAAATGCAGCGCACGCCACCGGCCGGCAGTCACCATTTTGGCTTCGGCGCGTGGCCGAACTCGAGCCGCGCGCTCCTTCAGTTCTCTCGCCGAAGAAGACGTGTTGGCCGCCGCTTTCCAGAGGTCCCTGTCGAGCCAGGATTGCGTCGGTCCTTCGCCCTTTTCCAGTCGGAACTGCTGCCCCCAAACTGCCGGCGAGATCAATAGGTCGCCTAGCCTGGGAGCGCGGCCGGCGTCGCCTACATTGCCCCGCACAGCGGCCAGCTCGCCTGAGTTCCTCCGTCTTTCATGCGCGCTCCTACGGCCGAGCCAATGTGTGACGCTGCCCGGGTGCTTTGAAACTGTGGCCCGCCTTACCGGGGATGCATCAACGTAAGCCCTCCAACTATTCTCTTTTGAATACGAGAGCAGTGACTGGAAATTTCGTGGTCCCTGATGCCCAATGGCTATGCCGTTGTGTAGCTGAACACGATGTCGCCGTATAACATAGCCATAAACCTCCTGCATAGCAGGTTTCTGTACATTTTCTAACGGATGAATGCAATAGTTCTTTCAATTCTGGTATTTAAATATCAGATTTCGTTTATATGATACCAATATTCAAATGCAGTGGCCCAAATACCTTACAAATATGATTAGAACGTCTCAAAAATTTAGTCATTTTAGGGTTGATTCGGTGCCGAAAGACGCCTTAATTGTCGAGAAATTGCTCATAAAACGCAAATCAAACGTGACACAAACAACGGCTGCAGCCACCGTTTGCGTCACGATGAACCGGAAGCAACCAAGGCAGTGAAAATGTATAGCGGTATACAAGCAACCGAATACAACCTATGGGTCTCCCCCATACTGCCCATCGGCGCATACATGTACGGCAACCCTGTCTATCAATGTAACGGCGTTCTAATAAGTATGCCGGGAGTGGCGTTCTGGAGCACCAGTCAAAACTGGCGCATGGCAAATTTCCCGTGGCATGCACAGCACAGGGATATCAACGCTTCATAAAACACGCTAAGGTGGCTCTTGTAAAAGCAAGCAACTGACGCTCCTCCCTCCCAGACCGTGCCTCCTCGCAGTGTAACGCTCTCTTCTCAAATTGTGGTCGCCGCCTAGGTGCCAACAACATACATAAGTCCACCTTGACACTTTGTGACAGTCTCAATTTATGCGGGAATAGTGCCCTCGTCAGGTTCAATTAAGGCAGGTTAGCTGGTCCGTATGTAAGCTACGCAACCGCTCCTTGCCTCTCATGTTTGTGTGGTCTTGCAGTACGGACGCTAGAGGCATGTGCGGTTCCTTAAAGTTGTGGTTCTCTGTGTACGCGCAGATCGGGCGATGAAATGCTTGCGTCCGCAGCGGTGAAGACTCAGTGGAGGGCACTCCCGATGGGGTGCCCAGCCCATGTGCTGCCTGGAACTCAAGTGGGTGGAACAACAGTGGCTCGGGTGACAACATTTCAAGGACGGCCCGTGTGTGTTCTTCTATGTGTGCAGGTCGTGCTAGTCATCGGGTGCGCGTGTAGCAGCGAAGTCCACCTCCATCCCACCCCCCAACGGGGTGGCCAGCACGAACACCGGCTGGAACACTGGTGGGTGGAACGATGGCTCGGGTGGCATCATGATGGTGACAGGGCGTGTGTATGTGTGTGTGCAGGTCGGGCCGGCCATCGGGTGCACCCGCAGCAGCGGATCCCACCAGTACTGCACCCCCCAACGGGGTGGCCAGCACGCACGCCGGCTGGAATACGGGTGGGTGGAGTGGCTCCACCACTGCTACCGCTGCAGCGGACGATGACCTCCTGGCCAGCCAGGGAAGGAAACACGAGAGGGCGAGGGAAAAGGAGGACCAGGAGGAGGAAGAGAAGGTGGAGGTTGAGCAGTCATGCTCACCGCGCACTCCGTACACAAAGGGAAGTTTAGAAATAAATATCAACAAAACGACTACGCTATCAGTCTGAAATGACTTATTTCGCCTCTGTCTCGCCTTTCACTTCGAGCTTTGCTGATTATGCGTCTGGGCGTCTAACTAGCACGAACACTCAAACGAGACAAATAGTCCCACAGTGGTATTTTTGCGTCGGAGGATCTTTCATATCGCTGGATGTTCAGGCTCAATTGTGTCTGCTGTCTTGGTGGATCCTCCGTCTCAGTATTCAGGCGTGTGTGTGTGTGTGTGTTCCGTCCGGGTACATCTTTCCTACCGGTGGGATCTTTAGGCTTGTTAGATATCCAGGAATGATTGTATGATTTTTCTGTCTATTTTATATAGTTCGATATCTCAGTTCTCATCAATGCATGAACGCTCACAGTACCCTACAATCGTCTTCACTGCGTAATTTAGCAAAGGAGTACTGAGAACGTCCAGTTTCCACGTGGAATTGAACTTCGCCTCAATTATTAAAGTTAATGCGGAATATAGGCTTGGCACCTCAGATTTTCCTAATAAAAGTTCCCCGCACCCATTAATGCTATTGACGAACGGAGGTCTATCGGAGACGAAACGACCAGTACAGAGAAATAGATCCTTACTCTGGGCCGGAAAACATACACAGCAAACGTTCGTTCGTATGTCCTGGGTTTTGCTTTAAAAGAACACGAGCCAAAATACAAGTTGCTCTAGATCGATTGACTAGCTCACCGAGAACCCCACCTCTTATAGCAGTCTTACGCTTAGCTTTTTAAGAAAATAAAATAGAAAAAGGGGAAGCGTGATGACAGATGCCGCCGCCACTATCTAAACCGCGCAACTTGTACCAGAAGTGGTTAAAACGTCTGACGTACGAAACGTCTTTCCTGGCCGCCGCTGGATGGTACTACTGGTCCATGCTTGGGGCGGTGTTACCGCTTTTCGAAGAAGCATGCTAGCAGTGCTAGTTACGCACGAGCAGTTAGACGCCAGCATTCGCGGTGCCTCAAAATGACAATATGCTTCTCTTCAACGAAGCGCCAGTACTGATCACGGGTAGCTTTAAGGAACATTTTGCCTAGTGGACCGGAGCTGCAAAGTACGTGGGCGTTCGGGAAAGCATGACTGATTTGACCGAAACTTACCAAACCGCTCGATACGTGGTTGCGTTGTATTCGGTTCTTTGTATACCGCTATAAATTATCACTGCCTTGGTTGCTTCCGGTTTATCGTGACGCAAGCGGTGGCTGCAGCCGCTGTTTGCGTCACGTTGGTCTAGTGTTTTATGGCCGATTTCTTGGCAATTAAGGCATATTTCGGCACCGAATAAACGCTAAAATGGCTATGAAAAGGTCAGACTTTCGTTTGAAACCAACTTGCTGGTTGCCTTCAGTATCCATATTTAAGCCTGCCTGCTTGCCTTCCAGTCTGGCTCAGTTAGTAGTCAGTTGGTCGGTCAGTAGGTTAGTTGGTCAGTGCTCGGTATGTCTGTCTGTGTCTATCTCTCTGTCTGTCGGTCGTCCGGGAGTGTGTGTATGTGCGCGCGCGTGCGCGAGATCTGACAATTTTCACTAAGCAAGAGTGTACCAAGCAAATTTTTAAAAGGAATATAATTCTAGGATCGACCTCTATGTTGTACAAGTCGCATGTACAAGTGCAGGAGTAAAACATGAGTTATGTGAAGCTGCGAATAGTTATTCCCGCAATTATGCCCTATGGTTTTTTCATATAATTTTTCGGTGGCTTGTGAAACTGCCCCAGTAGGCTTTACAGCATCCAGTAATTTCGCGGTTGCTACGGAAAATATCACAAATAGCAAAAATGGTCCCCTTTCGCTGTGCCTCCGCTGGTTTTTTCGAAAGACTTCGCGTTATACTCATCTTGTCTTAGCGAATGGAAACAGCCTCAACGTTTGACTTTATCTTTGCATTGATTTTTCAGCTATATTAAGGAGCTGAGTAAGTTTAGTCAGGCCGGTATATCGACTGAAAGGCCGACAGTGCAGTCCAAATATCCCCCTCAGCAGAAGTATATTTCTCGGGGCTCCAATTCCAAGCAGTAGACTCCCATGGTGTGTGGTGATCCCTGCACGCTCCACCACTGCTCGTAGCTGCCAAATGGACATTGAAGATTTGTCGAGAATGGCAAATTTTTCTTCCAATCTGTTTCCTTGTTTGGCGGCGTCATTCCGCGGCTGAAACTCCTCTCCTGCCGGTCAACAACTTGTGGTAGGCGACATCCAACCAGCAACCCGGATATCCGCGTGCATCTTAAAGATAGTTCTTTCCCTCGCACTAACTGCGTCCGCATTATTGATCTGCGGATTCAAACGACCGATCCAGGCCCCCAACACCCAGCCCACCCCGGTTGGCTGAATGGTAGCTCTCGTAGCCATAGGCATCACGGCCTCAAAGAAGCCGATCTTCTGCGCCTTGTCTAGGACTTCATCATCAGCAGAAATACTTACGTCCACCACTTACGTCACTAAGAAGGAGGATTGAAAAAAAAAACACATGGATTACGTATGGCTGCCGAACTTGCCGTTGGCATCCCTCCCGGCATTTCTACAAAATAGGGTAACTTATTGGGGCACCCATAACACCCTCGAACTAATTGAAGTTCAGAGGGTATGCTCGACTTGCGACAACTCCAACTGGGCGAGCCATCCTGTACCATCTCGCCATCCTCCAGGCAACCAAGCACGACGACAAGACAACGCTAAAAGTCGACATATGAACTCGATTCACGGGAGCACCTCTTCCCCGCAATATGCTTTCGGTATATCACTATTAGCGACGCATCACCCTCGGCGGCGATGCGGCGCCATTCCCTCGTCATCTATAACCAAAGAACACCACAAAATCGGTGTGCTCCTAGGCTATATCCGTTATTTTTTGCTATTTCTACTACCTGAATTGAGCAATTTAAGAAAATTTCGACAAAAATTGCGTTTGACCTTTTTTGAGCAACTTTTCTTTGTTTTTGCTTTTTCTGGGAAACATCTTTCGTAATTATTTTCCGTAAAGTCTTATGTTTGCTTAGGAGTAATACTTTGTAAATAACACGGACGGGCAATTATAACACACTGAAACCCCGGTTACAAGTCCCCGGGTTTTACGACGACCCGGGTGTTACGAAAGATTAGTCTAGTCCCGGCGAACTACCCGTAGAAATAATGCATTAAAGACCTCGGTTACTCGACGAGATTTTATGCTTGACCCGCGTTTTCCGATGACCTATGCGAAGGGATCGACCAACCGGCGGACGAAATAAAAGTGCCGCGGGACTCTTCCGCCGCCCTCAAGCCCGCTCAATCGGTTCTCTCTGGCATAGCTTTCTTCTCCCTCTCAGCTCTAGTTTCTCCCCCTCCACTAGGCGCCCGCTCCTATGCACAATAGCTCTCCCCCTCTCCTTGGTGGCGTATCTTCTTGCTGCTCAGCGGTAGCGAGGGCAGTTCGGAGTGTTCATTTGAATAATTTCTTCCACTCAGCAGTGAATCGCTAGCGACGTTTCGCTGACACGCTTAGGCTTTCACATGTGTTTGTGGTGATCGTGTGTGCCATGGTTCGCACTGGCTTGCGGGAATCGCGGCTCTGGTCTGCGGTGCAAGATGTGTTTTATTTCAGTGTGCTTGGCACCTGCACTGCACTACTCTTTTCGCATTTACTTTTTTAGGGATTTGGGGTTCTGAGCCCTGCAAAGCATTAATTTTTAATTTGTATTGAAGTTTCTTGTGAAACTGTATTTATAGGCAGAATTGTTGTTCGGATTCTACGACGCCCGCATTTTACGACGCTTTTTCATGGTCCCGAGAACGTCGTAAACGCTTTCTTGGAAGAAACAGCGTGAACTTAAACAAGGACGAAGGAAGTGGAATACAAGGACGGGCGCTGGTCTAACAACTAAAGTTTAATATAAAGAAGGGTGAACATAAGCACTTAACACAAACAATAGAAAACAATAAAAAACACTGCGAATGAGCGAAACAGGTTTACAAAGGTCACGGTGCTAAGGCAACTGATATACACAGGCTTCAGTCAAGACTCAAGGCCCACGCAGATATGCAATCTCTTTTGGGTGGAGAGAGACGCTAGCTTGGCTGACGCACTTGTCTCCTCTTTCTGCTATGTGGAATGCCTCCATTATTTCGCGGGGCGTTTACTCACGGTGCATAAATAAAATGACAGTGGCAGGAAGGTTAGGTTTGCATTCGTGGCACTTAGTACAATGCGAAGAAAGATGGGACGATGGAGGGCCCTTTAATGACAATTCATGCTCTCTCAAAGTGACGTCGTAACAACGGCCAGTTTGTTCAACATAAGTTCTGCCACAGGGTAAAGGAATGCTGTACACAACACCCGTCTCGCAGGTGATAATTGCGGTTCTTGTGGTTAACACCATAACCAACCCCTTCTTATCACTTCCCTGCTTTATGTTTCTTTCAAGCCTGCCACATACACAACGCAACTTGTCAGAAAGGCCATGTAAAGCATGAACAGGATTGGGCTCAAAGGGCATCCCTGTTTCAGTCACGAAGGATTTTGACCTCCTGACGCGTTTCTGTCCTCCCCATGTAAGGTGCACTCTACTGCCTTTATAGATCACTATAAGGAACTGTATTAACTCGTCATCGAATCCCTGGACTTTCAGCATTCTCCACAGCAGTTCTCTGTTTACGTTGTCATATGCCCCTTTAATGTCCAAGAACGTAATCCATAATGGTCTATTCTGCACTTTTGCAATTTAAATGTATTGCGTTATCACGAACAAATTATCATCCAATCGCCTGTCTTGTCTAAACCCATTCTGCAGTTCCCCAAGTATTTCATTTTCTTCCATCCATGCTTGAATTTCTGATTTTATCGCCTGCATTACGAATCTATACACCACTGACGTTACTGTGAGTGGTCTGTATGAATCATTACTGGCTTTGTCGCCTCTGCCTTTCTATAGTTAATTCACCCTACTTTCTAGCCAGCCCTCTCATATTATTAACAACAAACTTCACTGCAATACACAGTGACTATGCGGGAAAGCCAGCTTTAGGTCTCTCGACTGTGTGTTTGCTGTACACCGAGACCCTTAAAAGTCAGTTTCACTACTATACAGAAATGCATTGCAGGGGCGACATTTCAGCAGCGCAACATAAACAGTTATTTAACAGTATGAAAGCCTGAGGTCTTTTATTAAATGTCTTCATTGGGTCTCATTATACTTAAACGAGCGTAATAAACCTCGTCCTTTTAAACTTGGCTTTAGTACCATACAGAATGCATTGCTGTTAAAGGGACACTGAAGTGAATTTGTCAAGCTCCCGTTTTGGCTTGCACTGCGTAGACTGGCTCAAATTAGCACACTTTTCATCGTTTATCCGGTTGACTAATCGGTAATTATTTTACAAAGCGCGAAAGAAGAAAAACTACCATGCGCGGTTTGCGGTGGCTGCACTAACTAAGCTGTGACGGTGGGAGGAGGGGGCACCGTGATTGGACGATGCCCAAGGTTAGCAATCAAATAAGTTTCAGTTTCGGTTTCGGTTCTGTAAAACAACATGTTTGACATCCGATGGCATCGTTGGATGGGCATTCTCAATATCACAGTAATCGTAGTACCGCGCTTCTGCCATGTTGTCGACTGTAAAATGCATACGATAAGCCTCCCAGGACGGCTTGGAATCGTAGCATTCATTAGCTGAGCCCTACGCAGTGCATGAACGCCCTCCGCGTCCCCGCAACCGCTCAAATGCATGCCCTTTTCCCCCATATTTGGAGCTTGCCTCACTCATGCCTGTATCGTAAAAAGCGTGTTCGCACCAGTACAAGGGTCTGTTGATTCTGACCTGGGCCCACTGCCTGCATGCAGTCGGTGCATATGGCAACAGCACGCCAACGTGAACTCGCTAGCGCGCCAGTGCCAGCCTGCGCGAGTTCTGTGGACTAGTTCGTGGAGCAATGAACGTTGCGGCCCAAAAAAATGTGAACCCAGTATAGAAAACATCGGCGAAAAACGAAAAAGTGAACTTATAAAAAAAACACCTCCCCTCGCGGGAACCCCTGTGTAGATGCGACGCAATTGCGGAGTGGCGAAGGGACCGCGTTTTATAGTGCGCACAAAGTTGAGGGGACTGCGTACGCCGGTCCCAGTCGATGACGTACTTGTAAAGCGGCGTGGACTCTAGGTGTTTGAGTCAAGCGTGGATGTTGCTTCACCGGAGAACGGCACACCGGTTATATGCGCAGCGCGCCCGAAGGAGAGGAAACCGCGGAAGAGAGAGTACTGCACATGCGCCGGCCCCAGCGCGTCTGCCGCGGCTATGACGCAACGTGCCGCGGCTATGACGCAACGCAATCTAACACAATCCAAGCCAAGCCAAGCCAATCCAATCGAATTCAATCCAATCCCCCTCGCGAGAGAGTGTTCGCTATCGGAGAGGAAAGGGGGATGAGCGGCGGAGAGCGCAGCTGGCAGGCGAGGGGAATGGGGGAGGGGTGGACAACGCCGACGACAACGACGACGACGCCGGAGGGACAAGGCGAGTGAATCAGATGCTCTGCATTTAAAAAGCACGTACCTGCGGGGATTCGAACTTGTGACTGGCAAAGCAATTCGGGTGACATACCTAGCGCTCCAGATAACTAGGCTACGGGCGGGTGATGCCGATGATGGAAAAATAAGCTCTATAATGTATACCCAGTTTACACTTTTACATAGTTTTAGTATTTCAAGCAGCTTTGGTGACTATTTGTTGTATTGCGCTCGTGCAGTAAGCGTCCCCCGAGTTTCCACAATAGCTTACGTCTAGCAATTGCATTTCGTAGACGGAAAAGCGTTCGCAGATGCGTAGTCGTGCTGCTGACCGCTGTGCTTGTTCGCCCAGCGCAAAAAAGTGCTTCCCGCACCCTAGTTTTACGCTGTACGATAAAAATATCAGTTGATTTTATTGCCTTAGTACCTATATTCACTTCGCTGACTCTTCTCCCCCTTCAAAAAGCCTTATATTTTCCTACTGGCGTACCAGTCAGCGAAGCGTCGCATGTGCGCTTGTGCAGCGTTTGCGTGAAGCGACCTTGACTTGGAGCTAGATACAGTGTACAAAGTAACGAAGTAAAGAAAGGCACATTCGTCCATTCCCAAACGTGTTGTGGCTTAGTTTCAACTGATCGAGCGAATTGCGACGACCCGTCGGCGGCCGGCGGACTAAACGCTGGGCCGACTGACTCGGTCGCGGAAGGTCGGCGAGCCGTGCAGTAGCGCAGCCAATTGCCAGCTTCAGTGTCCCTTTAAAGGGACAAATCACTTCAGTGTCCCTTTAAAGGGACACTGAAGTGATATGTAAACATTGTGGGATTACTTGCGCAAATTGTAGTCCGGAGTCCCCAGGCCATGTTTCGACCACCCTGGGCGCGTTTACGCGATTTTATTTAGTAGAAAAATTAATTCGAAAATGCTGTCCTCCTCTCTTTACGCTCGCCCATTTTCTGTGGCGTTTTCGTGTGACGTCGAGAGCAGCCGAGCTCGCAATTGGCTGCGCTACTGCACGGCTCCCCGGCCTTCAGACGGACTCACGTCGGCCCAGCGTTTCGTCCGCCGGCCGCCGACGGGTCGTCGCAATTCGTTCGCTCAGTTGAAACGAAGCCAGGACACGTTTGTGAATGGAAGAATGTGCCTTTCTTTACTTCGTTACTTTGTACACTGTATCTAGCTCCAAGTCAAGGTCGCTTCACACAAACGCTGCACAAGCGCACATGCGACGCTTCGCTGACTGGTACGCCAGTAGGAAAATATAAGGCCTCTTGAAGGGGGAGAAGAGTCAGCGAAGTGAATATAGGTACTAAGGCAATAAAATCAACCGATATTTTTATCGTACAGCGTAAAACTAGGGTGCGGGAAGCACTTTTTTGCCCTGGGCGAACAAGCACAGCGGTCAGCAGCACGACTACTCATCTGCGAACGCTTTTCCGTCTACGAAATGCAATTGCTAGACGTGAGCTATTGTGGAAACTCGGGGGACGCTTACTGCACGAGCGCAATACAACAAATAGTCACCTAAGCTGCTTGAAATGCCAAAACTAAATAAAAGTGTAAACTTGTTCAACAATATATACCTTATATTACCAAGGTCCTGGCGTCGTGCAGGATGTGGAAGTGTTGGGAAGGGTAAGGTGTAGTGACCACCGTATGGTAAGATCTCGAATTAGGCTAGACTTGAGGAGGGACTTCAACAAGCTAGTACGAAAGAAGCCGATAAATGAGCTAACAGTAAGACGTAAAGTAGAAGAATTCAGGATCGCACTGCAGAACCGATATTCCGCTCTTAACGAGGAAGCCGAGCTTACGACACAGGAAGCCAGCGACAACCTTACACGCATTATCACGGAGTGTGCAGTAGAAGTCGGGGGCACTATGGCCGACAGTATACTGGTAAACTTTCACAGGAGACGAAAGATCTAATCAGGAAACGGCAAACAATGACAATCTCTTCCGCAGCTGACAGAATAGAACTAGCGCAGCTCTCGAAGTTAATCAATAAGCGTAAGACAGCTGACATACGGAAGTATAATATGGAGAGGATCGAATACGCTGTAAACAACGGAGGTAGCCTGAAAGCAGTGAAGAGACGTCTTGGCGTGGGGAAAAATCAGATGTATGCACTTAAGGATAAGCAAGGCAATGTCATCACAAATAGGGATAAAATAGTCAAAGTGGCCGAGTAGTTCTATAGGGATCTGTACAGTAGCCGGGACATCCAGGATAATGCCGAACGAGACAGTAGTTCAGAGGAGATAGACATCCCACCAGTAACGACCGAAGAAGTAAGGAAGGCTTTGAAAGAAATGAAAGGGGGCAAAGCACCTGGTGAGGATAAGATAACAGTAGACCTCTTGAAGGATGGCGGAGAAATTGTACTTGTAAAACTGGCAAAGCTGTATACGCAATGCCTAATGACCGCAATGGTACCGGAATCTTGGAAGAACGCGAACATCATCCTAATCCATAAGAAAGGCGACATGAAGGACTTGAAAAATTATAGGCCGATCAGCTTACTGTCAGTCGTCTACAAGGTATTTACCAAGGTAATCGCTAACCGAATTTCTGCGACCTTAGATTTCAGTCAACCTAAAGAACAAGCAGGGTTCCGTAAAGGTTATTCAAGAATGGACCATATTCACACGATCAATCAGGTGATAGAGAAGTGAGCTGAGTATACTGAACCCCTATATATAGCCTTCAAAGATTATGAGAAAGCATTTGACTCGGTCGAAACCCTAGCAGTCATTCAGGCATTACGGAACCAGGCGGTAGATGAGCATTATGTAAGAATACTGGAGGATATCTACAATGGGTGTACAGCTACCATCATCCTCCATAGGGAGAGCAGTAAAATACCTATAAGGAAGGGTGTCAGACAAGGAGACACAATCTCTCCAATGTTATTCACAGCATGTTTACAAGAAGTATTCAGAACATTGGATTGGGAACAGGTGGGAGTAAGGTTTAAGGAGAATACCTCAGTAACCTCAGATTTGCTGATGACGTTGCCTTGCTAATTAACTCGGGGGACGAATTGCAAAGCATGCTTTCCGCACTGGGCGAACAGAGTAGAACCGTGGGCCTGAAAATTAATATGCAGAAAACTAAAGTAATGATCAATAACCTCGGGACAGCACAGCGGTTTGAGATAGGTGGCGAGGCAGTGGAAGTGGTAAGCGAATACATCTACTTAGGCCAAGTTGTGACCCCAGATCCCAACCATGAGGCGGAGATAATTAGAAGGATCAGAATGGGGTGGGGTGCATATGGCAGACATTCTCAGATAATGAACAGCAGACTACAATTGTCGCTGAAGAAGAAAGTATATGACAGCTGCATCTTACCGGTACTCACCTACGGGGCAGAAACTTGGAGGCTCACTAAGAGGGTTCAACTTAAATTGAGAACGACTCAGCGGGCAATGGAGCGGAAAATGATAGGTGTAACATTAAGGGACAAGAAGAGAGCGGAGTGGGTCAGGGAGCAAACTGGTGTTAAAGACGTATTAGTAGAAATTAAGAAGAAGAAATGGACGTGGGCAGGCCATGTAATGCGAAGGCAAGATAACCGCTGGTCATTAAGGGTAACAGAGTGGATCCCTAGAGAAGGCAAGCGTTGCAGGGGGCGGCAGAAAGTTAGATGGGCGGATGAGATCAAGAAGTTTGCGGGGATAAATTGGTCACAGTTGGCACAGGACCGAGGCAATTGGAAAATAATGGGAGAGGCCTTTGCCCTGCAGTGGGCGTAGATAGGCTGGTGATGATGATGATGATGATTACCAAGGGCGGCGGAGCCCGTCTCGTGGCCGAGTGGTCTGGGGCGCTAGGTATGTTGCCGCAAGTGTTTAGCAAGTCACGAGTTCGAGTCCCCGCGGGTACGTCCTTTTTTTTTTTTTTGTAAGTTAACTTTTTCGTTTTGTGCCGATGTTTTCTACATTGAGTTCACCTTTTTTTGGGCCGCAACGTTCATGGCTCCACGAACTAGTTCACAGAACGCGCGCAGGCTGGCACTGGCGCGCTAGCGACTGAGTTCTCGTTGGCGTGCTGTTGCCATAAGCACCGACTGCTTGCGGGCAGTGGGCACAGGCCAGAATGAACAGACCCTTGGCCTGGTGCGAACACGCTTTTTACGGTACAGGCATGAGTGAGGCAAGCTCCAAATATGGGGGAAAAGCGCATGAAATTTGGGCGTCTGCGGGTACGCGGAGGGCGTCCATGCACTGCGTAGGCCTCGGCTAGTGAATGCTACGATTCCAAGCCGTCCTGGAAGGCTTATCTTTATGCATTTTTACAGCTGACAACATGGCAGAAGCGCGGTACGATGATTACTGAGTTATTGAGAATGCCCATCCAACAACGCCACCGGTTGTGTTTTACAGAACCGAAATCGAAACCAAAACATGTTTGGTTGCTCACCTTGGGCATCGTCCAATCACGGTGCCCGCTCCTCCCAACGTCACAGCTTTAGTTGGTGCGGCCGCCGCAAACCGCGCATGGTAGTTCTTCTTCTTTCGCGCTTTGTAAAATAATTACCGATTTGTCAACCGGATAAACGATGAAAAGTGTGCTAATTTGAGCCAGTCTACGCAGTGCAAGCAAAAACGGGAGCTTGACAAATTCACTTCAGTGTCCCTTTAAGGGACCCATATGCTTCCGCGGCCGCCTGGCCCCTGGAGACCAGCACCAGCTGGTCTTTCAGCCCAGCTTGGCCAGGACAAGTCGTCCCGCCTATATTTGGCTAAGCCGCACTCTCTACTTAGACAGGCGGGCTTTTACCAACTCTTCCACCGTATTGTGTTCGTCCATGCCTAGCAACTTCTCGGTGGACGACTGGCGCGGGATACCACCGCCATCTTGGTTGCTTTGCGTATGATCGCGTTCACTTCATCTCTGTCTTTCTTCAGTAGCTGTTGGTAGGGCGCCGCGTATACGATGCACGACGTCACAAAGGTCGGGACCAGCGTGAGCGCGTCGTCTTCCGTCAGTGCTTTTCGCCTGTTAGTGAGCATTCGGATCATGTTCGTGATCTGTTCCGTGGTGGTCTTGATCTTGCTCAGCGGTGCTGCCGCCTGGCTGTTGTTCTGGAAGATCAATTCCAGGACTCGGGCTTGCGGGGTCGGCGTTATTTCCGTTTCGTCTATGGTAATACGCACCTTCCCCTGCTTTCCTTTCTTTCTTCGTGGCTTTATGATTAGGAGCGCTGACTTTGGCCGCGAGCAGCCGAGGCCGCATATCTTTGCATAGTCGTGTACGGTCTCTGCCGCTCTCTGAAGGGTCTCTTCCATGCAACCATCGGACCCCGCTCTAGACGTCCACGGGGGCCAGAAGTTCATGTCCGAAACATTGGGAAGCGCTGAATGCATGGTGATGATGATGATGATTAGCGGCTTCCCCTTTGTAACGGGCAGGTGTTGCACAGCGGCCTTAGTAGCAACGCCACTGTACAATCACCTCGCCAAGAAAATACAAACAAAATAAATAAAAAATATCAAAATAAAAAGAGAATACTTCTACGAAATTTTTGTGCTAGTCTGGCTTGTTTGTCCACATGTCTTCCTAGATTGTTCTCTGCTCTTTTCCCACCAACATTCTAACCTTCTTTTACTAACCTCTACTGCTGTCCAATTCACTTTTCCGCTAACCTTAAAGCCAAGGGCCTCCGGAAGCTGGATGGCTCCCTCACTGAGGATTGGCCGGATACTTTTGCACTCCGTTACAATATGTCGCATGGTCTGGCTCCTTTCCGCAGCCTGCGCATAGTTGTTCCTGTACCGGCTCGCGGATAAGCGTTTTTGTCCGCAACCAACCCGCCCGGGCTTCAAAGAGCAATGCACTTCCTTTGGTATTATCGAATAATTTTTCCCTTGTGATCTCCTGCTTCCCGATCCTGTAGATATCTAAGGACGTCTTCGCATCCATCCTCTTTTTCCAGGTCGTTGTCTCTGTTTCTTTTACTTCATTTTTTATTGCCTTAATATGGTTAATATGGTGGAAGTTGCCCCGAACGCTCTCCCTTGGTACCTTCCGGAAACAGCATTGACGGGAACAATTCTACAGCCGAAGAGGGTTGAAGGAAAAAAGGGGGGTGGGGTGAAAAACATTTGTGGGGCCCAAATAAAAATGAAAAGAAAAGATGCGTGTGCGAAATCTTCTCAATTTCCAGGGGCGGCGGTACAACCGATGCTCCTTGGGGCGGATAGACATGGTCATCAAGCCTCGAGCTGGTCAAAGCAAGGGGAAAGCGGAACAACCTGCCCAAGAGTGCAGTTACTTTTTTTAGCATAAGGATCGACCGTGACAACAACGCCGATGACGACGCCGGTGATAAAAACGATGACTAAGATTATCATGACAACGATAATGACGATGGATATTGCTTTTGGCAACCCGGGTAATAGAAAAAATCTCCAGACTGCTGACGAATATGCGGCTGATAACTGACATTTTTAAACTATGCGTTTTTCGTGTAAGATGTGATACGTGAGGCCAATCATGCAGTTCCATGCAATCTAGTATGAAACTCTAATATGCTGGCACCAGAGCGTCGGAAGATCGTCAGCAGACAGCGCGGTTGATAAGACCCGTGGCTTCTGCTATTTTATAGGAAATGGCCAGCACTTCCATTTACATCGAACACCCCTAGAGCATATCTGCTGACGGGTATTTTTCCGATAAAGTGGTTTCAATAGAATGCGTTGTATATCAATGGTTACAATTTCCTACCTGTGCGCAAGCCGTCAAAGGAAATCAGTTTCCAGTTTACTCATTCCGTCCATGCTAGAAAGTGGTGGTTAATATGAGCCAAAAAATGATAGCAGAAACACGGCGAAGGCATTCTGCACGACGGCGCGAGTAGAAAAAAAAAAAACGAATAAATATTTTGCAGGAATAGGCTTTGAGTATGCATCGGACACACGTGGAATGTACGCCCCGGGCAACCATTAAAGATGGAGGGTCCACAGAAGACTATCTGCACTTATAATTCGCTTGCTTTAACCCAGCACATGCCAGAATCTGTATTTTTCAGATATGCGAGGTAACAGTCTCTGCATGTGGATGAAGAATGCCCCCAATTAATTTTTTTTCTACATACGTTTCGTGTGACTTCATTTCCTCAATACCCTTTTTGCAATCATCCTGAAAGTATTGAACACTTTATTTTAAATTGCACAGCTTTTCCTCGATGCGGCACAAGTATTAAAAATTTACCTTTCATAGGCTTTGCTCTCTCTCTCTCTCTCTCTCTCTCTCTCTCTCTCTCTCTCTCTCTCTCTCTCTCTCTCTCTCTCTCTCTCTCTCTCTCTCTCTCTCTCTCTCTCTCTCTTCTCGTTATCCACTGCCACTGTTTCTTCCGAGCGTACTTCTGTCCTGGCAGTTTGCAACAGCGATGTTAGTGTCCGCCTTTCATTCCTTCGTTGAGTCGACACGTCGGCTGCCCTGCTATGCAGCTATTTCTTCATTCCCCTTATTCAATTGACTCCTCTTTTACACTACAAGGATTTCTTGTGTCCTCTTTTTCTTCCTCACCTTTTCATCTTTTAAAGTAACTGCAACCTAGGTCACAGCCTAATTTTTGCACGCAGCCTCTTGGCCAATACCACGCGTGGGCATGTGCCTTGATGCGAGGATACCAACCAGCGAGCCAATCGGGATGCCGCCCGTGGCCCAGCTCAGGCCGAATGCCGTTCAGTTCTCTCGCCGACGACGGCGTGCGCCGCACGCGTTCCGCGAGGTCCTCGTTAAGCAAGGGTTTCGTCCCTCCTTTGTCCTTTTCCGATTGTTGCGGCTGCCCCGACACTGCAGGCCTGAAGGGGAGGCCACCTAGCCCGGGTTGCCGGGCGGCGACGCCTACTCCGCTCTCCCAAGCGTCCAGATCGATTACGCTCCCCTTCGGGCCGTGCGAGCTTCCTCAGGAGACCCGATATTCGCCGCTTCCCGGGCGCTTCGAAAGTGTGGCCCTCCTCACCGGGAATGCATCAATGTAAGCCCCCCAACGCTTCTCTTTCCAATCCGAGAGCACCGACTGGAAATTAACGGCGTAGTATTCCAAGTAGATATGGCGTAGCGGGGTTTAGCCCCGCTACGCCATTTCGAGCTGTCACAGCTGCTTTTACGATGCTGCTAAAACACGCACGCACGATTTTGATAAAATGGCATATACACAACGCACTGCGCATACGGTGGAGGTTCTTGTGTGCACAAACCAGGCCGCAGCTACAACTGATTCGTGGTTACGGCCAGCTTGAGGTCGGACACGGAGAATTCTCCGTGCCATTTCTTTAGACAATTTCTTCTGTAGAAATTGTACTCATATATCTCTCCTACATTCTTTTAAAGACCATAGTCGCCCTTGGACCTATTAAACGCGAAATTTTTGGTCTGTCTGTCTGTCTGTCTGTCTGTCTGTCTGTCTGTCTGTCTGTCTGTCTGTCTGTCTGTCTTCACAAAAAAAATATCTAGGCAGAACCATTCCAAACGACTAAAACTGCTGGCGTTCGTCATACGAGTCCCAATTATTTCGCTCAAAAGAAACCTCAGCTACATTTGAGGCAAATTAAAAGTGCTTCCCGAGTAGTTTCCGCGTTATTTTTGTTAGAAATACACGTTGGGGTAGTTTTTAAGACAGCAAGTTGAAAAAACAGCGCGTTAAAAATGGCCCAGAAAGTTTCAGTACTTGCGAGATAAAAGCAAGCACGAAAAGAACAGAGCTCCCACTGGTGCTGTTGCAGGAAGAACAAGAAATAGTAGAAGAAGAAAAAATGCGCGGTGCCCGAAAGATGTCGCGCGACCAGTGCGAAGGAGGGAATATTTAATTGCTTTGAACAAACCTTTATTCAATGCATCGCGAGAGGACCGAGGTGGGAAAGGAAGAGCTTGAGGAGTAGAAGCGGAGAGCGGCAAAGGAGTTACATAGCAGGGGCGGCCGCAGATTTATACATTTCAAGTGAAGCAAGCAGGTACGCGTCCAATTTGTTTTTCTAGGTGACAAGGTGTACATAAAAGCTCGCTTTTATCACTGAATTCATTTGGCGTTACACTATGCAGATCAGAATCGTTTTGGCAACAAAAATAAGCCTAGAAACGCATCGCCAAGCGCAACACAAGGTTCTAGCGCCGAAAATTGAATGAGGTCACACCGCCATGTACATAAGTATTTCCGTCACACGCTCACTATGTGGTGTCCAGAGCATCATTCCAAAATAATTCCCGTCGCCCCACTGTACTTGCTGCAAGCACTCCCTCGAAAGTGACCCCTGTTATGGCATACTGTAAATAACAACTTATTGTGTGTTAAACCACACCACAGGCTTCACTTGTTTCCTTTAATCGTCTGCTGGGCCCTTCTTTCCTTTACTGAACTTGCTAATTTGCTTTACTGGATTTGTTGAACTTGCGATCAAAAATTCCCACGAGAGTGCCTTCGGGCGTAATAAGTATCCGTGCTAATTTCGTGAGCCGGTTTCCGTGTTTCATTTTTCTTTTTGTCAAATGGCTGCAAATGCCGGCGGTTTCGTGTTGCTCAATAACTCCGCTAGTAAAACGTAAACTGTCGTACATTGCCTCACAAGGGGGTTCTTTACGATGCCTGTCCGTGCTTTTCGTTGAAAACAACCTCCATGTAATCCGAACAGGGACAATTTTCGGGAGGATACGTGTAATGTTGGTCTCACCAATTTTCCTGTTTGAACTGCAGGGAAGCCACGGAATGAGCTTCGAAAAAATACGTTTAAAGACCGTGATCCTTTAGGCCTTGTTTTGAGCTAGGAGGTTTCAACGAAAATTCGTACACCAGTTGAAACTCCTATTTTTGCGCCTTGTGGACCCCTATATAACCTGCCAAATTGACGCCCATATACGCCACTAAGTCGTTATTTTTTTTTTTTTTTGTACAGGATCCCTTGTATAATACGGCAACCCTCCCGTAAACCGCCAGCTACGATAAAAACTTCATGGAGAACTCAGCCGACCTTTTAAATGCAGAGCATTTCTTTAACTCATGATGTCACCCGTTCTAGTTGTCCGTAGTAGTCCGCACCCCTCCCCCTACACTATATAAAAAAATAACACTTACCGGCGCCTGGTTTCGATCCCACGACCCTGCGGGCGGAACGCAAGGTACATGGTGCTCTACCCACTGCGCCACGAAGCCGACACAGAATGGAGGGCTACGAACGCGCCTTATATCCTTGACTTATTCAAACTACGTCAAGAAGCTGCTGACACAACGCATTCACTACCTGTGGGCGGAACGCGAGGTCTATGGTGCTCTTCCCACTGCGCCACAATAATCATACCCACCTGCTAATAAATGATGTCACGTGACCACGTAATTACGTCTCCTCATTTAATTACAATACAACAACCAACAGCAACAAGTGCAACAACATTAACGTAACGCAAACTACTTAACGTCGTGCGCCCCCGGAAATGCTCTGCATTTGATCGTGCCCCTCGCGAGGGGGATGTTTACAATTTAACTAATCAGTCAAATCTCAAGTCATGGCCAATACCCCTGAGTGGTTTTTCCTCTCTCCTTGCCAATAATCTCACGTGGCCGCAAGAAGCTGCCTTTGATGTGGCAAAAAAGGCAAAAACTATGCTCAAAACACCTTGTAAAGTCGGTTTTCTATGTTATTAACAAGCGCATGACAAATATACGGCGCATTTTTCATTTATAACAGCGGTTCTCCACCATGAACGTCCGGACGACCTCTAGGCTATAGCAAAAGGGAAGAGCACTCAGCTTTGTAGTATACATACATACATACATACATACATACATACATACATACATACATACATACATACATACATACATACATACATACATACATACATACATACATACATACATACATACTCGCACACACGCATACGTACATACTTACACATGCATACATACAGATATACGTACGTACTATTATGAGCAATATGAAAGGGAACATAGGAACGCGTGGCAAAAAGCCTCGAAACAGGCGCGGAGCGATACGCGGATGGCGCTGTGAAAAACAAATGGGGAAAGGAGGGCGAACTGTTTGCACTCCCGCCTCGCTGGAATTTCTACAAAGCAACAGCTTACGTTATTTCGCAGATAATATATCGTCCGACAGCCGATAAGACGCACGGCGGGAATGGGAACAGTTAATAGAACAGCGTCCCCCTTTCCACTTTGTTTCCTACGGCGGCCGCTGCGTATCACTCATAGCTGGGTCTGAGGGTGTTTTCTACGCGTTCCTGTGTTCCCTTTCATATTGCTCATAATAGTACGTACATAGACAAAAGGGGGAGTCATAAGTGCTACCGCCGCATAACATCACATTAGGCCTCGTGTAATCGCTGGATAATCTCTGTATAAATTTTGTTACGCTACAATGGCCCACCAACATTTTTATGCAATAGCACAAATACATTATACATTTTTATGACGTGCCAGACATGTTTTCCCATTTCTGTGTTTGCTTCATTTTGATCGCGCCATTAGCGCGCACAGCGACCCCGTGAATTGATGGGCGTGCCAGCCTATTTGACGCAGTTTCATGTTCTAATGAGTATGTTGGTGTGTGACGTTCTGCAGCCGAAGTCGTGAAGGGCATGGAAAATTTCCGCTGGCATGCTGGCGACACCGGAATATCAAGGCGCCATACCTCCCAGTGAGGTGGTTGTTTAAACACAGGAGACTGAGGCACATCTCAACTGCGCCTCGTTTGAGTGTAACCTTACTTTTCAACTTATGATCACCGTCTAACTGCAGAGGAGCTCCACTAGCTGACTTCCGTGATGTTTGACGGTTTCACTGAATTTATGCGGGAAGAGCTCGCGTTTCGGCGAAGTGATGGGTATCCCGGGCTAAGATGCCTTGCCAACACAGGATCATTAGGATCATATTCTCTATCCCCAGTAAACTCTCTCTCTCTCTCTCTCTCTCTCTCTCTCTCTCTCTCTCTCTCTCTCTCTCTCTCTCTCTCTCTCTCTCTCTCTCTCTCTCTCTCTCTCTCTCTCTCTCTCTCTCTCTCTCTCTCTCTCTCTCTCTCGAGGCACGTTCTTTGGTCCGTTGAAGTTACTCAACCGCATGTTTCTTTGTTCGAGTTTGCATTAAGGATGCGAGCAGCATGCGTGAAGTTGTTAAGGGTGCGGTGTATGTGTGTGCGTGCATTGTGCAGATCGGGCGACGCATAGGGAGCACCCCCGGCGGTGGAGTCAGGCGGGAGGGCACCCCCCAACGGGGTTGCCAGCGCAAATGCCGCCTGGAACTCAGGTGGGTGGAATAACGATTGCTCGGGTTACAAGGTGAAGAGGATTGGTTGTTTACGCGTTTGTGTGCGTGCAGGTTGGGCCAGCCGTCGGGTGCATTTGCGCAAGCGCGGAGTCCACCTGCAGGTCACCCCCCAACGGGGTGGCCAATGCGGATTCCGGCTGGAATACGGGTGGGTGGAGAACAACGGGGCAGGGGACGACAGCCACACCGCTGCCGCTGCAGCGGCCGACGACCCAGTGGTCAGCGAGGGGAGTACGAGCGAGTGGACGAGGAAAGAGGAGGAGGAGGAGGAGGAGGAGGAGGAGACAAGGAGAAGGTGGAAGTTGAGCGGTCGCGCTCGCCGCACACGACGTACACAAAGAGCTTCAGAAATAAATATCAACAAAAATTTCCCCGCATTTCCCCGAGGGGGAGAATGTGAAAGTGCGAATGCACGGTTGTCGGCCCGCTTGCGGCGCTTGCGCTCGGCCCCCGCAGCCCACCGACTCGCCGCCTTCTCTTCCATCTCTTCCATCGGGTTTGTAGTATCACGTGTACACCACGCAGTTATCAAGCCGCTATAACGCCGCTGAGTCGCCAACGCACGCCGCTGACGACGTAGTTTGAATGCGTTAAAGATATAAGGCGCGTTACTGATATCAGCGCTGACTGATATCAGCGTCGCGTCCGTGGCTTATTCGGTAGAGCGTCGGGCTGCGGCCCGTAAAGTCCTCGGATCGAAACCTGGCGCCGGATGCTGTCTCTTTTTTTAAATATAGAGGAGCACTGCGGACGACGCCGCCGCCGGCGGTGGATGGTTTGGGGTCGCTTATAAAGTGCATTCGCACTTAAAAGGGCAACGCTATTTCACTTCATCTCGCATCTGGAGTGTGGCTGTTCTGATGACCTGCCCGGAGGGCCAACTAACCGAGGAACGTAAGCAGATCAAAGCTCAAACACGGGAACGTCGGCCTCGGTGGATCGGTCATCTCGATGAATACTCAGGATAAATTGGATGTGTTGTCTCGATGGATCATCCTTCTCGGCTGGATATTGAGGACTGGAGTTTCCGTCTCGGAGAATCTTTCCTCTCGTTAGATATTCAGGCTGTATTGAATGTTTTGTCCAGGTTAATGTTTGGTCACGGCGGAAATTCAAACTCCACTGGGTGTTTTTCCTCGTTTCGGTCTCGTTTGATACCCAGGCTCCTATTCGGACATGTACAGCTCATGGACAAATGAAACGCCAACGCGAAAATATGAAGCAGAACACACAAATAACGGGATTTCTTTCTGTGCAAGTCAAAATGAAGGGTGGCTTAGTTACAAAAACCAAAGTTGGGCATTGTGGCTTTTCAAATATACCAATAGCGCACCATTACTGGTCTTCAACGAACAGTATTTTTAAGTTTTGCGAATTCTGGTTCATATTCCCACGTTCGCTTCTCATTTGTCCGTGACTGTACGTTCGTAACGCTCTACACTCGCCTTCAGTGCCTATTTCACCAGAACAGTAGAGAAAACGCTAGCGCTTTCCCATGCGATTACATAAATTCGCTTAAAAATTTAATGAGAGATAATATATGCACCCTTGATTTTAGTTTTAAAAGTTGTACACAGCTAGAAACGATATTGATGAACAGAAGCTTTTAGGACACGAAATGACCGGCTGATGAGACATTGAACTTCACTACCTTATAGAGCGGAGAGTGCTCGCAACAGACGCTCGTTGCGGATGGCCTGGGTTCTACTTTATGCCTTCCTAATCCTAACTTCCTCTGTGTACTTGTCCGTGTCTGCCTATCTTCGTGTCTCTGTCTGTCTGTCTGTCTGTCTGTCTGTCTCTGTCTGTCTGTCTGTCTGTCTGTCTGTCTGTCTGTCTGTCTGTCTGTCTGTCTGTCTGTGTGCGTGTGCGCGTGCGTGTTCATGCACGTGCGCATGTGTGTGTGTGTGTGTGTGTGTGTGCGGGTGCGTCTGCGTGCGTGCGTTTGTGTGTGTGTGTGTGTGTGTAGCGAGCGTTTGCATGCGTACGTCCGCATAATTTCCCTAAGCAAGAATGTCCGAACCAATTAAATACAACTTTAGATTATCATTATAATAGCGAGTTGAAGTTTATTGATGTTGCATGGGCAAGTGCAGGAGTTTAACATGAGTTTCTTGAAGTCTTTAAACTGGGAACCTTTATTTGCTGAACTATGCCCCATGGTGCTTTCTTATAAGTTTCCGGTGGCTTGTTAATGTCCACCAGTAGCCTGCACACCCACCAGTATTTTGACGCTTGGTACGGAAAATATTCCAAATATCAAAAATGGTCCCATTGCGCTGTGCCGCCTCTGATTTCTTCGAAAGACTTCGCGTGATACTCACCTTCTCCCAGCGATTGAAAACAGCCTGCAGGTCTTCATTTGGTTTTGCGTTGACTTATCAGCTGTCTTATGCAGATGAGTAGGTTAGGTCAGACAGGGAGATCGACTGGAAAGCCGACAGTGCACTGCAGTTATGCCCCTCAGCAAGAGTACTGTTCTCGGGGCTCCAACTCCAAGCAGCAGACTCCCACGGTGGGGGGTGATTTCTATTCGTTGCGCCGCTGCTTGTAGCTTCCGCCTGGAAATGAATGAGTTGCCGGTCTCTTCGCTTCTTCGGCAGTGTTATTCCGGCGCTTTAAGTCCTCTCCCACTGGCCAGCAACACGCGGATAGGTGACATCCAACCAGCGACCCGGATATACGCGCTCATTTTAAAGGTAATTCATTCCTTCGCACGAACTGCATCCGCATTCTTTATCTGCGGATTCAAGAGACCGACCAGGGCACTCAACACGGTGATTGCCCAGATTGGCCAAATGGTTGCCCTCGTAGCCATTGGCATCACAGCCTGTAAGAAGCCAATCCTCTACGCCTTGTCCAGGACTTCATCATCCGCAGAAATACCTATCAACCATTTGTTAAGTTCACTAAGCCGGAGAACTGGAAAAAAACACAGATTACGTACGGCTGCCGAACTTACCGTCGGTATTCCTCCATACACCTTGTAGGAATCCGTGCTCCCCATCTTGGACACGTGCTTTTGTTTACGGGCGAGTATGCAACGTGGCCGGCGTATACTCATGATCGCGCACGCCAGGAATGCGTTTCGCGATTACCCCTGCGCATAACTGTGCGTGGTGGCCCCGACAGTTGCTTGTAACGGGAGTGGGCGCCTGCTCGCGGCCGGGGGGAGGGGGACGTTTCCCCGATACAGGTGCCGACGACTGCACCGGATACCTCTCACGCCGAGCTCGAGCGACGGAAGGGACCCTGCCGCGATTGGGCCTTCTGCAAGGACTCCCGGGTCTTAGCAGGTCGTCCGTAGTCCAAGTGTACCACCGCACGGCCCAAGCCGTGGGAGCAGTTGTGGACGGCACCCGTCTTCGCGCACGGTTCCTGACGAGAGCACCGGCGACCACAGCGGAAGGCAGCCAGCGCCGGCTGTAAACGCGCCGAAACGGTACTTCAAAAAGAACTACCCGGTCTGCAAAGATCGTCTCTGGCGTTGTTGCACAACCCTCGAGACTCAATTTATGACAGCAGCTAATAAACGGCTGTGTTGTTGAACCACTGCTTCAGAGTATGTAGCTTGGCGATAGGAGCAAGGCCCAAATGCTTCAGTGACCCCTAAAGTGGCCCCTAACATGCTTCAGCAGTCGTTCCGTGAAAGATTTTATGTTTCTTTTCTTTTTATATAATCCGCTCTTGTTCCTTGTTTTCGCAGTTGGGTTTTTCTATTTTTCAAGCAGCGATGGCGAATGAAGTTGACACAGTTGGAAAGGTGGGAAAATATGGGCATCCATATCTGCCTCGAAAAACTAATTGCAGCTTAGCGCACCACGCAGCATAAACGTCTCGCGACAACTTTAACTAGAGTCACAAAACACAATTTACTCTCTCTCTCTCTCTCGCTCTCTCTCATTGAACCAGCAATTTTCGACTCTCTCGCGATTTTCCATGCCAAATTTGAACGGCGGAAATACAACGCTAGTAGACGACATGCGAGCTCGCCGTAGCACCTCAGTCCCGCACTATGTACCCGGTCTATTACTATGCGGTACGCCTTGCCCGGTCGCAGACCTGCAAAAAATCTGAAGGGGCAGAAGCTGGGGGTGTGAAAGGCCCCGAATTATGTAACGCTTCCGAAAGAGTAGTATAAGTTACTGATGTCGAAGCAGGACTTTTTCCTCAATTGGTCTCTGTAGCTTTCGCCTACGAATTTTCACAAACCTCCAAGTAGGAATTCTCGGATAGTGGGCAACCATTTTCTCCAGTTGCTCATCTTACTATCGTCAGACGTTACTGCATTACACACGTGCCATGCAGAAAAGCCAAACTCATATTAAGACATTGTATGGTGCGTTTGCTATACACCAAGCCCCTCCAAACCCAGTTTATCTACTGTACATAAATGCCTTCAAGGGCTACATTTTTAAAGAACATAAGCGGTCACATGTAAGTACGAAGGGCTAGGTCGTTTTATTATATACCTCAATGAGACATCATATATACCTACCGAGCGCTCTAAACGGGAGGTTCCCATTTGAACCCATTCCCATTTCGACCTTCTTGTTTGTTCCCTCCCACTTCAACCCGTACAAAATGCCGTTCCCGTTTCGTATTTTCCCATTTAGTCCCTTTTCGGAATAACGGACCCAGTTACTCGGGTGACTCGGACCAAGGCATGCGATTATTGAAATTAAAGTTGCATCCGACTGTACTTTAACCCAATGTTTTGTGTTACGTCCGACGTGACCCCAAGTCAAAAAATACACTTACGCCCGACGTAACCTGAACATTAAATTGAAGTAACGACAACGTGTTCCACAGTAAAAAAATGTTACTGCTGGCGGAACCAAAGTACAGACAATTGAGACATATTAAGCTACACGACTTTTCGTTTTACGATACGTGACGTCACTGATTAACAAAACAACAGGTAGTTTGCTGCGTAACGTCCGACTTCGTGAATTACAGCTGAAACTGCGCCCTTCTCTCTGCCTCTGCGTTGGTCGAGCGGTCTGGAGCGTGTTTCTCGCATGCGTATTCGGGCAGCGGTGAGGGTTCCAGTCCCGACGGTTGCACGGCGGTTTCGATGTATTGAATTGTTGAATGTACGAATGCACATGCGCTTCTTTCCTTATGTAACACCGAAAAGAGAAGGAAAATACGGGAATTAACAAAATAGAACCTCTTCCTGCGGGCGCTGTGCCAGTTTGTACAAGTTCGTATTGTGGCGGAAACGCAGTTGGGTCTTTTACCAAATACAATTAACAATTTATTAGGGGTAGTAAAGGGCTAATGTTTTATTTCTAAGCAGTAAAAGATCTCGCGATATTTAATTCCCAAATATAACTAATAATAATAATAATAATATAATAATAATAAACGTATTTTATGAAAGCGGTAATTAGTATGGCCCGAGCCAGTGGATTTACGATCCCTTTTAATTTGGGGCTAGCGGTCACTCTACGTGCAAATGTCTGTAAAAGAATAACCATTGAAGTCTAAAGATGAAATTTTCTCTAGCGGGAAATCATTCGCACATATTTTTTATCCAGGCGTTAAGAACACGCCAAGCTTTACGCTTTTCCGTGTACTTTTTACGGATAATCCAAAGGTGGTCATGAGTACGTGGAAAAGTAAATATAGTGTCCCTTTATAGTGTATTAAACTATTAAGCTGTGAAAGTGGGTGGGTACCTGTGGGTTAAAGGTAACAGTGCGAATATAAGGGCTGCGAAGAGAAAGAATAAATGTTTCTCTATGAGCGTAAGTGCTGGTCTAGGAGCCCTCGCCGTGTGGACAGCACTCCTTTTACAGAATACCAAAGCGTGGGCTTGCTGTCCAGGCCTTCTCCCCGAAGTCTTGTCGGGATCCAAGGTGATGATCGACCAGGCAAGCCATCCACTGCTATCCTCACAGCCCCCTTCTCTATGCTATCTACCCCACTCAATATTGCCGCGAACCATGTATGGGTTTGTTTATTTACTGTTTGTTTTTACTGCCGGGCTATGCCCGGCTGTGTTATCTCCGTTCCAAACGAAGCGCGTCTTACATTCTTTACTTTTATGCCGCACGGGCTATCACATTCAGATAAGCAGACTGTTTCGCCCTAACGTCACTAGCCCAGAATAATCTACAATGTTCTGGATGTGAATCGATGGTTCCAGAAACACTTGCGCCGAAAGATAAAAGCCTGCAGAGCAGACGCCGCGGCATTCGATTCGACGACACTCGCCTGTGCAAGTCACTTGGTTGACCGCTGCTTCGCCGCCTCTGTATTCTTTTGAGTTGTTAGGGGAGCACAAGTTCGCTCCAATAAACGTGTTTCTCCTTCAAGACAACTGCGTCGTCCTTGGCTTCGGGACAATATGTCTCCCTGGCAATTTGTGCTGCCCTCCCGGCACCCTGTACCACCAGCTATTTTGGAGTGTCGCACGTCCCACCAGCCGAAGTTGAGTATCGCTGCTGGAGCTGGCCGGTTCTCTCGCCCACAGCTCATGTGGCGCAGATCTCATTGCAGTCTGGGCAGGTGGGGCTGTTGAGGGTGGGATTTATGACGTGAAGTTGAACGCACTTGGAGGCAGCTCGAAGCACGAATTCTGTAGCTCAGAGCCGTCGGTAATTTCTTTCGTGGGAGAGTGACGGGCACTTTTCATTCGTTTGTCAAACCTTTGAGGTGGGGGGAGGCGTTACCGTCCGCAGATGAACCTGAGCTGTAAGATGTGCCTGATAGGAGGGTTAGGAATTAATTTAAACCGCGTACGCCAAAATCTCGGCACTGCATGACGTTTTTATTTTTTGCCCCAATCATTTTGTTTATTTCTTACTTTATCGGTTGCCGTTAAATTATCAAGGAATGCCTAAACGTTTGTTTGTTTCAAGGAATGCCTAAACGTTTTTTGGCTTTTGCCATGTGAGTTACTCTCCTAACACATTAAACACGTGCGGAACACGTTAACTAAGTTGAACACGTTAAAAATAAGTGCTATAGCTTAGCTACGTAAGCTATAGCACTTATGGACCCATGGGTTGGCATTTCAAAGCAAATCCCAGACCACTAGGGCAGTGACATGAATCAGGCAGATGTTACTTTTTCTAGTTTCGGTTCTATTATTGCGATCTTAAACGCAGGGGACCTCGGTAAAAACTCCTACTCTCATTTATTTTTCTCTCTCCGGCTCTCCCCGGCGTGACTGGCGGGGCGCATGCGCGAAAACAGTCACCGCTGCGCTCGCAGCCGCACCGCACGGCGAAGCCGCCGCGCATCTCACGTAGTGGGGGATTTCTCTTGTGTGGTCTCAGTCATCATGGTGCTGCAAAAGGGAAGCGAAGAACACCAGGATGTCATATTTCCGAGAAACTGTGGCATTTGTACATTGTGTATATATTTCGCTTGACCAACCACCTGACTGGTTCCCTCTTTTGAACGCTTGTGTGTGTTTGCCGCAATTTTGATGTATTTGTGCTTCTCATAACTTCAGTGTATTCTTTTGTTTGCTGGACTATCGTAGGTTACTTTTGAGCGTATTCTCCCGTGTGATCAAGAAAAAAACGGACGAGGTGGCCGAGCGGAACGCGAGGTACATGGTGCTCTCTTTCACCCTTGTTGTTTGCCTTATACCTCGAACCTCTGTGCCTATATAGTATTCAGCAGAGTGAAAGAGTACGGGGCTTTTCATCCCTATCCTGTGAGGTTAATGTCCTTGCTTACGCGGATGACATTGCCTATTTTTGTGCTGATAAAAAAAGCGTTCAAGAAGCCTTTAATCTCACCAGGCAGTTTTGTGGCGCGTCTGAAGCAGCTGTGAGTATGGAAAAAACAAAGGGATTTTGGTTTGGTGAATGGGGTGCAAAACCGTCCTTATTTGGTGGCATTACTTGGGATAAGGATGCACTTCAATACCTAGGTGTACCTTTGCACCAAATACGAAACACCGGGCCTCATTGGTCATTGGCACTCCAAAAAGTCAAGCGAGCCTCTCAGGCATGGATGGGGCGAGAACTTTCTGTGTTTGCGCGTGCGCACGTTTGTAATGTCTTCCTTGTCGCAAAGCTTGTTTATGTGCTGCACGTACTCCACTGTGCGTGTTCTAAAGTACAAGCTCTACATAGAGTTTTTGCGACATTTGTGTGGGGGTCCCAATGGGAACCTATGCGTAGGGACAATTTGTTTCTTCCATTAGTGTCTGGGGGTGCGGGGCTGATACATTTGTTTGTACACCAGCTTGTATCTCGATTTTTCTTTTATAAGGGGACGCATCATCCACTTCTGCTCAACGTTATTCAACAGCGCATAAGTTTTCATTTACCATTTTTGCTTCTCCCCACTGGTGAAGTCAGTACGAAGCCGCCACGGGGGTTTTTAAAGGAGGTGGTCGACACCTTCAATTTCCTTACTGCGAGGTTTTCCCTGCAATATCTGTTTACCCTTTCCAGGAAGGCTTTGACGAACACTTTATTAGAGAGTCTGTTCCCAGTGCCGGTTTATCGCCAGCCTTACATTGGCCGCCATAAGGACAGTGTTTTGAAGCAGGTCACACGTATGTGTCTTCCTCCAAATGCAAAAACGTTTTTCTTTAAGCTGCATACATCAACACTCCCAGTGAAAACACGGTTGCGCGAGAAAGGAATGTCTATTCCTTGGTCTGACAATTGCCGTTTATGCAGTCAACCTGAAACCATTGATCATTGTGTTGTTTTGTGCCGGGATGCGGTGTTTTTCTGGGATGTGTTGCAACGAACTCTTAAAAAGGACATGGACATTACCCTTTATACAATTCGGTTCTTGCCTTTTAGAGACGTTACTGGAGTGCCCTATGATATATTTGTAGTGATCGGATTGTATAGCTTGTGGAAGTGCCGCATGACGGACAGGCACGCGGAACCCCCTCGCCCAACGAAGTCTATTTTTCGGGAGCAAGCTGCGTTGGTGCGGAGCATTTATGCGGTGCAAAGTGACCCACCAGAATGGCTGCATCTGTTGGACGCGTGCGTCTGCTTGCCAGAGTTTTAACCGACGGCTTATTTTAACTGCAGTGATGTGCATCTTCTTGGATGACTCATAACTTTTGTAGGCTGTATTAAGGCCAGTTTTCCATGCAGTAAAGAAAAAAAAAAGGACGAGGTGGCCGAGAGGTTAAGGCGATGGACTGCTAATCCATTGGGCTCTGCCCGCGTGGGTTCGAATCCCATCCTCGTCGGTGTGTTCTTGTGTTCTTTTTGTTTGTTTTTTATACAGGCAGAAATTGTACCCGTGGAAGGCTGTGTCACCATGCAAGGCGTATTGCCAGCCTTGCCTTCACTGGAAAGGTTGAGTAGCTGGGCTTCTGGCAACATAATTTATCCCGAAAGTGCAATCGCTACAAGAAGTCTTTTTGAGTGCTGTGAAAACCTCGTTCGTGTGCCGTGAAGCTGAACTGAAGGATAGGACTTGTGTCGCGCGTGTGCTGTTTATTGTCAGACGACCTTGTCTGTGTTGTATTGGTCATCAAAGTTTCTCGCCGCCCGTTGCGTTCGCGCGCGTAACGCGAATGAAGTGTTCAAGTGATATTAGAGGTGGCGTCGTTACTGCACAAGCGGCGTACGCCGGGCAGCGCAGCCGCGCTGGCAGCGCGCCGGTTCAGAGCAGAATCAAATCGGCATGGAGGGCGAGAACATCACCACTATAGTGCCTAGAATATAGGCAATATATCACTACTCCCCCACGCAAGCTGCACCCCCTCGCACTGTTGCCCTGACAATTATGACGCCTTCACGGCCAACATGGCGGCGGCGTCGCTATGACCATAATAGCGCAATAATGTTTCCCCAACGGCGCTAGTACCGGCATTAGCCCGGACGCTGGGTTGAAGGCTAAGAGACCGCCTCCTGATTATACTGCACAAGATGCACTTGGCGGGCTCAAAAGTATATACATTTCTTGATAAATCTCCTAAGAAAGGCCATTTACCTGGTTCTGATTTCCTGCTGTGCCAGTTGCATTTTAGTAGACAGTTTGCATAGCTGGCTTTAATGGCGCAGGAGTGGCGTCGTGCACCGTACAGCTTGTGCAAGTGGCTGTGGGAGCTTGGGAAACACTGTCACTGTTTGGAAAGACGTCCTATTTCGTTATTTTAGAACAATAATAAGAACACGCTGAGCGGAAACTATGCAGAATCATTTTATCCTAAGTGCCACCAGTTTAGCAAGCATAAACCCGCGTAAACTTTGTTCCGAAACTTTTTTTTTTTTTCAACGCGCGCGCACTTCCACGAGCACACACACAGGACAAAAGAAAAATGGGTTATAGAAGATAAACAAAACTTGCAAAACCAAAAGCAGAACATACAGCTTTATAACTTACGCCCCAGGCAGCACAGGACTGTTCGGCCTTACTCAAGCCGGTCTACTTTGGCCGGTGATTTTCTGACCGGCCTTTCTCCGGCAACCATGTTCGGCCCGTGTCCAAATGTGGGCCATTTGGCCGTATAAGGCCGTACTCCCATCACTGTCCAACGGCCAGTGTCCGTCGGCCAGTCGACCGGCTTACGTTCATAGGCCAGATTCCAGCCGCAGGGCTCCGACCATCCTACAGCTACCCGTGTGCGGCCGAAGTACGGTCACCGGAGGACAGCCGAGATGCGGTCGTCGGACTCCAGCCGGACTAAAGCTGCCGGAAATTCGGCCGTGCTACGGACATTGTAGTGAACCCACGGTACGTTAACTGTACTGAGTCCGGTGGAAGACCACTGCATGCAGCGCAAGCAGATGACTCAATCGCGCTGTCCAGCAGCACAAACCCACATTTTGGGTCCACTGCACCCACATCAAAGTGAGCCCGCGCGCAACCACCAGCCGTCCAGCCTTCAGCGCAGCCTGGCTTAGTTATCAGCGTCAGTTTACACCAAAATTAATTTATTCAACAGTGCTAACAAATGGGCGTTCTTTTATTTGCTGTGCCTCTTTTACTGTCGAATACAGCAAATATTCAATTCTTTGATGTATTGTCCAGGTCCTGATATCTTCTGTGGGGCGGCTTACCTGTAATAAACAAGGAAGGATGGGGGCGGGGGGGGGGGGGGGGGCAGGGCTGAAGGCGCGTACTTTAGTGGGTTGAATTTCACAAAGATGAAAGTGCCGCTTTTAGGCAATTTCTCTTATGACAATACTTTCATGCTCTGACTAAATCAACTATGTTTACAACAGCTGCTTGACCAGTTTTTCTTTTATATAAAACCGGTGCGAATGCCTTTACGAAGCGGTTCGGTACTCCACAAAACACTCAGCAGCATTCAATATAATTTACTTCACACAAAAAAGTATGTCCAGTGTTTGCCCATTTTTGTTGCAAAGAAATTTTCTACTCGATCAACTTGATGATATTTCACAGGGCTGATCCTAGAAGAGATCAAAGAAGTATTTTCAGTTTCAATATATTTTTTATGTTGTTTTCATGAGTTACGTGCACACTCCTTAATAGTCCAAAAGAACAGAATTTACTACGTTAAGAAAATTCTAGGCGTGTTGCGAATGACGCCCATCTTCAGATGGCTGCAGTTGTATCCCTCTGTGTTCACGCAAGGGAAGGCGTAAGACAAGAGTTTCATATTTTCTTTCAAACAAATAACTTAGCAATTGTAGTATTCATACAGCAAACCTTGCATACTGCAACGAATAAAGCAATAAATATTTCATTGGTCAAGTTCGAATGCGTAGGGTTCTCAACCCGTCGGAGGCGAACTTGCGGCTCCGCAAGTTTATTTATTTATTTGTTTATTTATTATTTAGTTATATTTTATTTTTTATTTGTTTATTTATTTTTGTTTGTTTATTGATTTGTTCAGTTATTTATTTATTTATTTATTTGATTCCTGCTTGCCCTTGCATGCATTACAGCAGGGAGATACATTACACTAAGCATCAAATATCAGACCAAATAACCAAATAATTCTACAAAGCGCGGGGAAAATCGTCAATATAAACAGTGGATAAAATCATACGTGGAAGATAATTACACTCTCATATTGATCTAAAATAAAATTAATCGCGCAAGGCGTCACCTTAAAGGAAAGTTAATAATTTGCTTCAAGCTAGCGATCCCAATTTGGGATATGTAGAATGGCGCTTGGTTTTACTTCTCCCCTCCTATTCCAATTTTCGAAGGATAGATATTACAAAAAAATTTCAAACTCAGGTTTCGTCTATGATCTTTCCGGTCTTACCATTTAAGTTTACTTTTACTTTCCCTTATCCTAAGTTGACAGTGCCAATACCTAATACGAATCGCACTGCCCTATTCTGTATGATTTCGAGCGTATCAACCAGCTCTTTGCTGTGGGGATCCCAGAAAACACATGCGTACTCCTACATTGAGGGCACATGAGTGAAATACGGTTGTTCTTTTAAGTTAGGTGGAGGTTCGCTGACATTTTATCTTGGAAAGCTAAATACACGTGCAGCCGTAACTTTTATGTTGTGCATGTGCCTATTTCTCTAACAACTCGTTAAATAAACTCCTCGTTATTTATATTCCCCGGCCGTTCTTAAAGCAGTGTAATTTACTGTATACGCATTTAATTGGAATGAAGGTTTTCTTGGAAAGTTGACGTTAACACACTTTTTAAGATTCAACGACTTTTCTGAATCAGCACACCAGAATGTTATTAATTTGAATCATGCTGCAAGTATTTGGAATCACGTTCATTCGCTATGGTCCTGTAAATTACACAGTCATTCGCGAACAGTTTTAACAAATTTTAGGCCACACAAACAAAAGAGGGCCCGAAACTGAGCCTTGGAGATTTCCTGAGGTCGCGGGAACATATCCAGACGAACAACCATTGAGAGCGACCAACTGCTGTCTTAGAGAGATATACTCGGCTATCCATGCAATAACCGATTCATTCAGTTTATTTCCCGCAATGGACTAACAAGAAGGTCATATGAAACACCGTCAAATGCTTTCTTGCGGCGCAAGAAAATAGTCAGCTACTTCAGGCTCATCTATTGCTAGAGCCAAATCGTGCGTGAACTCAACAAGGTGCGTTGAGGAAGAAAAACCCGACGAAATCCGTGTTTGCTGGGATGCTGGCGATTATGTTTAACCAAATGAGTCATATCCCACGTGTAGCTAATCTCACTTTCAAACACCGCAGCTAAATTAACATCCAGGCTTCGTCATTTACAAGGCTCTGTTGTTATGGCAAATTCAAAATAACACTTGTTTCTAAATAGGCAGTCATAAAATCCCATGAAGTAACATAGTGCAGGGCACGAAGCTGAGCCTACCAATGCACGAGCTTAGCCTCTTCAACGTTTATCACAAACAATATAGTGCACATTGTTTTTCGCAGTATTATTGGGAAAAGAATAGCCGGAAACTTGCGCTTTTGCGCACCCTTGCCTTTCTTTGGTGGGGAGTCCTTGACATGGTGCCGGTTGAGCTCCTGCGTGGTGGCCGCTTGCTCGACACCCTTTAAGGCCACTTATTTTGGTGAACCTCAGCCATCTCGGGTCGGACATCGCTGCTGGGTCGATGTCTCCAATGGTCTCCATTTCTTGAGGGGGCGAATAGCCTCGAGCTGATGCGTCGACGAAGCCGACGGGTGAGGCGTTGTAGCGGCTATGACTGGCGAGGCTTAGCTCACCCGTCGGTGTGGCACAGTCTTCTTGTGGCAATAAATGACATTTCGATGGCCTAAACGTTTCCTTGGTAATGTCCAGTGAGTCCTTGCACCTTGCCCGTTCATCTAGAACACTCATTACTCTTTGACAAACGTACTTCGTTCATTTAAACGTAGAAACACCGAGTGGATGAAAAACGTGTCTGCGCCATTCGACTCCCTAACGGCTCTTTCTTCACCCAAGGTAAAACCGGTCCTACATCGGCGGGTCTTTTTCCAAGCACGTTTGTGCATGAATTCTCGGCGCCCAGACGCGCGCCGTTGTTCGCATAATGACGTATAACCTGATACCTTACGAAGGCCGGTCTCCTCTTGAACACCGGTTGCCGAAAATTCTGCGGCCGTTCGCTTGACGTAATTCGGCCAATGACCGCTAACCAAATGAAAAACGTACATTCGGACGCTGTAAGTCGGCCGGTCTCCTTTATAACACCGGCTGCCCGAAGAAACCGAATATTCTGCCGCCGGACGCGCGGTTCACCGTTGAAAGAGCGGATGCGTGGCAGCCGCGCTACGGCCGGTCTCCTTTTGAACACCAACTGCCACAAGAATACGGATATCCTGTGGCCGGTCGCTTGCCGTGCTTCGGCTGAACACCGCTTCCCGAAGGAAAAACGGATGCCCTAAAGCCGTACTCCGGCCGATTTCTTTCTCAACATCGGCAGCCGTAAGAGAACTGAATATCTGGCAGCCGGTTACCTGCCGTTGTGCGTCCGTACACGGGCGGACGGAAAAATACCGAAGCGCTGGTTGCCGAATGTTGGCCGTTCAACGTATGATCAGTGGCTGCCAGAACCTGGATGCTGGCCGGACATGCCAGAAAGCGGCCATAGACGGGCCGGTCTTGGGACACACTTTCTGTGCCGCCTGGGGCGAACGTGCATGGCTAGCTAAAAATAGCTTGTACACGCATGGGTACGGAACGTTCATTTGACGCAGCGTGACTCTAAAGACCCAGCAAGAGTCAAGCACAGACAAGCACGCCTTCTCCGTGGGGTAATAATTACGGCCCGAGCGATGCAGGGGTGACCGCCACGCGCGGCGCCAGAGATAGCGCAAAGAGAAAGTGATTGCACCCAGCGCATATGTTTCCAGCACTGTCTTCACGCTCGTACCTCATCGAAGGCCCCATCCTCAGAAGTTAGACAAACACCACGCGTAGCGGCTCCTCACAAAAAAGGCATACAGCTAGCTCAAATCGAAAATTCCTTACGCCCAAGCATGATTTCTGTTACGATTGCCGGTCTTATGACTCACTTGGAATGGACAAGATCAATAGCTGAATGCACAAACGCGGAAAAACCGGTTTACATCGGCTCCGATCTGAAATCCTGCGCCCACAACCTCTGTAGCTGAGACCTACGCGGGCTAAAAAAATTCACTCGGCTTCATATGCACGCAGACTCATACCTACAGGGGACTCATAATCATGCCTCCTGCGCACCCTCGCGCGTAACACACGAGCTGAGACTAACCCTGTCTCACGCCGGCTCAGGCTTACTTGGGGTCGAACTCATGACGCCGCTCTGGCCTGCCGTTCGCTCATACTAACGCGTGAGTCCGAGCCATCATAAGGCTCAATATTTGGACTCATGACTGAATCTACCGACATCTGCTTCCATGCGACCTTACGGAGGTATACGTGCCCGGCTAACATTGTCGTGGACTTTGAGCCGGAGGCTCCGCATGTATTTTAGAGTAAGGACGGGAATGCGAGCTGAAACGCGTATATCACGCCGTACGAAAACACTGCGCACCAGTGACCGACATCCTAGCGGAAACCGGAACCCAACGACGCCACAGCCGCACGAGCCTTAATTTTGACTGTGTCAGCCAACGAAAGGAGCACAAGTAAAAGATGGCTAAGAAAAAGAGGCGAGAGCACTGGGTGCTCGGGTACTCAGTGCGCTATTCTTTTTTTGGTATATTACTTTGGCCCCTCTCAGGCTTTGCTCCCCTCTACTGCTCTTTCCCTTTTTCTTTTCTTTTCCATTTTTAAGGCGAAAGCCTTCAATCTCTATGTTTCATAGGACCCGTGAGATACACAGAATCGCACAGAAAACGTCAGCGTGTGCAGGGAAGTTAAGGAAACAGCAGCTCTTGAGGGGGACCATGGTTCTGAGAAAGCGCGACGGTGCGCGCGCCTGAAAATGCGAGGAGGATAGACTGCTGCCGCACCTGCAATGCCAGCCGCCTTACGGCGACGCACTGGAAGCCTGACATAATAGCATGGACATAAACAATTCTATTGAGGTTGCAGAAGTGTGGCGGTGGCGGTGAAAACGTTACATGGAGCCGAAATAATTGATGGAACCCGCCGAAGAGCGCAACATTTTTTCCCTTGTGATTGACGGTAACGACGACGACGATGATGATGGGGAGGATTACGATGATTATTATTATGATTATTATGATGGTTATAACGGTGATCGTGCTGGTGGCGGCGGTGATGATAATGATGCTTGGTGAATGTTTTCTGTGTAAGGAAAATATCTATAAAATGCTGGCGAATCTGGCTGCTGCCTGGTTAAGCTTTTTTTTAATGTGATACGGGAGGCCAATCATCTAATGCAGCAACAAACTGTTAAGAGGCCGGTACGAGAGCATATGGATGACGCCGGCCGCCCTCGCTATCGATAATGCCTGTGGTTGCACCTATTTTATAGTAATTGGCTCGCACTTTCATATGTCAAAGACCACCGGCACACCCACACCACTGAACGATATTTATCCAGTGCAATTGTTTCAAAGGAAGGCTTCGTACTAAACTGACGATTGCTCAGAAGCCGTGAAAGGCAAGCGATTAGCGATTTGCTCATTCCGTCTAAGCTTGAAGGGGGTGGTTAATGTGCGGCAAAAAGATAGTGGAAACCCAATAGAAATTATGGATGACGACAGGTGCAGTGAAAGTTATTATAAACAGGATCGGGAATCGACTTTGAGTATACAGAGTGCATAGCTAGAATATGCGAGAAGGGCAATCACGTCAGGTCAAGGCTACAGGAAAGCCTATTTGCTTATAATCTTCTTTCTTTTTTTTTTTCTGCACCAGCTGCCAGCTTGCGGATCGCTATTGGTTGGGTCCGGCGCGTGACAGAGCGCGAGCCACACGCCCTTCAGTTCTCTCGCCGACGGCGATGTGCGCCGCACTGCTTTTCCCGAGTCCCCGGCCAGCCAGGGTTTCGTCACGGGTTTCGCCAGGGTTTCGTCATTCTTTTCTGGTCATGGCGGCTGCCCCGACGATGCAGGCGCGATGAGGAGGTCGTCTCGCCTTGTTGGGGCCGGCGTCGGCTACGCAGCCCCGCAAGGCGGCCAGCTCCTGTTGGTTCTGCCTGGTGCCCTTCGAGTTCCTTCAGCCAACGCGATCTTCCCCGCTTCCCGGGAGCTTCGAGGCTGTGGCTGGACTCACCGGGTATGGCTCAACGTAAGCCGTCGAAGTTTTGTAGGTATTGAAAATTACCCGTACGGAATGCTCTCTAGCTATGACGCAGTAGGGCTAAACATGGGAGCATGGTTTTATTTCCAGCGGCCAGGTCTTCTTATTTCTCTGATCAAAGCAAGCTCGAAAGAAGTAAAAAACGCCCGAGTGTCGAGTACGCAAGATTTGCGCGAAATGATGTGTACGCAACGCACTGCGCCTTGGCGGGAAAGGGTCATGCAAGTGACGATCCACCATTCCTCTACAGCACTCGCTTGGTGGGCAGGCTACGCTGTGATTCCTAAACGGTGCAGCAGAACTTACTGGGGGATGTGTGCGCTTTCCTATAGTTGCTTGGTTTGAACATTACAACATCGTGTTGTGGCACGGGTAAATACGACGCTGTCTGACGGGCTATATGCGATACTGCCTCGGGCTAACACTCCTCTTGAGATCTAGCAGGGACAAATTTTTGTGTAGTTTCTTTGGGAAATATTTTTCTGTGTAAGGTGTCCTCGAATGCCTGTCTTTCGCTCTTTACGGCGACAACGTCGTGTTGTATATGATAGCTGGCATTAATTCCCTGACTTTATTTGGCGTTAAACCGCCCAGTACCGCGCCGTTTTGAAAGCGAAAAAAAAGGCTGGACATGAGCACCACAGCGCGGCAGACATCCCTTACCACCGTTCATTCCGTGATAACACATCGTCGCGTACGTCATTTACGGAAGGTGCTATGTAGTGTCCATATCATGGTAACTTGAACTATTCTGTCGCCCTACTCAACTTGCTTAAAGGTCTGCCTCGCAAGTGACACCTGCTGGGGCACAATGCGTGTGTATTCATACATACATACATACATGCATACCTACATACATACATACATACATACATACATACATACATACATACATACATACATGCATGCATACACACATACATACATACATACATACATACATACATACATACATACATACATACATACATACATACATACATACATACATGCATGCATGCATGCATGCATACACACACACATACACAAATACATACATACATACATACATACATACATACATACATACATACATACATACACATACATACATACATACATACATACATACATACATACATACATACATACATACATACATACATACATACATACATACATACATACATACAGCGAATCAGAACGGGAAATAAGGGGCTCCTTGAATTAAAACAGAAATAAAGGTTGGCAGTCAAGAAAACATCGTAAAGCAAAGGGGAGATTGTGGTAGGTCATTGAAACAGATAACCAATTCGGAAAGACCGAAAGAAAGTGGAGAAAAAATGCCCGCCGGGTGGGATCCAAACCCACGACCTCCAGAATACGCGTCTGGTGCGATGACCACTAAGCTAACGGCGGGGCTATTTTCCCCTCCACTTTCTTGGGTATTTATGTTAAGGTATTTTGGTTTCCTGCGCTTGGACGTGGTAGCCAGCGCCACTCGGACTACTCGGGGTGAAGGGGACCTTCTTTTTAACCCCGGACCGTGACTCGAGTGTCTACGAGATGTCGAGAGTGGTCTACCAGCGTTGAACAGTCTTAAGCTCCCTATGGCACCAAGACTGCCAGAACACAGGCCCTCGCTATGCATGTAGCGAATAAGAATGGGAAATGAGGGGCTCGTTGAATTAAGACAGAAATAAGGGTTGGCAGTCAAGGAAACCTCGGAAAGCAAAGGGTAGAATGTGGTAGGTCATTGAAACAGATAACCAATTTGGATAGACGGAAAGAAAGTGGAGCAAAAATGCCCGCCGGGTGGGATCCGAACCCACGACCTCCACAATACGCGTCTGATGCGATGACCACTACGCTACCGGCGGGGCTATTTTTGTGTCTTGTTTCTGTCTTAATTCAACGAGCCCCTCATTCCCCATTCTGATTCGCTACACACACACGCACGCACGCACGCACGCACGCACGCACGCACGCACGCACACACACACACACACACACACACACACACACACACACACACACACACACACACACACACACACGCACGCACACGCACGCACGCACGCACACCCACAGGCACACACACGGGGATGTAGTGAGCGCTATCGCCGCACCCCGTGACATTCGGCTTCCTCCATTAGCCTCAGACTTGTGTACATTTTGTCACGATTCAATGCCATAGCAATGTGTTACCGAAGGGGTCCAATACATAGAAATATTTTATGGCGTGCCAATCATACTTTAACGCATCTGTCCTTGTTTCACGTTGATGAGCCCATTGGCGCATCAGCAACCCCGCGAATCGATGCGAGGGCCAGCCTGTTTTTTAGCGGTGCTATGTCATAAGGAGTGTAATGTGCGAGTGGCGTTCTAAGGCAGGAGCCTGGAGCCAATTTCCGGATGCATAAGGCCCCAACTCCCCGTTGAAATCATTCTTGTAAACCCAACAGATTCAGACACCTCCCAAACGCGGCACCTGCCTGCAGTTTAACGCTCACTCTTCAGTTTTTAATAGGCGCCTATGTCAAGAATCCCCTCAGTCCACCTTCACAATCTGTGATAGTCTGAATTTGCTATATATGCGGAAAGAGTGACCCGGCCATGAACCCTTAAGGCACGTTAATTGGTCAGCATACACCAGTCCAACTGCTCTTCCCCTCTCATGTTCCTATTTGTGGGTTTGCTTATGCTATCAGCATGCGCGATTTGTTGACGATGTGGTGTTTGTGTGTGCAGGTCGGGCGACGCATTTGGGTGCACCTGAGGTGCCGGAGTTCACCTTCGTGTCAGCCCCCAACGGGGTGGCTAGCCGGGAAGCCGGCTGGAACTCTGTTGGGTGGAACAACAACGGGTGGGGCGACATCATGTTGATGACGGGGCGTGTGTGTGTTTGTGTCCATGCAGGTCCCGCCAGCCGTCACGTGCACCTGCGCCCGCTGACTCCACGTGATTTCCACCCCCCAACGGGGTGCGTAGCCCGGATGTCAGCTGGAACACGGGTGGGTGGAGCGGGAACGGGACGGGTGTCAACACCGGTGGCGCTGCAGCGGACGTCACCCCTGGCAAACGAAGGGAGGACCAGCCGGAGGACGAGGGAAGAGGAGTAGGAGGACGAGTATGACGACGACGAGGAGGAAAGCACGAGGTCCCTCTCGCCGTGCACTACGTATGCATAGATGTTAATAAATCAATGTAAAAACTGCATATCTTCCTCGACTGAACGAACTGCGCCTATTAAGTGCGTATCTTGCAAACGTACGCCGCCTCACCTTTGGCGTCGGGTTTAGCTCATTAATACCGCTCAGGTGCAACTTAAAACTCGCTCTTTTCTAAAGCGACTGTTTATATGGCTAGGCGAAAGAGAAATCCGCTGGTCCCGTGCACTCGGAAAACTCCGCCGGCGCATAACCAGCCCAGAGAGCGCGCCCATTGGTCTACAGCGTGATGCACAGCTCAAGCGACAACGGCGGGCAGGGGCGGCGGTGGTGCGGGCTCAGCTACACGTTACAGCTTCGCTCGTTAACCATCTGTACGGAGTGCATGGGCGCATTCTCTGTGCCTGGTGAAAAACAGACGCGGGCATTTGGAGTCTCCATGTTCACGCATAGGAACTTTTCCTGTTCGTGAAGCCAGTCTGGAGCTGTCTAGTAAACCTCCCGCAGTAGTGAGATTGCTCGGAAGATAAAACGTTCATTCGCACCCATTATTTTTTGTCAGGTTTTCTTGCTAGTTTTGCGTCCGCCACTTACTAGCCCGAAAAAAAATCTTTCCGCGGAACTACTTACGTACCAATAAAAATTGTAAAACTGGATGCGAACGATTTTATTTTTCTGGTGGGTGCAGTTATTTACTACTCTCTTGGCTTTTTGCCGGGCTGTGTGCTACAGATGCAGACCTACACCCCGGTATGCGTCAAGGCAGAAGCCAAGCTTAGGGACGTATCTACGGCAGGCGCTCAGACGTTGCGCGCGCGGATGCCTGCACTTACCCTCGCGGCTCCCGTATGGCAGCCGAGGTCACAATCAGGAATGCGCTTATCGCTTGTGCCAGCAAATATTCCCCTACGTGAGTAGCTGAATAACTAGCCGTCACCTGGCCATCATACACTTCCCCTCGTCGACCATATTCATCCACTCGCAAGCTGCATGTCGAAGATTCTTCACTAGGAAGGTGCCTCCCACCCCCTCCCCCATCCTACAACGTCTCCGCCCTAACTCAAACACCAACAGGACTGGCACTATTACAGGACTTCAAAATGTCAACTCCTCAGACCACGGACTGAAAACCTCGTCCCCATAAATGGCGTCAATCCATTCGTATCCACCCTCTTCCCGAAAACATGAATCCCACTTTCTGAGTGACTGCTGAAAAAGGGCCGTTGTTCGAACTCAGTAGCCTAGGAGGAGAATTGCGGCTTTTGGAACGATCGGACAGCGTTCGAGACTCAAATTCTGAACTTTTTCCAAGATACCAGTGATTATTTTACTGTAGAATGTACTCTCTGATCAATTCTATGCTGTATTTTTGTCTAAAGGGGTGGTTTTATACCTTCTAGGTCGGTTTAGGGGCGGGAAGCGCGATAAAAACACGTTCAGTTAGCATTCTGCATCGCACCGGGAATGCAGGGCTTGTGCCTATCTTGGAACAGCATGTCGCCTCAGCGGCACCCAGATGCGCGTTTTGTGGGACGCCGCGTCCATAAAAACTTATATTGCAGTCATGGAGAGGCAACCGGCTTTTAAAAGGGTATCTGGCTGCCTCCACTGTGTAAATTTCTTCCTCCAATCGTCACAAAGCTCTCCTGAGGATTTTTTAATTCAGACATAACAATACACCTGGCTATTTTTGGTTTGCAGCTAGGTATGCCATTTACGATGCAAACGCAGTGAAACTGCCTGCGTTCTTTTTTTACCTTCAATTCTACGGCCCGCTCGATCACGTGTGGAAACGCTTCAGGCACATATGCTTTCCGTCCCTTCATTCCGTCCTGTAACGTCTTCGATTTGAATCGTTCTATACCTGCTAATCACTATTCAATGAACTTACTGTCTTTCTGGCCTCCTTTCACAAGTGCGCCTGAACGTCCTGCCACACACGCACACACACACATGCACACACACTCGCACATAAACACACGCGTGCACAAGCACAGGTTTCGTCAAAGGCGTCATCGTGACCCATCTTCACTTTTCCAGGATCTGCGTAATTCCAAAAAATCCCAGGCGATTCTGGTTCCGAGAAGTTTAAAGTAATTTCTCGTTATTCCAATTTTTCTGGTAGTTTTCCAAAGCAAACATTGTTTCACGTGTAAAGACAGTCATAGGAGAATACTTCTCCCCGTTTTTTTCTTTTAATGCGATCTCCCGGGCTAAGGCAGCGGCTACGGCCATCGGCTTTCCGGACTAGCAAACTGCCACCCACTTTTCTTTCTTGTTAACTTTTTTCGACTCCAATAAATGTTATTCAACAGCAGCAACAACGCGAGAGCGTTATTAGACTCGTTGAGCAATCTTTTGTGGGCTCGAGCCGTCCGGTGCAGCCGTGATTTTCAGCCGTGCCCATCAAGCGTTCGCTAAAGGATGCGATCTCCGCCAACCGGAAGCAGTCACGCAAAACCATTGAGCCCCCCTGAAGCTTTAATAGGGCCCTGCGACGGCGGGAGTGCGGAAAGCATAAGACGCGCCAATGAGTCAATGTTTTAGATGCGACGCTGAGAGCATCTCTTGTCGGCGGCCCTGTTCTTCCTGCGTGCGTCCGTCGTTGTCGTCGGCGTCCGCACTCTCCTCCGCTCACCCTCTCTCCTCTCCGATAGCGAACTCTCTCTCGCGAGGGGCATTGGATTGAATTTGATTGGATTGGCTTGGCTTGGCTTGAATTGGATTGGATTTGGATTTGATTGGATTAAAGTGGATTGTGTTGGATTGTGTTGCGTTATAGCCGCGGCAGACGCACTGGCACCGGCGCGTGCCCAGGTGAGAGCGAACACTCTCTCTCAACATCTGCGGGCATGCGGCCCAGCGCGCTCTCACTCCGCCGGTGGGCGGCGCTGCGTGCGGTGCTGCGCATGTGCAGTACTCTCTCTCTCCGCGGTCTCCTCTCCTTCGGGCGCGCTGCGCATATAACTGGTGTGCCGCTCTCCGGCGGCCTTTCGGTCGACGGTTGCTCTCCGCTGCGCTTGAACCCCCCTCAGCGTCGCATCACACCAGGGTTCCCGCGAGGGGAGGTGGGCGTAATTTTTTCCGTCGTCTCTGGATGCAGTCAGCCCACCGGGCCGGACTTCAAGCTGGCTGACATTCAGTGAATGCTGGCAAAGCGTTCAATCATCGCACGGCCTCTCTGAAGTAGGGGAACAACGCAAAAAGACGCTGCGACAGGAGACGAAGGATTTGATTAGTTACGGGGTTTACTGCGCGAACGCTACACAGGCTATGAGGCGCGCCGTAGTGGAGGGCTCCGGATTAGTTTTGACCACCTGGGGATCTTTAAGGTGCACCGAAATCTCGGAACACACGGGCATTTTTGCTTTTCGCCTCCATCAGAGGGAGACGAAGGGGACGACAAACAGAGGCATTGTGAAACGTGTTCAAGAAGCCCTGCAACAAACAGAAACATTGAAAATTAAATTGCCTTTCTTTCAGAAAAAGACATTTAAAACATGATAAAAAAGCCTGGTTTTAAATTATTTGTCTAAATTGTGCAAATGAGACCCCTCAAGCGAGAGAGAGAAAGAGAGAGAAACTTTATTAAAGTGCCTGCAGCTCGTTTAGATCCCCTCGGGGTGTTTCCGCGACGCGGCCTTGACGGCTTCTCGACTTGTCCCTCTACTTCGACTCCGGCCTCGCTTCTCCCTTCGGCCTGCTTCGCCTGCCCTTCTTTAATATGGCCCTCTTGTGCCTGCCCAAGGCGCTCGGAGTAGTTGAAGGTTTGGGGCACGCGCTCTTCGCCGACGACATTTCGCGCTGGATGACAAAGATGGGCTCTTCCGGATGGATTCAAGAGACGCTGCAAGCAGGCGCAGGTGTGGTTGGTAAATACGCAAAGAAGTGTGGACTGCGAGGTTCGGCTCAAAAGTCTGAGCTGATGGTTGTCCGCCCTCTGGCGCCCAAGACACAGAAAGAAGACGTCAAGGTGGTCCTAGAGGGCAAAGACATCGTTCCAGAACCCAGTGTTAAGATTTTGGGGCTCACCACACAGGCAGACAACAAGGCCACTACGTCCATGCGCAAGCTTAAGCACACTCAGAACAGATCCTGCACATGCTTCGGCGGGGGGCAGCCAGATGGAGAGGAATGAAGGAGAACGACACTCTGAGGCTGGTACAAGCGTTTACCTCCTCTGAGGCTGAGGCTGGTACAAGCCTTACCTCCTGATGAACAAGGGAGAAGAGAGCCAGGTGGTCACAATAATACGCAAGGCAATTAGACAAGCCATCGGAGTTCCCATGAGTTCGTCGACGGACAAGCTCCCCCAGATGGCTCTACACAATACAGTGGACGAGCTGGTTGAGGGCCACCTATCCATCCAAAAACAGAGGCTGAGTCACACTAAGGGGGGCCGCCGTGTCCTGGGAATAATCGGCTGGAGCGTGGCAGAGCTGACCGATCGAGAACAGCTTGCGGACAAATGGCTAGGCTCAATAAACACCAATCCTCTACCAAAGAACATGAATCCGGCTCACCATGGCGGCAGGCGTGAGGCTAGGGCTCGTGTCCTCAACAGGATACTGGAGAGCGAAGACGGTGTCGTCTTCACGGAGGCCTCCAAAAACAAGGGGACGACCAGAGCAGTGGCGGTGGTGACAACCAGGGTCGAGCTGCTGACAAGCGCATCGTTTTAAATCAGAGAGGTGGAAGAGAGAGAGAGAGAGGTTAAACGTTTATTTGAACTGAAAGGTCTTGATTGAACTAGGGTAGGTTCCCTCCTTCCAGGGCCCCTGTTTTCTCTGCCCCAGTCTTGGCCCTAGAGATCAGATACTTCTGAACCCCAGGGTCAGAGCTGGCCAGAGCTGCCTCCCATAGCTCATATATCTTGGTGTTGGTGTTTACTGAGGGCCATATAGTACGACAACCTCAGGATGCATGGAATAGGGTGGATATTTCACCGCACTTATTACATGCGTTTGTGAATTTCTCGGGGAACATCTTCGATAGCCTGAGGATGTTGGGATAGGTATTCGTCTGTATTTGTCTAAGAGACTGATGCTCTGCAGCTGTTAAGGTTTTATCTGGTGGAGGAAAGAGAGCTCTGGCTTTTCTTTGAATGTTGAGTCGCTCACCGAAGGTATTGGGGAGAGGGGTGAGTAAGCTAAGACTACTGGCTGAACGGTTAGTACGTTCTCGCGCAGCTTGGTCTGCTCTCTCATTACCCTCAAGCTCCTCATGTCCCGGTGTCCAAATGATATTTTGGAACTTAGTGATATTTAGAGGTAAAATTTTTGTGAGCCTTTTGTGGATTCGGCCATTTATAATGTTTTGTACGGATTTCTTGGAGTCCGTAATTATTTGCAGGCTTTTTCCTTGTAATTCTCCATACCTTACGGCCAATAGAAGGGCGCCAGTTTCGGCCTCCTCTGTGCTGGTGTTCGTTAATGTGAGGCAGTCCCTGATTACTCCTTCTTGGTCGACGATGACTAGGGAAGCATTGGTCTTGTCGTAAAAGGCAGCGTCTGTATATACAACGTTTGGGTTTTTTTCCAACTTTCTGCGTAGGAAATTGACCCTGGCTTTCCTTCTGTCTTCATGTAAGTGGGGGTCCATGTTTCTTGGAATGGGGAGCGCTTTCAATTTCTCTCTGGCGGCGTTGCTTAGGTCTTCTTTGTCGATAATTGATTGTACATCTAACCTGGAGCCTACTCTTTGCAGAATGACCCTGCCAATTCTCGTCTTTTGCAGTCTTTCCTTTTGTGAAACAAGGGTAGCTTCACAAATTTCTTCAAAAGTGTTAGACACGCCGAGATTCATGAGTTTTTCATTTGCCGTGTAGTTGGGAAGACCGAGAGCCGCTTTGTATGCAGTGCGCAATATAATGTCGGCCTGTTCCTTTTCCTGCCTGTTTAGAGAGTGAAAAGGCAGACTGTAAGCAACTCTGCTTACTACTAAGGCCTGTATGATACGCAAAATTTCTTCTTCCTTCACCCCTGCTCTCTTTTAGGTTATCCTCCTAACTATCTTGGCAGTTTGCAGCGTTGATTTTTTAATTTTTGCAATTGTAAAGTTTGCTCTGCCATTGCTTTGAACAATCATCCCAAGGATTCTTAATTTATCTGTCTCTGCTACTTCGTGGTCCCCAAGTTTGATTTTTATCTCCCCTGGCCTCCTATATCTGGCGTCGCGGACTCTGATAACTTCAGATTTTTCTGGTGCGCACTCTAGGCCGTTATCCCTTGCCAACTTTTCCACCCAGTTAGTGGCTTCTTGGAGTGCCTGTTCCTTTTGAGCCAGGGAGCCTTTAGTGGCCCAGATGGTTATGTCGCCGGCGTACAATATGGAACCTATGTCGGGGATGTCTTGGAGTTTCTTTGATATGTTAATCATTGTAATATTGAAAAGCAAGGGGGAGATAATAGATCCCTGTGGCGTTCCTTTGTTTGGCATTTTGAAGGCGTCGGAGCGAACGTCTCCAATCCCAATGGATGCTGTGCGGTCTGATAAGAAGGCTTTGACGTAGTTGTATGTCCTCACTCCGCAATGCAATTCGTTAAGTGCTTGTAGAATGGCCCTGTGGGACACATGATCAAAAGCTCCCTTTAAATCTAAAGCCAAGATAAGGTGTTCGCCTCCTCTTGGGATGTTCTGTAGCATTTCTTCTTTGAGGATTAGAAATGCATCCTGCGTGGACATGCCCTTTCTGATGCCCAACATGGTGTGTGGTACAAGGTTGTTGTCCTCGATCAAGTTTGACAGTCTGTTCATAACGACTCTTTCGAATATTTTTCCCACACATGATGTCAAAGATATAGGTCTCAGTGCGTCGATTCCTGGCTTTTTTCCTCGTTTCGGTATTGTTATGACATCTGAGTGCTTCCAAACGGGAGGGACTTCGCCCTTGATCCACAGATTATTGTTAATATATTCTGTAAGTTCTTCTACTTGTCTGTCACCGAGGTTCCTGATCATCGCATTTGTGATACCATCGGATCCTGGGGCGCTGTTCTTTTTGGCAGCCATAATAGCGCTGTAAACCTCCTCCTTGGTGATGTCTTGGTCCAGAAGTTGGTTTAGTTTAAAGGGTGGTATCCGCGGGTTCCGCTTGCTGTTAGCAGTCCGTCACACAAGAACCGTTTGTGTGCCTTGCGAATTTCCAGGGGGAAAAGAGATTTTGCACGGGACACGGAGCCCATTCGAACGCTCTAGCCCCCTAGCGGCCGTCGAGGTGGAAGAAACGGAAGAGTTGGCAATTGCCCTAGCCCTCACCGTTCCGGGAATTTCCAAGGTTGTCACCGACTCACAGCAGTCGTACAGGAACTTCCAGTCAGGCTGGGTGTCCCAGCGGGTCCTTCGCATCCTGAGAGACAAAACACCTCCAGAGAGCCATGTTGAATTAGTAGTATGGGTTCCAGCCCACTCCTTGGTGGAAAGCAATGAGTTTGCTCACCGACAGGCCCGCGCGTTAATATACCGGGCAACGGCTGAGGAGGAGGTCAGAAGTCAACCTATGATCACCTACAGAGATATAGTGTGGTACTATCGAGAGGATAGGCATAAACTTCCTGCCCCGCACCCAGAACTCACGCGGGAGCAGCAGGTAATGTATCTACAGATCCAGCCAGGATTTTTCCCTCACCCTCGCTTACTGAATAGCATTCCCAATCAGTACAAGAATTTGCCCGTTATGCAAGCAGCTCGGTACTCTTCGCCACATGATAGGAGAGTGCGACTTCAGCCCAGAACCCCCCCCCGTCCGCATTTCCTCCACTAAGAACCCCACCCTTACCCCTAGCGAGCGATGGGAGATCTTACGGTCCAGCCCCGCCTTGGAGGATCAGCTACGGCTGGTTATACCAGGAACCAGGTGACGAAGGCAGCATATGGAATCATGTGAAGAGGGATCCACTCTCATCCAGCGCATTTAGCGCTGACATTCTCTGAAATAAAAGTTTCTCCTCCTTCTCCTGACCCTTCTTTGGTGCGGTAGCCTTCCGCCGGTTTCGCGTGGTCGCTGCCTTTCGATGACCGCCGAGATCTGCTGGACGGCCTTGGTCTGCTCTTCCTAGTCGTAGCTTCCCGCTACGGTGGGGTGCGCTGCAGGCTGCATTCCTTCGACTAGCTGCCTCACGTCGGCTCCTGCTTTAATGACAATTAGCGAGCGCCAATTAGCCATCAGCACGGTTTCGTTATTACCATCGAACGCAGTAAGGTACACGGACCACGCCGATACCGAATTTCGACCGGAGACCCGAGAATTTGGCAAGTTATCGCCGATTTTCTGATCCCGGCGTGGCCGCTCGACTAGGCCTAACCTAGGCTTAGCACGAGTACGGCCCCGAGCTGCAGCGGCGACGGCCGCCCAGCCCCGCCTGTGAGCCCACGGATGGACCCTGCAGCCGTAACGATGGACATGGACACCGGTGCTAATACTACTACCGAATCAGCGACAACGGAGCAACAGCTACGAGTGGACCGAAGCTCTGGACGAACGGCCGCCGCCGTTACCGGAGTCGAGCTCTCGTCGTCGGACGACGCCGGAGGGTGGACGGTCACCGGCAAGCAAGTACGACAACGGCTATCAGCCAACAACGACATCAGCGGTGAGTCGCCCCCACCATTGATTGTAAAGCCAGCGGTTCCGAATCGCGCAGCCTACGCGAAGAGGATAGCGACCCGTCTAGTTAAAGCGGCACGCATGCCACGCACGTTGCCGAGGGAAGACATTAAGATCGTGATGCGGCCACGTGGCGGCTTGAACGTCGCCCGGACTGAGGCGTCAATATTAATGTCGGCGGTTCTAGGTGCTGTGGGAATGCCCAAAACGCAAACGCAAGGCGATACGATCTGCACGAACGGGGCCCAAAATATCATAATCGTGAGTACCCCCGACGAGGAACGGGCACGGCGGTACGCCGGCGCTCGGAGCCTCCACGTAGGCGGTCAGAACTACGAGATCAGTGCGTATCGCTCGGCTCCCAACGGAACGGCGAAGGGCATCATACGAGGCATTGCCGTCGACGACACGGCCGAAGAAATTGTCGCAAACATTGTGAACCCGGCCAATCCACTGGCGTTAGATGCACATCGCATTGGCACCTCAACCACAATCATAGTCTTGTTCGCGGGCCAGAGAGTCCCGAACTACGTCAAATACGGGTCGATACTCGTCAAGTGCAGCCTATACAGGCATCATTACGAAGTGTGTCGGCAATGCGGCAAAGTGGGCCACCGCACCGACGTGTGCCCGTTCCCCAATACAAAAGTATGTTTCGCCTGCGGAACACCAAACCCGGGCGTAAACCACGACAAAGACTGTAAGCCTAAATGTAAACTGTGCGGCGGCCCGCACCCCACGGGGGCGACGGGCTGCACGAACCGTTACAAGACCCCGTACGTCGTTACACGCCGCCGATGGGAGCGCCTGAACGAAGCCCAGGAACCGCCGCCTTTAGGCCTAGCGGAATACCCGCAGCTGCAACCAAAGACATCGGGCGGCAAAGGGCGCAGCCGTTCCCGCCAACGCAGCAGCCGCCGACGCAGCAGCAGCCAGCGCCGGAGTGTGAGCCGAGGTCCGAGCCGTAAAGGGCACGCGTCGCGATCAACGGAGCGCGTCGCGTGGGTTGACATTGTCAAGCCTCCTGCCGCCGCGACCACCGCCGCCGCAGCTGACGTTGTTCCTCCCAAGCAAGCGCAAATGTCACAAGCCAAGCAGTCGCCACAAAACAGTGAAGTGCACGCGCTGCGCGTCAAGAACGAACGCCTCAAGCAGCGCATAGCCGAGCAAGATGCAACCATTGCCGAGATCAATGAGAAGCTTACGCGCCTCATCGAACTGCAGCAACGGCAGTCAGTGCCGTCAAGCCGATCGTCATCCGTAGAAACCGAAGAAGGCACATGCAACCAAGCATGCACGGTCCGCAAAGCCTGCGCCAAGCGCCGCGTCCCCGACTCGTCGGGTGAAAGTGGAACCGACCTCGAAGAACGATTCGACCGGTTTGAAGCAGCCACAAACAGTCGCCTCGCAGCACTCGAAGCGACCCAGGCCAATATCAACACGCGTCTCACGGCACTTGAGCAGACGTGCCAGACAATGCAGGCAGACATCAAGAGCCGCCCAGTCACTACAGACAACCGTCCAGTCAATGCAGGAAACCCTACTACAGATCCAAGCCACCATTGCTACCCTCGGCGCCGGTCCCCACAATCCATCATCTTCTGTGTAACGCCCAGTATGGCCAGACAACCCCTGAATTCTCCACGTGACCTACTGATCTGGCATTGGAACTGCAACGGCTTTCACTTCAAGCGAGCAGTCTTACAACAGCATATCCAACAAGCCCCACGACCACCCGATGTCATCCTTCTCCAGGAGACGCACAGCGAAGCACCACCCACCCTCCCTGGCTATCGATCCCATGCCAGCCCGCCTAGAGCTCGCGCGGCCGGGAAAGGCACCAGCCAGGGGGTATGTACCTTCGTGCGCAAGGGAATCACCTTCGTAGAACATGCGCTCGTGAGCAAGAGTGCCATCGAACACTGCGTCGTCGAACTCGTTACCGGCAAGAAGCGCAAAGAAAGCACGTACAACGTCAACATCTACAGCAATCCCAAGCACTACCAACAACGATTTCGCACACTCATGCACAAGACCCGACAGCTGGCCACGGACAATACGATACTTTTGTGTGGTGACTTTAACGCTTCCCACCAAGACTGGGGCTACACCGCGACCAACGCCAAAGGGCGAAACCTCTCGGACGAAGCCACAGACGCCGGATTTCACATACTCAATGACTTCGCCGCATTTACCCGCATCGGCACGTCGGTCCACCGAGACACGAACCCAGATCTCACGCTCTACAGACCCGCTCGCAACGGCATGCACGCCCGGTGGCGAAACACGGGACAGAGCCTCGGCAGCGATCATTTCATCGTCGAGGTGCTCGTGCCACTACGGTCGGCAATGCAGGCCCCAAATACGCGCAAGCACAACATCACGGACTGGAACGCCTTCCGCACGTCCATGGAAAGCGTACCGACAGACATTGAAGACATCGAGCAGTGGACGCAGGCGCTGCGGACGGCGACGGAAACGGCCACCTCAGAGATCGAAACGGACGAATCCGTTGCTAACGTCGACAGTCGCCTGGCGCACCTGATCGAGGCGAGTCAATCCTTACGACGGCGCTGGAAGGGCCAGCGCCACAACACCAAGCTACGAAAGAAAATCGCGAAGATCAACCGCGAGATCGAGAAGCACTGCGCCGTTCTGTGTCGGCAGCAGTGGCACGCGGTCTGCCAAGAAGCGGACGGACAGATGCATAAGAGCAGCACCTGGAACCTCCTACGCTACCTACTTGACGAGACTAAATCCAAGGGTACGCAACGCCACAGTTTGGCACGAACCCTGCACCGAGCCACGAAAGAGCTCGGAGAAGCCGAAGTCCGAAAACGCTTAGATGCACGTTACCTGCCTGCCACCCCACCCGAGGCGTTACCGGGATACGCGGGGGACGAGAACGCCCTTCTCGATCGGGACATTGAAGAGTGGGAGGTACGAGCGGTGTTACAAACTATCAACTGCAAGTCGGCGGCTGGTCCCGACAACGTCACAAACAAGATGCTGCGAAATTTGTCGGACTCGGGCGTTACAGCGCTCACTCGTTGCTTCAATGAGTGCTGGCGTTCGGGCAGGCTACCTAGACAATGGAAAGAAGCAAAGACGGTCCTGATCCCCAAACCTGGCAAACCCCCGCACGTCGACAATCTTCGTCCGATATCGCTCACGTCCTGCGTGGGCAAAATGCTCGAACACGTGTTACTGAACAGATGGCAGCTATACCTAGAAACGGCAGAACTGTACCCCAACACCCTTGTGGGCTTCAGAGCAAAGCTAGGCACGCAAGACGCGATGCTACTGCTCAAACACGAGGTAGTCTACTCCCCGACCCTCGACAATCGAGCGGTGCTGGGGTTAGATCTACAAAGCGCCTTCGACAGGGTCCGCCACGCGGCGATAATGACCCAGGTCTCGCGGCTAAACATAGGTGAAAGATCATTTAATTACATCAAAGACTTCCTGACAAACCGCACCACAACCATCCATGCCGGAGACACCCAACTATGACCTAAGACCTTAGGCAGTGTTGGGACCCCGCAAGGCGCGGTGATCTCCCCCATTTTGTTCAACTTAGTAATGATCGACGTGGCCAACCACCTCGCACGCATCCCGGACCTTGGTCATACCATCTATGCCGACGATATTACGCTCTGGGTAGCGAAGGGAAGCGACGGCCACACCGAAGAAACCCTGCAACGTGACATCGAAGTAGTGGAGACCCGCCTAGAAGGCACGGGTCTGGTCTGTTCGCCGGCCAAATCAGAGTTCCTAATCCTACCGCATCGAGAACGCAAGCCATGCGCTTCCGCGGCTGACAACATAAGACTACACACAAGAGACGGTACCACAATCCCGCGGGTCCAGACCCTGCACGCCCTCCTCGACGCCCATCGATGGAACGGTCTGACGATCCACAAGCTGGAGGCGAAGACCACGGCGGCCATTCGACTCATACGCAAAATCTCCAACCGCCACGCCGGAATGAAAGAAGCAAACCTTCTGCGCCTGGTTCAATCGTTCGTCGTCAGTCACATTGCGTACGTCGCGGCCTTCCACAACTGGCAAGCCGCCGTGCGAAGGAAGATTGCGGCGCTCATCCACAAAGCATACAAGGCAGCCCTGGGGCTATATGCTTGTACTCGCACAGACAAGCTCCTAGAACTAGGGGTACACAACACCCTAGAGGAGATTGCCGAAGCACAGCAAACAGCACAACTCGAGAGGCTGACCACCACCCGGACAGGCCGTTACATCCTACAGCGCCTGGGCTTGCGCCCACAGCAGCAACCAAGGCAGCTTCAGTCTGACCACGCAGCCTCCCTGCCTAAGGGCACGCTCGAGAGACTGTACGTGCACCCGCTGCCCAAGCATATGCACTCGGAACACAACAAAGAAAGACGGCTCGCTCGGGCCAGGGCCCTCACATCTACGTACGCCGCAGACACTGGCGCTTCCTACGTGGACGTGGCGGCCTATCCGGGAAGACCCAATGCCTACGTTGCCGTGGCGATGGCGGCCACGGACGGTGCAGTAAAGTCAGCTAGCAGCTTCAAGGCGCAGAATGTGAAGCAAGCCGAAGAGATGGCTATAGCCTTGGCCATCGTGGACCCGCAAACAACCACGGTACTAAGTGACTCCAAGTCGGCAATGCTGGCATACGCAACCAACCAAGTGAACCCAAACACTGTGAAAGTGCTGTGCAGTGCGCGTACCAACGGGCTGCCGGTGGCACTCCGATGGTTCCCCGCCCACGTAGGTCCCTTGCGCCTCCGCGGTGGACTGACGAACCGGAACGAGGAGGCCGACTCCGCCGCGCGCGAGCTCACCAGACGCTCGGCGTCCACGAGTCTGGCCTCCTCACCGGACCCGTCCGGCGACGTAGAGATGCCCGGCCCCCTCACCACATACGGGGAAATCTTGGAGTGGTACCGGCAGACCCGAAGACGACGTCCGCCACCTCACCCAAATCTAAATCGGGAAGAAGCAGTTCTCTACAGACAATTACAGACCGAATCGCTCCTTACCCCAGTGCTTGCAAAACATCTGTGAAAGTGAAATGTGCCGTGTATGTGATAGTGCGCGTGCGACACTGAGCCATATACTCTGGAACTGCAGGACACAGCCTGCTGAGGCAGCGCAAGGAACTATGCCCTCTCATATCACAGAAGCCATGAACGCTAAAGACTGCAGTGCACAAATCCAGGCCGTCCAGCAGGCGAAGGCTGCCCTGGCACGCCAGCGGCCCGAAAACGCAACCCCACCTGGGAAGCGTGAGTAAGCCCGGGCACCAGGCAGGTCTCCGCGACGTAACGGCCACGTCCTAGCTGTCGGTGATTTTAATAAAGTTGTTCCTCCTCCTACGCCTCCTTCCCGCTACGGTTTATAGTCTCAGTCAACGCTTCGCGCGGGTTCTTGATACAGTCCCAGAGGATGGTAGCCGCGGTGGCTCTCTCCTTCTGGCACGCTAGGCACAAGTCATTTTCCTACACAAAAGTACAGCGATCTCGTCTGCTGTTGCCGGTATATCACCGCTTCCTCTCGCGTCAAGTCCAGGTGGGGTGGCGGTACCTTTCGTCTACTCAGACTGTGCCACTTCACGATCTCTTTGTATGTGGCCATGGTGTCCTTGGTCTCCATCCACCACCGCGACGGGTCGGCGTCTGCCGCGGCGGCGTGGTTGGTTAGTCCTCACGCCGCCGCGTTCGCCGTCTCGTTGTGGTTGGTGTTACCCCGGTCCGACACATCGCTGCCCATGTGTGCCTGGAACCCCTTGATCACCACGTACCTTCTCTCGCCGTAGAGGTCGACCGCGCGTAGTACTCACACGGCCTCCATGCACACTATCCCTCTGGCGTAGTTTCTCACCGCCGTTATTGAGTCGCACAGCACCGTCGTGCGCGCCGACCCCCAGGGCGACGGCCACCTCCTCCGCCCGGGGCGCCTTCTGGGTTCTCACTCTCGCCGCCGTTCTCGTTTCGCCGGTAGACGCCCCGACGACCGACGCGGCGTAGGCCCCCTCGTTCTCCTGGTATACTCCGCCGAATCCACGTACATGGCTCCTTTGTCTCTGGCGCGGAGGTCGACGAGTGCCTTGGCCCTCGCCGCCTTGCGCTCCTTGTTGATTCGGAACATTGCTGGCGCTCCTTGTTGAACTCGGAGTTCATGTTTCTCGGTACCGGGCATACCCGTAACAGTCTGCCTGTCTGTGGCGTCCGGAATGGGTACCTCTTCATTTTCGGCTCCCTCCTCTCTCGGTCTCAGACCCAGGTCTTGCAGTCTGCCCGTTATCGTTTCCGATAGCCTTGCGATATGGGCGGTCCTCTGCGCCTCCGCGATCTTCTCCAGACTGTTGTGCACCCCCAGGGCCAGGAACATCTCGGTGCTGGTGCAGTCGAAGAGATCGAGTGCCGCCTGGCACGCCCTGCGTATGAGCGCGTTTATCTTGTTTCGCTCGCACTGCCTCCAGTTGTGGAAGGCCGCGACGCACGCCTCCATCTGAAAAACGGCCGCCGCGGCAACTTGGGCCTTTGGACTCAGCAGAACAACGCGCTAGCTACATTTTGTTTGCACTTACTCCGCTCCATGCTTTCGGTAAATCGAAAAAAATACAAGAAACACTCGCCGGCAAATTTTTTTGACAATTCAGATTTATCCGATAAACCCCTATTTTTTAAGCCTTGTAAAAAAATGGCTCCGGCTTAGCTCCGCTAACCCCGGATATGCAACCCGAAAGCTTGGCTTAGCCTGGTTAAATCAATTGGTTTCACTTAGTTAACCTTCGATTTAGCTGCAATTATACTATTCGTCAAAAGCCTGCCTTTGTTGTCTACGGTCTAGGCTTTGCACTGGAGCACCAGCTCCCGCCAACGCTCAGAGAAGACATCCCGGCCTTGCTCTCACCCATGACAAAGCGCGCATGCACGCGGCGAATCACATGCTCAGGCGCGAGCCAGCTGCGGAGAGCGCATGCGCCAAGCTGGCAGCGGCGGCGGAATCGGCTAGCGAACACAGCGAATGCGGCCGGCGGCGGATCTCGGCTCGGCGAGTCACTTGATGCGTTGCCTAGGATACGACGCAACCGCGGTCAAATAAAGGTCAAGTTTACCGCGACGGCGAAACCGTTCGACGGGATTAGTAAAACTTTGCTTTAAAATTATGATCGAAGTTCTGACTTTAGCGAAGGGCCCACTGAGCGTTCGCACCTTCAACAACACGAGCGCGTACGGCAACGAGGGCTATTTCAGCACCTGTAACTGCTAGCCATTGTTTGGGTTTCTCGTTGAGACCATTTTAGTTTTAATTTCTGCAAGGGACAAGGGATGGTGTTGTGATATGGACGCTGTGACCGCTTCGATTTAAGAGGGGAGGGGACAAGGTGCAGCGTTAAGTTTGCTATAATCCCTCATCCACCTTGCGTGGTTTCCCTAGTTCTGTAAATCAAGGTTTCGAGCAGTGACGGCAAGGACGGTGATCAGACGGAACGGGTGGTACTCATAACTGGATTATTTCGAAAACGGCAGCCATATATAAAGGGCCTGGACACAAATTACCACAAGTATGTGGTGCAAGCAAGGAAACGCATCAGAAAAAACCTGTCTAAAAGGGCGCATTTGCGGGGTAGACATGCGAAGATGGCTCACTCGCGCACATTGTTCCCTTTTGTTTGAAACTGAAATCGTCTATGTTTTCACGTGCTGTGATATCCCGGCTTTTTTTCCCATATACAGATAAACCTGCAGTAACGACCCTTTATGGGACGAATCACTGGATTTAACGAAGTTTTTCAATTCCCCATTGCCCCCCCTCCCCCCCCATTGAAGCCCATGTGTTTGTGACCTCTGGGTAACGAAGGCGTTGCGACGGTTAACCTTGATGTAACGAACTCGCTAAGCTGTCTAGTCGTTGTTTTCTGCACTTCTAGTGAGAAAACGGCGGGAGAAATGAACTAATTTAGCGATTACTAGCACTACTGTGAGTAGCCATCCGCAACGAAAACGTCTAAAATTGCCTAAAAACGAAAGTATTCATGATTATAGCTGTAAGGGTGGTGGGAGCTTCGTCATGCGATTTCTTTTTTTTTTTCGCTTTTACTCCCACCTCCTCCATCACTTGGATCGATGGAAATAAAGACTGTTATTATTATTATTATTATTATTATTATTATTATTATTATTATTATTATTATTATTATTATTATTATTATTATTATTATTGATCTTGCGCCGCAAGATGGCGCCTAGTGCGGATTTCTGTATTTTGTGCTCCCAGGCTTTCTTCGGTAAGCAAAAGTTTTTCCGGTGTGCCGCCTGTAAAAAACGTGTGCACGCGAAGTGTGTTGCGTGGCCGGACGCGGAGCTGCAACTTCTGAAGTCTGGTGCCCGGCCGTTCAAATGCAATCTGTGTGAGACGGCCGAGGCCGCGGCTAGGCCTAGCGTAGCCAACGACGACATCGGCCCGTCCGCAAGCAGGGCTCCTTCCCCCTCCCTTCGACGAGACTCACCGGCAGTCGTCACGAAAGCCCCGCCGAAAGCCCCGCCGTCCCAACCGGTTGACCTTGGAGGGGAAGCGGCCGGTCTTCGCGCACTCCTCATCGACGCGCTGGACGGCATTTCTTTCCTCAGCGACCAAGTGGCCCGGCTGCGGGAGGACAACGACCTCCTACGCCGGGAAAACGCGCAGGCTTTCGACTGTCTCCGTCAGGGGAGGGAGGGTGACCGCGCCCATTATGCGCAGGTGGTTGCCTCCTTGCGAGCGGAGGTGTCCTCCTTGCGTGCCCAACTACTTCACCACCCCGCCGTGTTGCCGGAAGGAGTGCGTCACAGATCAGGGCAGCCTTCTTTTGCCCAAGCTGTAAACAAGGAAGTGTTGCCTTCGGCTACGTCTGCTCCGCTGCAGTCGATGTCTTCGGCTTCTCCTGCACTGCCTCCTACTCCGTCCCAACTTTCCCCGGTGCATTCTGCGCCTGTGCTTGACTGTCTCCCTCCTACTGTTGAGAAGAAGCGTCGAAGCCGGGCATGTGTAGGTGCATCGGACACATGTGGACTGGTAGTCGTTCCGCAGCCGAAGCGCCCCAAAGCAATGTTCGTTTCAAAGCTTTCCCCATCCACCACCTCTGCTAGCCTTAAAACCCATCTGTTAACCTTAGGTGTCTCGCCCTTGAACTGCCGACGACTGAAAACTAAATTTGAAACGTACGCATCCTTTTATATTTCCGTCAGTGAAGAGTTTTTCGAGCGCTTGATTGACCCCGCTGTTTGGCCGAAAGACTGCCTCTTTAACTCTTTCGCTACCGCGCCTATCAAAATCGATCAATTTGATCGATACTTTTGGGAGCGCCTTTTCATAGCGTTCCAGGCGTTTCTCGAACAAGTAAAGCTGTTCGGAGTTAGATCAGAAAATGGCCTTTCAAAATCAGTTTTGTTTTCATTTTTGCAACGGAAACGTGATTTTTGACACGCTTTTGAATCACCTGGATGTGGAAAAGGGGCGTGGTCATCGCGCCTCAAGGCTACCAACGAAGAATGCGTGCAACTCGTAATTACTCTGCACCAGCGCTTGTTTTTTGCTATCAGGGCGTGAATGCGCAACTAGCAAACGATTTTCAATCGTCAGGTTCACGCTCTGACAGTAATAATCCCAGAAATCGGCTGAAAATGTCAAGCAGTGCCTGGTTGCAAAGCTACTTTATGATTTTAGGCAGTTTTATTGCCTTTGCGCAAGTTGTCCTAAGTACTCTGGTAGTTCTACTTACCCCAGCACCATTCCCAAACAGTTTACAACAGTTTCGGTTTCGTTTCTGCATCGCGAAATTCATATTTAGCGCAACTACGCAGTTACCCAACTTCAAGGCTAACTGCCATGGCGCCTGAAGCGTCCGCGACTGATCCTCGAACAAAGCACGCCGCTCCTCATTTCCCCCCACCCTAACCCGATTTCTGCGATAAGAACTTCAGATGCAAGTCAAAAGGTCACACCCAGTCGCCAGATATCTGTTCCGCCGAGGACAGCGCTTCAAACCGGCCTTACACTGCCAGCTGTTCGCCTTCCAGTTTCGTTTTCATGCGAGGGTATATCCGGGTGTCTAATGTTGCTGCTTAGTTGAACTGTCTATTCGGACGGAGTCTCTGATAAGTTTTTGTACTGTTTCCTTTGAAAAATGTTAGGTGGCGCTGCAATAGAGGAGGCTCGTTGTGCTGATCTTTTTTAGCGCGCGACTGCTACTCGGCCAAAGATCGCAGGGGACGATTCTAGCTCATCGTACCTCATTTTTGCGAGCAAGGCTACAATTGCGAGTAAGAAGATGATAATAAAGCTCAGCTTTATGTTTTGAGAGATAACTGACCGTGAACGACAACAAACATCAGCCACGGCGTTCCGTTTTCAACTTCATGCATGTTTTTTTCTGCATCGCGTGCTTGTCCCAAATATTGCGCTCGCTGTAAATGCAAAGTCAGCCATTGACAAGATGTTTTTACGTTATGTGGGGGCAAATTGATGCCTCTGATAACGTCAAACCGCCAGATTTATTCCAAGGAACCACCCAAAATTGCACAGTTTGAATTAGAGGTTGGGCTTCACCGCATGACACGAGCACCGTGCGTGCTAACATTTTTTTTTATATCTGAAAAACTGTTCCGCGCAAGTCGACATTTTTTTTAGGGTGTGTTTTTGAAATGTTTCCCTGCAAAATGTATATTCTAATTTTTTTCTACTACCGGTGGTTTGATATACACAACTCCTTTTTTATCATTTTTTTCGACAACTTGACAAAACTTTTGATTTTGATATTTTTTTTCGCAACTATGATATATGAACACCTTTAAAAAACTGGTGTTATTGGAAAGGCCGTTAAATAATCTGCATTTTGTGCTCCTGCAATTAGTGCCTAAATAATTTTTTAGCAGAAAAAAAAATGTTTTCTTGGACCCCCCAAAATTGGTCAATTTTCTGCGGTAGCGAAAGAGTTAAGGAGTTTCGAGGCATGTTTCGCGAAGGCATGCTTCACAGCTCTGAGCGCAACACATCAGAAAAAGAATAATGACTAGTTTCGATGTTTTTTATCAGAACGTGCGAGGTCTTCGAACTAAAGCGACTGAATTTTTTGGTAATGTTCTGGCTTCTTGCTTTCCGTTAATAGCTATATCTGAAACTTGGTTGTGCCCTGATATTCTATCCAATGACTATTTTCCTCAAAATTACCATGTATATCGTAATGATCGTGCCTTAACTGGATGCAAACAAAAGGGGGGCGGGGTACTTCTCGCAGTTAACAAATCTCTCCCGTGTGTGCTACGTAGCGATATTGAAAACGCAGGTGAGTCTTTATGGGTCGAAATTCATATCTCTAAAACTGAAAAACTTCTAGTTGGTGTTTTTTACGTTCCTCCTGATGTAGTTCCTGACGCGTTCAATAAGTTAGTCTCCTCCATTGAACAGGTGCTCACTACTCATTGCGACCTCAAGGTCCTCCTCCTTGGAGATTTTAACGCTCCTGGCGTTCAGTGGAGCCACCTCACCTGTTCCCACTACAACCACCACTTTCAACAGAAGGGTAATAGGTTACTAGATTTTTCGTCTTTCACTTCCATGGCACAGCGTAATCACATAAAAAACTGCAGTGGAAACATTCTGGACCTGTGCTTTTCAAACTTCGATGGCGTTAATGTGTCGCGCTCTGATTGTGCTTTAGTAATACCCGACAAATATCATCCTCCTCTTTCTATTTCCTGTTGCCTTCCTACAATGCTCCACCGTTCTGTAATTTCAAGCAATGCGCAACCTCGCTACGCTTTCGCCCGGGGAGATTACGTTGGGCTGTATGGCTACTTTTCTGCTGCCCCTTGGTCAACAGTCATTGACCACTCTGATGTCAATGAACAAGTTGACCGTTTTACTGAGATTGTGCTTTTGGGTATGAAGAAATACATCCCGCAATATTTACCAAAGAAGTTCAAGTTCCCACACTGGTTTTCTTCTGAATTGCGGGATGCCCTGAAACTCAAAGAACGCGCGCACAGAAAGATGAAGCGCTCTGGTGCGAATCAGTTCGTTCAGGAGTTCCGGCGCCTACGTGCCCTATGCAAAATATTGCACAAACGTGATCATGCTTTGTACCTGGCGTCAGTTGAAGCTAAAGCAACTCATCAGCCGGGAGCCTTCTGGAAGTACATTCATTCTAGATCTAGTACAACGAAAGAATCTATTCGTCTACTGGATTCCAACGGCGATGAGGTTGCAGATGCGGCCGACTGCTTTGCTCGTCAGTTTTCTTCTTTGTTTGGGCTTAGCGGTGGTAGTGATGACGGCAGCGTCTCTTGTCACCAGGACGGTTACTCCGCTTGTTTCCAATTGGATGAGAACATCGTGCGGGCCAGCATCAAGCGGCTAAAGCCCTCGTTTTCTTCTGGGCCAGATGGTATTCCTGCTGCAATTCTAAAAACGTATGCAAATATATTTGTTCCTGTGTTCACCTCAATATTTAATAACTGTCTCCGGTCTGGCACGTACCCTCGATCATGGAAAATCTGTCGTGTATTCCCTGTTTTCAAGTCAGGCCCAAAAACCGACCCCATGAACTATAGGCCAGTGTCGCTTCTTTGTTCTGCCTCTAAAATATTCGAGTTATCTCTTCATAAGGTCTTGTCTTTCTCACTTAAACACGTCCTCATTCCTAATCAACATGGCTTCATGCGTGGTCGCTCAACTTCCACAAACCTCGCATGCTTCATGGAGCAGGCTGTCCCAGCAGTCATTGGTAGAAGCCAGCTTGATGCGGTCTACTGTGACATGAGCAAGGCCTTTGATGTAGTCAACCACTCGTTATTGCTTGCCAAGCTCATTCTGTTAGATGTTCACGCTTCCTTAGTGGGTCTTATACGTTGCGATCTCCAGGAGCGATATTGCTATGTAAGTGTTAATGATCAAACATCATTTAGGTACAAAGCAACCAGTGGTGTACCCCAGGGCTCCGTTCTGGGCCCCCTTCTTTTTTCCATTTTCATTAACGATGTTGCTTCTGCCATTAAAAATTCTTCTTTTTTGTTGTATGCTGATGATGTGAAAATCTTCAGAGAAGTGCGTAATGTTCAGGACTGTAATTCTCTTCAGGCTGATATCGTGTCATTCCATCGTTGGTGCACCAAAAACGACTTAATTTTGAACCCCTCAAAAACGAAAGTTGTTTCCTATAGTAGGAAAACTCAACAGCTGCAATACTCCTATAAAATAGCAAGCACTGCACTGCCGAGGGTGACCGAAATTCGGGACTTGGGAGTACTATTTGATTCTTCACTGACTTTCTCTTCCCACGTTACACAAATTACCGGACGCTCTCTTCGATGTCTGGGTGCTGTCTGCAGGTATTCTAGAGAGTTTAAAAGTCCTCTTCCTTTCTTAAAGTTGTATTCGGCTCTGTGCTTACCTCTTCTCGAATACGGTTCTGTTGTTTGGAATGGAACTTGCAAGTCCAATAGTGACCGCATCGAAAGGGTTCAAAATAAGTTCCTTTCTATCTTTAGGCATCGTTTCCGTCATGTACAAGAAGACGCAAACGGCAGCACGTCTTGTCTCAAAAGTATTCCTTCCCTTTGGTGTCGACGAATGAGAGCTGACATTATCTTTCTTTATAAACTTCTTCATGGTGATATTTTGTGTGATGACGTGGTTGCACTTATCAATGTCAACTTGCCGAACAAACTTTTCCGAAGATTTCGAACTTTCAGAACAGATGCTTTAAGTAAACGATGCTCGTCCATCTGCAGAATACAATGTGCATATAATGAATATTCCGATCGTCTTGATATATTCCAGAGCTCTTTGTCTTTGTTCTCTAATGAATTGAAAACTGTTGTAACTTAAGTGCCTTTATGTCATTTATGTGCCGTATTTCTGTTCCGTATTTATTTTATGCAAATCATCATCTTGCTTGTTTGTTTTTCACTTTTCCTGATTTTGTGTTGCTTGAATTTCTGTCGGTTTAAGTGTCAGTGCTTGTAACGCTGAACTTCGTTTTTCCATTTTGAAACTTCCTGACATTTTGTTACAAAACCTTTGTTTTATGTGTATAATCTATCTCCGTCTTGTGCATTGAGTATTTGCTTGTGTATTTTCAATTTTTCACGTGCCTTCAACGTTTTGCTGGCCGGGTGTCACGGCTTCTAACACTAGGCTTCCTTTTTTTTTTTGCTGTTTTGCTGTTTTGCTTTCTGGGATCTCTGTAACTATTTTTATCTTATTGTTTCTTTCATATATACGGTTTTCTGTGTTGTGTTGTCTTGATTTTAGTTTGTTTTTATGAATGCTTGTATATGGTGTACCAGTACCAAGACCCTAGGGTTGTTCCTGGGCACCAAAAATAAAGGTTGATTGATTGATTGATTGATTGATTGATTGATTGATTATTATGATAATGAACGGAGCGGCTAGCACCCTCCCGTGGCTAACATTGCATCCACTTCTGGTTTTGCTTGTGTAGCGTGAACCACACCAGGTAGCAAGAGTAACAGCACTTAACTTTTTTAACTTAACAACTTCACTCACACGTGGAAACAGTCCGTGCTAGGCCGTCCTGTCGGCGTATAGTCGCGCGTCTCCACTGCTATGTGTGGTATCGTTTCTTCGGTGATGACTTCGGCAGCCAGAAAACTAAATGTTTTGTCCTTTCAAGACCAGCTCGCAATTTTAAATGCTGTCTCCGCCGAAGAGAAAGAAGAAAGTTGCCGCCCGGTATAGTATCCCAGCTAGCACCCGCTCAACAGTTTTGAGTGCGGCAAAGAGCATCAAGTTCGCGAAAAGGCACCCTTTCAGCACCCGTTTGGTTCTCGAAACGTTTAAGGCGCCGAAAAGGGTCAAAAGGCAGAAGTGATACTTGAGTTACGCTTGTGAATACGGCGGTAAGTGACCTTGCTCTTTTTGGAGCGTCGTGTAGTGCCTAAGCTCGTGCGAAAGCAGCAGGCGCGACTAGCACAGCTTTTTACTGTGAAATAAATCTTTGAAGGATGAGTTCCCCTTCACTGATGTCTTCCATTTTGGTTCCTTTCTGTTTTTTTTTCCCGCGAGCCTTAAATAGAAACCTGCTTGCAACGAAAAATTGTGAACTTTTGTCAACTTCGTTACATACAAGTTTAACTCACATCTAAAACTCGTTAATTCGAACTACAGGGAGAAGCCACCTCCGTTCAAGTTCGAAAACCCCGAAGCGAAGAACAAAAACTGTGTAGTATGTTTGATGAGCGGTAGGGCATGTCAACAACTGAATACTTGAAAAGCATCTGATTGAAGCCTGCCTTTTGTCCTTGAAAACAAAAGCCAGCACTTATTTTACGATCGAGCTGGTGTGGCGGAAGGCCTTCTCTTCGCCTTCTTCATAACTGAAAATGAGATGGGTGGCATTCCCTCCGGCCATGACTCCCACAGACGAGGGCTCCACTGGCTCTTCGTCCTTCTCCTCCACGTCGCCACTGGCAGCGACAACGTTTGCGATCCTCGCCTGAGGAATGTAGTCCTCATTTGCCGTTACACCACGCACCACTGCACTCGCGTCCTCATCAACGTGGACCGCTAATAATATGTCTCAAGGCTTTCGCCTTAAGAATATTCGAAAACATGGAGTTATAAGGAGCTTAAACTCCCGCGTGGCTAGACGCATCTCCGTGCCACGCGTATAAATTCCCACCGCTGATTTTCTGATTGTGCTTTCTTAGATCAGAGCGTATAGTCGCATCATGTCACCACCCCTCAAGAAAGCAAAACGTAATGCCTTCTCGAAAAGATAGCTGTAAGTTAATGCATTTCTTTGCGACGCTGGAGTGAGGACCTAAAAGATACAAAAGGGATCAACGCATCCAGCTTGAACTTCTCGGAATGACCGGTATTGTAAGGGGTGGTGTCTTGCGTAGTTCAGAGGCAAATGATAAACCAATGCGCTGCGTGCTCCAGTCCTGCCCGTATGCACAGTCGAAAAACGAGGAATGGCACTAATAGGACTTGATTGCTGGCTCATGACGTAACAAGGAAGAAGTTTGCGCGAAAGACGAGGACGAAGATAGAGAGGACAAGACGAGCGCAACTTCCAACGTTATTTTGCATGAAATAACAACACACATATATACCTCCAAACAGTATCACCCGCAATCCAATCAACAGCCGCACCACCCGATTCGGCATAACAAGCATCACATGTGAAATACAACAAACATGTATGTATGTATGTATTTATTGTTCATTGGAAAAGGAAGATCCACCAACAGGCGTAAATTGTCTCGCCTAGGGGGCGGACACCGGAACGCCTGCTGGTTAGGGCGGTGGAGGGGGGGGATAGGGAGGAAAGAATACATAGGGATAGGAGGATAGGGGAGAACGTTGACATTACAATGTATATAACACACAAGGGTAAATATAACACACACAAGGGTAAATATAAAACACAAAAAAGACAAAGAAAAAAAACAGTTACACATTGAGGAAATTGGCATTACAGAGAAACACTACAGATATAGACACATGAAACTACAGAGGACAATGTTTAACACACATGTAGAGGACACACACACACGCACGCACACACAAGTAGAGAAGCTGCTTCAGCAGCAGCACTCCACCACAATCTGGGCAGTTAGGAGGAGTTGTAGTGGAGTGCACTGTGCAGCCCCGAGGCCCCCAGGTATGTACCCAGCGCCTCAAGCACTTGGTCCCGCTCCCTAGCACTGCCCGGGGGCCAAAGCAGCTCCTCAAGTGGCCGCACTCCTTGAAGCACGACCAGCAGCTCTGCCCGCCCTGCCGCAAACTTGGGGCACTCGTAGAGTACGTGCGGCAGGGACTACACAGGCGCTCGGCAGTGAGTGCAGGCGGGGCTGGCCACCCGCCCCAGTCGGTGCTTCCGCTCCGCCGTCCACGCGTCCCCCACGCGGAGGCGCAGTGTCGCGAAGCCGAGGTCTGTTGATGTCTGGTTTTTTTTAGTTCTGTTGCCGCCGCCGGGGCTCTTCCTTCCTAGTGTTGTGTGTGCAAACGCTTCGGACGCGGCTGGGCCCTGGCCCTCTTTTAAATGAGGAGCATTTCTTAGGCTCGGGATGTCACTCGTCGATGTTGTCGGCGCCGTCCACACGCTCACTGCGCATGCGCGTCGCGTCGAGGCGCAGGTGCGCGTCTCTCTCCCGTACCCTCCTCGCTCTCAACAACAGGTGCGGCGGTGCGGGAGGAGCGCGTGTACCCCGTGCGCTCCGTCGCTCTCAACAACAGCTGCGGCGGTGCGGGGGGAGCGCGTCTGTGCGCGCATGCGTCGTAGCTACCCGTGCGCTGCGTCGCGCTCAACAGTAACGGCGGCAGGGCGTGTACACGTGATAACGGCGTGGTGGGTGCGTGGAAAGTTCGCGCGCTTGTGTACGGAAGTGTGCGCATGCGCGTCTCTCCCCCGTACTCCTCTCCCTCTAACGCGGGTGGTGTGTATATAAGCGGCGGAGCGCGCGTTCGCAATTGAGTCAAGGGTTCGCAATTGAGTTCGCAATTGAGTCAATTGTCGCCTCTGTAATCAACCAGAGACAATTGATCATTGTTTTGTGTTGTGCCGGGACGCTGTGTTCTTCTGGGACGTTTTGCAGCGGACACTAAAAAAGGACATCGACATCACCCCGTACACCATTCGCTTCCTGCCATTTGAAGATGTTAATCGGGTGCCATATGACGTTTTCGTCCTCCTAGGATTGTTTAGCTTGTGGAAGTGCCGTATGACTGATCGGCATGCGGAACCCCCTAGGCCGACCAAGTGCATTTTTCGGGAACAGGCGGCGTTGGTGCGGAGCGTTTATGCTGCGCAGAGTGATCCACCAGAGTGGCTGCCTCTTTTGGATGCGTGCGTTTGCTTGCCTGAGTTTTGATCTTTGTTCGACTGTCTGTTAGTGCTTAAATTGTGTGTTAAGTGTCTCGTCTTTTGAAGTTTTCTAACATTTCCATGCATTAAAGAAAAAAGAGTCAAGGGCGTCTTTGCTTGGCTTCCGCTTGACTTGACGCTTTTCTTGACGGCACCAAGCAATAAAGACAGACTTTAACTTTACACTCCTTGCCTTCGGTTCTCCTTCATTCAATAAATAAGAATAATAAAGACGAAATAACAATTAAGCATTCCCAAACCATACCCAATTACGCAACATTCACGCGATACCCCCACCACTCTGCGACGCATTTACTCGAGTTCCCCCCATGGGAAGATGCGGGCGGGGTTTTTTTTTTCTGATAAACGGCTCCGGCGCGTGGTTTGCCCGTCGACAGACCAGGAGACGGCCCGTCTCAGGTTACCGCGCGCAGTGGCGTCTCCGACCCCCTGTTGCGTCTACGCGGGCCGCTCTGTGCTCCGGAACCCTCGGCCTATAGGCCGAGGGTTCCGAGGGAAAAAGACAGGCCGAGGGAAAAAGACAGGCGGTCGTTTCAACTATAGTTGAAACGACCGCCTGTCTTTTTCCCTTTCGAGTTTGTATGCACTACTTTATTCTCACCAGTATACCAGTAATTGTTTTGCCAGAAACGGGCGTGATTTTTTCCTTTTCACTTTGGCGGAGACATGTCTGATTGGAGCTAAGAAGCGTCTCCCCGATTGGCTGCAGTAAGCCTTGTTCCAAGGCGTCCGCACACTCCAGGATGCGCTTTTTCCACCAATACGTCCCCCACCGGACCGCTTGAAGCGAATATAACCCGGCGCCTCCGACTATTGGGGGCGAGCAACACCAGGAGAGCCACTTGCTGCCGATCGTCGGGGCCGGACGCCGGGAGCCCTTCGCCCGCCAACCATGTTTCGTTAAGTACTCTTGATTGCCTGTTTCATCCTATTTTATGTAACAGTTGTAATGTATTGTCTCCATGTTTTAAATAAAAGTGTCAATAATTAAACCAGTTAACATTTGAACATCTGAAACCTTCATCTGAGTGCTTCATCGCCGGACTGATCCTTTAAAAGTAGCGGTGCTGGACAAAAGTGGCCGTTACAAAGTGGTGGAGTGTGCGGGGTAACGACTTCCCTGCTCTACTGTCATGGCCCCGACCCTGAGGAGCCAAGGAGAGATGAGCGACGCTTCAACTTCGACGCAGTTCCCTGCAACTAGCACGCCCGCTGCAAGCTTCCATCCAAACAGGCCGTTCATTGGGCCTCCAGTGTTCAAGGGAACCCCAGAGGAATCCATCGTGGAGTGGATCACGTGCTACGAGCACGTAGCATCTCTGAACGCTTGGGACAACGATACCAAGGTGAAATTTCTTTATTGGGCTTTAGATGGGGACGCGAAGAAGTGGTACACCACAAAGATTTTAACCGGCGCCCCAAATTCATGGGAAGAGTGGGCTGTGCTCCTGAAGGCCTGCTTCAGCAGTCGACATGCGGCGGAAATAGCGCGCCTTCGTCTACAAAACCGGGCGCAGCTGCCTTCCGAGAGTCCGGAGAGTCCGGGCGCAGCTGCCTTCCGAGAGTATTTCTATGATGTAGTGCAGCTTTCTGCTAGACTACGGTAGATCCAACCATGAAAGAGAAAGATCGTTTGAGACATTTATTGCGTGGCCTCCGCCCGGAAACAATGGAGAAAATGATTATCGCAAATCCAAGCAACTGTGGCGAGTTTTTGCAGACGTTGCAGCGCATCAACCAGGCCGCTCTTATGGCCCGCGCATCTTGTACACCGCCCAACTTCCCACTATCGGGAATGCAGCCGTGGACACCGACCATCCCAGGGATGCCCAGTGCAGCTGCCGCCACAACACAGCCTTCGCCGGCGAGTCACCTGCCCTGCGATCACCCGCACGGCGCGGCGCCCTGCGCAGCCGGACAGCATGTTCAGCGGCAGGATGCGAATGCGGACAACAGGGCGCTGAGGGCCATTTCGGAGTCGATTGAGGCTCTGACCAAGCGCATAAAAGCGACCGAGGAGCAAGTGCGTCGGCCCCCCGTGCCGTGGCCTCCGAAAACATCACGCGGCGACGACGGCGGCCCGCGGTGCCAGTATTGCCAGCGCCTCGACCATGTCGATCGCCAGTGCCACCAGCGGTACAGAGACGAGGAGCAGCAGCGAGGACGCCGCGACCGACCGGGTGAGCGAGGTTTTGATTCGGGAAACCGGAACGGCCGGGCTTAGGGGGCCAGCCTGGCCGACCTGTCTGCACAATATGGGAGAACCAGCTGCTTACCGTACCTGTCAGCGCAAATGGAGTTAGCACAAGACTCATAATTGACACCGGCTCGACTGTGAATATTATATCCGCTGACTTCGCAAAAAAACTTTCTTTGGGCTCAAAGCAGAGTCCTACCGGAATCCTCATCAAAGGAATCAGCGGAAACCTATTTTCACCAATCGGAGAAACTGGAATCACCCTCGAATTCGCCTCAACACGCATTGCGCAGAAGTTTTTGATTGTTAAGGATTCCCCATACGAGGTTTTTGGGTGGCCTCCCATTTTGCCGAACGGCACATTTGCTCATAGATTTTCTCAAGAAGACGCTTCAGATTGAGGCCGAGGTATTCGAGCCACAGGTCGAGTCGGGCACGCCGGTGCATAACGACGTCCTCACCGCGTGGTGCAAAGATCATGTCCGAATCGAACCCCGGACCGAGATCGTTATCGAGGTGAAAATCCCCAGAAACGGACCCCACCTCGTCGAACCAAATAGCACACTGAAGAATGGACTGCAGGTGGCCCGGACCTTGACAAATGTGGTGTGTGGGGTTGGAATAGTTCGCGTGGCCAATCCTACAAAATCACCGGTGACTGTGCATCGTGATACCAGACTTAGTTGGGCTGCCTCGATCCACGACGTTCAGCTGGGCATCACTGCACCTGGGGACTGATGTGACGGTGAGGAGCTACACTTCGACATCGGGCCTCACCTGCAGCCATCAGACGAGTGTGAGTTATTGTCTCTCATACGCAAGTTTCGCCATCTTTTCACGGGAAGGCATAACCCCATTCAGAGGACAAACATCACCGAACATGTTATTGACACAGGCGATTCTCCCTCTATTCGCCAACAGTCCTACCGCCATTCTCCCTTTGAGAGAGAAACCGCCCACTAACAGGTTGAGGAGATGCTTAATGACGAGGTTATCCGAGAGTCCTACAGTCCCTGGTCGTCACCAGTGGTTCTCGTGAGAAAGCCCGATGGAGGTTGGCGCTTTTGTGTAGACTTTCGAAGAGTAAATGCTGTCACAAAGAAGGATGTACACCTTCTGCCCCGTGTCGACGACATTCTTGATGTATTGCAGGGTGCAAAATACTTCACGACGCTTGACCTAACGTCAGGCTATTGGCAGATTGGGATTCGCGAGGAAGATAAGCCGAAGACGGCGTTCACCTGTGGGCGAGGGCTTTATGAGTTCAACTTCGTTCCTTTCGGTCTATGTAACGCCCCCGCAACGTTCCAGAGGATGATCAACAAAGTACTGAGTGGTCTCCTCTGGAAGGTGTGCCTGGCCTACCTGGACGATGTAGCGATTTTCTCCAAAACGATGGAGTCTCATTTGAAGGACTTGGAAAAAGTTTTTGGGGCACTCGATCAGGCAAAACTACGCCTGAAGCCAGAAAAGTGTAAGTTTGCTCAAGAGGAAATTAAATATCTCGGTCACGTGTTGACCGGGACCAGTAACAGTCACCGCGGCAAGTGTCCGGGCACGTGAGGCGAGATGTGCCGAAGAGGTGGCTATAGCCTTAGCCATCGCGGACCCACACACCAGGACCATTCTGTGCGACTCTAAAGGGGCCGTGCGGAACTTCGCCAGAGGGAGAGTGTGTAGTAGAGCAGTGAGGTTGCTCGCCTCGCTGGACTTCGCGAACAGGCACGTGACAGTGAAGTGGTTCCCCGCACACGCGGGGAACGAAGTGTCAGAACAATATGTGAACCACAATGAGACGGCGAACTCTACCGCGCGAGTGTTAACTGGCCTCGCGGCTGGAGCGAACCCGTCTGCAGAACTGTGGGGGGAAACCAAAGACAGGATGGGGACATATAACGAAATCACGACATACTATAGGATGAGAAGAAGAGAAATGGCGCCGCCGCACCCCGGCCTGGCCAGGGAGCAAGCGGTGGTACTAAGACAATTGCAGACGGGTTCCTTACTGACCCCGGTCATCATGAAGCATGTGTGCCCCGAGCAATACGAGGACGATACGTGCAAAGTGTGCCGCAGTGCGCGGGCTACGATGGCTCACATCCTGTGGGACTGATCGGCGTCAATGGAGACAAAGATCCCGCCTTGGTACCTGACCGCGGCGCGGAGCAGTGACAAGGACGTACAATTACTGGCCGTCCAGCAGATCCTGGTGGCACTTGAACAGCATCGCCCGAGCGAAAGCCGAGAGGGCCCGGCCGCCCAGCGCGGGCAGGCCGGAGGACCTCGACGCTAGTAGCGAGGGAGCTGCCTAGTAAAGAGCCCAGCCGGAAAGACGTAGGGCCGCGTCACGGCACTTCGGTAACGGAGGCCGCCTGCAGGAGATTTTAATAAAGTCTTCACTCACTCACTCACTCATCCGACCCGACCCGAAGAAAGTGGCCGCGATCGAAAAGTTGCCTGTACCAACCACTAAAAAGGGAGTTCAAAGCTTCTTAGGGATATGCAACTACTATCGCCGGTTCATTAAGAATTTCTCACGCATTTCTCGACCATTGACGAACCTCACAAAGAAGCACGCCGTCTTTTGCTGGGACACAGCATGTGAAGATGCAATGAACACGCTCAAACAGAAATTGGCCTCGGCGCCAGTCTTGCGTCAGTTCGATCTGGGGAAAACGGTCGAGATTCACACGGATGCCTGCGATTACGGTGTTGGTGCCGTTCTGGTTCAGAGGGAAGGGCCTGATGAGCATGTCATAGCATATGCTAGTCGTCATCTTAATAAGGCGGAGCTCAACTACAGCACCACGGAAAAGGAATGCCTGTCTGTTGTGTACGCCTGTGCCCAGTTTCGCCCCTATATTTTTGGGACCCCATTCACCGTTGTGACCGACCAGGCCAGCCTGACATGGCTGATGAAAGTCAAGAACCCCAATGGGCGCCTCATAAGGTGGTCGCTGCTACTACAGGAGTTTGACATCACGCTCCGTCACCGACCGGGACTAAAGAACGGAAACGCCGACACGCTTTCTCGCATGCCACATGAGCCGGCACCGGCTAGTGAAGACCACTTTTTGACGCTGTTCGTGCTGGACCGTGTGGACGTCCGAATGAAGCAGAGAGAGGATAAGTGGGCAAGAGAAGTGCTCGAACACCTCGAGGACACGAGTGCACCGGTGTCACGGAAACTAAAAAGAACAGCACGGTGCTTTCGGGTAGTTGAGGGGGTTCTGTACAGGAGGGCGAAGGGTTTTCGGGAAGATCGCGCGGCGCTCGTTGTTCCAAGGAGCCTAAGGACCGATATTTTGCGGCACTGTCACGATGACATTACGGCAGGCCACGTGGGAGTTAGGCGAACCTGGGAGAAGGTGCGGAGCCGTTACTTTTGGCCCAAGATGTTCATGCAGGTAGCCAGGTATGTGCGGGCATGTCCAGACTGTCAGAGCCGAAAGCGGCCGCCCGGCAAGCCGATCGGATTTCTCCAACCCATCCCGCCGGCTGGCAAGCCGTTTCAGCAGGTAGGGATGGATTTTCTGGGCCCCTTCACGAAGAGCAACGGTGGGAACCACTACATTCTTGTGATAACGGACTACCACACAAAATGGGTGGAAGCGGTCGCTTGCCCCTCGGCATCAGCGGCAGAAGCAGCGAAGGGGTTCGTGGAGGGCGTTGTCCTGCGTCATGGAGCGCCTGAGAGAATAATCACCGATCGTGGGAAGCATTTTGTCGCCGATCTCATCGAAGAAATATTCAGGGTAATGGGCACATACCACGTCCGTCACTAGCACAGCCTACCATCCGCAGACCAACCGTCTGTGCGAGCGGTTCAATCGCACACTGGCTGATATGCTGAGTATGTTTGTGTCGTCGCACCACCGGGACTGGGACGAGTTCCTGCCTTACGTGTGCTTTGCCTATAATTCATCACAGCATGAGACGACCGGCTTTACTCCGTTCTTCCTTCTTCACGGTCACGCGCCAACGCTTCCGATCGATGTGGCTCTTGGGCAGCAAGGGGGAGGCGACCACACCTTGGACGCTAGCAGAGTCGCTCTCCGGCTCCGACAGGCATGCAACGTGGTCGCCCGACGAGAGGAACGCCAGCAGGGGAAAAACAAGCGACAATACGACGCCAGGCGGCGCACAGGGGTTTTCCATGCGGGTGACTTTGTGTACTTGTGGACGCCTACGAAGGCAAAGGGGAAAAAAAAGCTCCTACATCGCTACCATGGGCCATTTCGTCTCATCCGAAAAGTCTCTGAAAACAACTGGGAGGTGACGGACCGCACGGGGAGAAAGCGGGACATTGTCAACGTCGTCCGTATGAAGCACTGCTACACACACCCAAGCTCCGACTATGACGCGGACAACGAGACGGCTGCAGCGCAACCAACAACCGCCAGTTTCCGAGCGGCCCAGTGGTGTAGTTCGAAGTGCCAGTGAAACCGAGGTGTACTTTGATCCAGACACATTTGGGCAAGACCAGTGTGCGGGACTGGACCCTGTGCAAGACATTTATGACAGTGACACGGAACTATACTACAGTGCCAGTGAGAACGCGGACTGACTCTTGAGTGTGCCCGGACTTGCATTGGTCGTGACTCTCATCGTTTCTTTTGTTGGCGTTGCTATGAAGTGTTTGTGCTACGTTGTTGTTATATACCAGAGCGTGTGATGTTGTTTCGGGAGTTTGATCAAGAGTGGGGGCACTCTTTTTTTTCCGTCGGGGAAGGTGTCGCGAAGCCGAGGTCTGTTGATGTGTTTTTTTTTTAGTTCTGTTGCCGCCGCCGGGGCTCTTCCTTCCAAGTGTTGTGTGTGAAAACGCTTCGGACGCGGCTGGGCCCTGGCCCTCTTTTTTCTGAGAAACGGCTCCGGCGCGTGGTTTGCCCGTCGGCCGACAAGGAGACGGCCCGTCTCAGGTTACCGCGCGAAGTGGCGTCTCCGACCCCCCGTTGCGTCTACGCGGGCCGCTCTGTGCTCCGGAACCCTCGGCCTAGTTGAAACGACCGCCTGTCTTTTTTCCTTTCGAGTTTGTATGCACTACTTTATTCTCACCAGTAATTCTTTTGCCAGAAACGGGCGCCTTCGAGTTTGAACTTTGTGTCTTCTGTGTGTGATTTTTTCCTTTTCACTTTGGCGGAGACATGTCTGATTGGAGCTAAGAAGCGTCTCCCCGAGTGGCTGCAGTAAGCCTTGTTCCAAGCCGTCCGCATACTCCAGGATGCGCTTTTTCCCCCAATACGTCCCCCACCGGACCGCTTGAAGCGAATATAACTCGGCGCCTCCGACTATTGAGGGCGAGCAACACCAGGAGAGCCACTTGCTGCCGATCGTCGGAGCCAGACGCCGGGAGCCCTTCGCCCGCCAACCATGTTTCGTTAAGTACTCTTGATTGCCTGTTTTATCCTATTTTATGTAACAGTTGTAATGTTTTGTCTCCATGTTTTAAATCAAATTAAACCAGTTAACATTTGAACATCTGAAACCTTCATCCGAGTGCTTCATCGCCGGACTGATCCTTCAAAAGTAGCGGTGCTGGACAAAAGTGGCCGTTACAGCAGGATGGCCGATCGCAGTCGTCGAAGCAGGCGTGAGGCCCGCACAGGCGGCAGGCCCCCTCCGACACGCAGCCGCGGGTCTGGATGTCTGGTCCGGATGTGTCGCTGGATGAGCAGGCGGGCGTCATCCGCTGCCGCCTGGGCCACCATGTCCGACGGAGGCAGCGCGTGTGCCCCGGCGGCCAGCTCGTCCGCCCGCTCGTTGCCATCCAGACCGATGTGGGCGGGGACCACTGCAGGCACTGTTGAGTGCCCCGATCCGCCAGCTGTGCCGTCTCCCGGATGCCCCGCACCAACAGGGAGTGCGAGTCTCCGTCCCGAAGACGTACCAGGGCCACCCGGGAGTCGCACAGCAGGGCGCAGAGCTCGGGCAAGGGCTCCATCTCCAGCAGCAGGTCAAGGCCCAGACCGACACCCACCGCGCTCAGCTGTGGCCGAAGATGAGGCATAGGGCAGCCGCGCCTGCCGGGTGGCCTCTCCCAGAACGGCGGCCGCTGCGGCCGACCCCTGCTGCTGCCGCACCGGGCCGTCCGTGTAAACAAGGGCGTGGCTGTCTACGTCGCCCCAGACGACGCCCCGTGCCATCTGCAGTTGCCCGCAGTGGGGCGTCCGCCGCTTGCTGCGTGCGCAGCCCCGGATGTGTTCAGCCGCACGTCAGCTGCCAGAACAGGAGCAGGGTCACCAGGTCCCGCGTCCACGGGGGCCACCACCTCCTCGTAGAGCCCCAGCATGCGCCCCATGCGCGAGTGGTGGTGGCTCCTCAGCCGCTGCAGCAGCGGACCGCACCCCTCGGCGCGCCACAGCCGGCAAACTGGCCAAGCGCCCGCAGGTCAGCTGTCATCTCAAGGGTCCACGACCCCGCCTTGGCCAGCGTCTTCTCGCACGGCGAGCTCTGGGGCATGCCGAGGCAAGCGCCGGCCCCCTTGCGGTGGTCTCTTTCCAGCTGCCGCTAGGTGGGTCTCCGCAGGTTCACCAGCGAGAGCGCGTACATGAGGAGACCCGCCAATCTTTTACATGCAAAGCTAAATCGCTTCCCGTTCCCGTATTTCATACAAGCGCTCTCCTGCAGCCAGGCAACGCAATGTAGTATATTTCGAAAGCGTACTGCAGACCCTCGCAAAAACAGTACGATTTCGACAAGATGGTGCGGGAAGCGAAAAAGATTGCCGGGAACAGGACGCTCCTGATACTCGGCGACTTTAACGCTCCTCATCCGAAATGGGGCTACAAGCATCAAACCAAGAGAAGGACAAAATTAGCGCAAGTAATGGAAGACCAAGACATGGTACTCCTAAACGAGCCGGGGACGGTCACCCGGAGAGGCAACAGCACCTGCCGAGACACCACGCCGGACCTATCGTGGCTCTGGAGAACGGCACCGGTGGCCTGGCAGTGCGAGGACCAAGACTTCGGGTCCGACCACTACCTTATCTACATTAAAATTCAAGGACCGAGTTACCGGACAACGCTGGGCAAGGCCAGTGTAACGGACTGGGACCGGATGCGAAAGCACACCGAAGAGAAAGCAAATGAAGAAGAAGACTCGGACACCGAAGAAAGCCGGGACGAAAGAAGCAACCAAACGTACGCCGAGTGGGCCCGCGAGCAAAAGACAACGCTCGACAAGTTCACTAAGGAAATTGTGACGACTGCGTAAACACCCTTCGTGGACGCCCGCCTCGCGCACATGTGTGCGGCGCGCCACTCCCTCACGCGAAGGTGGAAACGACAGCGTCACAATAAGAAGTTAGTCAAAAGAATAGCGAGGTTGAATAAGGAAATAGCCGAGTACGCGAGCAAGCTATGCCGCGAAAACTGGCTCAGCTTGTGTGATGGCCTGCAGGGCAAGCTGTCGGCGCGGAAGACGTGGTGTCTCCTGAGACATCTCATCGACCCGCTGAGCAGCAAGGCAGCCGGCAATCGCAATTTTATCAAGACACTGAACGCCTCGGGGACGGACAGCGCCTGCTGAACGACCTGGAACGGACGTACTTCAAAACAGAGAAAGGCCAGTATCCGATCCCTGACGAGTATGCGGGGCCGGAGAACCCGGACCTCGACGAACCTTTCACCACGGCTGAGCTTTGGTCCGCAATAGACGAAGGTAACAAGAGGAGTGCCCCCGGTACGGACACGATTACCTACAAATTGCTCGGTAACATGAGCAATACGGCGGCAAGAGAACTGCTGGGTCACATTAACAAGGCCTGGGAGAAGTCGGGGCTACCGCTTGAATGGAAAACGGCCGAAGTCAGGTTCATACCGAAGCCCGGCAAACCGCTCAAGATCGAAAACATGCGTCCGATATCGCTGACCTCCTGCGTAGGGAAGGTGGTCGAGCGCATGGTGTTCAAGAGGCTAGAAGCTCATCTAGATAAGACGGGACAGATTCCGGCCATGATGTACGGCTTCAGACAACATCTAAGCACGCAAGACGTGATGATCCAGCTCAGTGAACTGGTGGTGAAGGAAGCAACGAAGACAGCACCGCGAGCGATACTGGCCCTAGATCTGAAAGGGGCGTTCGATAACGTGTCGCACACGGCCATGCTGGAAAATCTAGGAAGGACGGGATGCGGCCGGCGTACGTTTGGCTACATCAAAGACTTCCTGACCAAAAGAACGGCAATGATCAGGATTGGCAAGGCGAAGTCAGAACCCGTGGAGCTCGGGGACAGGGGCACCCCTCAGGGGTCTGTCCTGTCGCCTCTGTTGTTCAACCTGGCACTCCTTCCCCTACCCTCGTTACTCGAGCGAATAGACGGTGTGAGCCACGCATTATACGCCGATGACATCACGCTGTGGACCAGCCGCGCGGGCTCTTACGTCTGGATGGAAGGAGTGCTGCAGAGAGCGGCGGAGACTGTCCACGGATACGCCAAGTCCTGCGGCCTGAGCTGCGCCCCGCAGAAGTCAGAACTGCTCATCGTCCAACCGGGCAGGCCAACGAAACAAGCACCCCCGAGCGTAACCGTAACCATCGACGGCACGCAAATCATACCGACTGGACAGATTCGGATCCTGGGTCTGTTACTCAGGGGAGACGGAAAAGCCTCGGCCGCCGTCACCAAGATCAAGCACCCGACCGAACAGATCGCAAGCATGATACGTAGAGTTGCGAACCGCAACCGCAGACTGAAAGAAGAAGACGCCCTGCGGCTAGTGCAGGCGTTCGTCGTGTCCCGCGTAACCTACTCCGCCCCGTACCTCCGGCTAACGAAGGCGGACAGGGAAGCGCTGGACACGGCGATGCGTAAAGCCACCAAGATAGCCATGGGTCTGCCAATGTACTCGTCAACGAAAAGATTGATGGACATGGGCACCCTCAACACCACGGACGAACTCATCGAAGCACACTTGTCCAACCAGAGAGTTCGTCTGAGCAGGACAGAACACGTAAGAGCCGTCCTACACAACATAAGATGGCAGGTTGAACCACAGAGGGAAGAGGCACCACTCCCTCAGGGATGGCGTGACTCCATCGCAACCAAACCGTTACCGCGCAACATGACAGTGGAACGGCACGAAGGCAGGCGGACGGCGCGGGCCAAAGCCCTGGCCCGGAAGCTAGAGGAGGACCCCCAGGTCCGGTACGTGGACGCCTCACTCCCAAAACACGGAACAAAGGCCGTGGTGGCCGTAACGGACATCGACGAGCTGAAGACCTGCGCGTCGGTGAAGACTACGGACCCGACCGTGGCAGAAGAGGTAGTCATAGCGCTGGCCCTAGCCATGCCGGAGGTCAGCACGGTGGTTACCGACTCCAAGAAAGTGTACGCAAGCTATCGGAAGGTAATCGTCTCCTCTGAGGCAGCAACTATACTCGAGAAACATCCCACAACGCCGGGACGAGTCACCGAGCTCGTGTGGGTACCGGCTCACTTGCTCGTGGAAGGCAACGTCACCGCCGACCACTATGCCCGAGAACTAGCCATCCGGGCCGAGGAAGAGCAACCGCACCCCGTCACGAGTTATAAGGAGATCGTCCGCCTATGCAAAGAAAGTAGAACGAGGCTCCCGAAGCCACACAAGCAACTAAGCAGACGGCCGCAGACGATATTGCGCCGCTTACAGGCAGGGTCGCTCGCACACCCGGCGCTTCTGCACAAAATGTACCCTGCAGAACACGACAACACATGTCCCTTCTGCCGGGGAGACGGCACTCTCGCGCACATTATTGGGGAGTGCAAAAAACTCAAGACAACCCCCTACACCCTTCCCCCTTCCCCCAATTCTAACCCGCTCGAGCGATGGGAGACCTTACTGTCCAGCTCTGACCTCGCCATTCAGCAACAGCTGGTGGCTCGAGGAGAAGAATTACTGGACACATATGGGTCCCGCGAATAGGGAACCACCCCATCTGGTGCCTGCGCGCACCATTCTTTATTTGAAGCTCAGTAAAAGTTGTTCAATCACTCACTCGAAAGCCAATTAAAAGAAGACCATTTTCTATTTCTTTCAAACTATCACAAATTAAAGCCAGGGTTGCTCTCTATCACCTACATCAAAAACATGTTGCACTATTTTCGTTTTTTTGCAGCTACAAAGCGCCCAGATGGCCTTGTTAGCAGTATTGCGGTGACATACTCAAGTGGTTTGTAAGAAGCTTATGACCACAACGTAGGGCGAGAAATCGCAGTTACAAAGAGAAAATTATTAACGAAACATTGCGGGGAGCATGCTTTGTTGAAATTGAATGTGTTTCGAGTACATTGCCCCTTTATGTCGTGTTGAAACTCCGGCTTCCTAGCCCATGTTTGGTCCTGTACATAATTATCCACTGGCCACGTCTCAAACACGCAATTGGAGACCTGGCTTTTTTTAAACCGCTGCCGCAACATTTAGGCCGTAACGTTTTGCCGTAACATTTTGGATGATACACAATGGAGCCATGGAGTGATACAAAAATGTCTTTAATGAACCAAGACTGCAGATTATAGTTTTGTTCGAACTATATATGCATTTAAATTGTCTGATCGCGCTCTCTTGATACCTCGGGAATGTCACCCGTGTGCAATGATCTGCTCACTGGAAAATTGAGTCCACATGAACTTCTTCCCCAGGATCTCTTGTTCCCGCCTTCACGCAAGCCTCCAGCCTTCTCTCTACCATGCAATCCGCAGTACTTAGTTGTAGTTTGAGTAAACTTAGGTTATTGTCTTACGGCAATAAAATTTTGAAGGAAAGTAACGCAACAGTAATTGATTACATTTCTGTAATTGCTCAGTTACTTTTCTGGGGCTGTAATTGACCCCTGTAACCAATTACATTTTAAAGGAAGTAATTGTGATTGTAATCGGTTCCTTACTTCGTGTAACGTGTACGAGTCTGCCACTGACTCAACGGCGCGCCTCCTCCGTTCCATACGTCTGTCGCCGCTACGCCCGATTCCAAGCTTCAGGAGGACGCTCGTCTCCGGTTGCCACGTCTTCGTTTCCTGGTGGCGGTGATGACGCCCTTCCTCGAACGGCTACACCGGACAGCTCGCGCTAGCGGAAAAATGTTCACTTAGCCTGAAAACCCTCTCTGCATTAGTATAAGAACGTCCGTGTGCGCGATATTTTGGAGCACGGTATGATTTCCACGTAACGGACAATAAAGGCAGCCTTCCAATACGGAGCGGCGTGCCTCACAGGTGTACCTCAATCACGTAAAAATCCAGCCCAGAAGCACAGGTTCAATCATTGTACGCCGGAATCCAGGCCACCTCTTCAGCAGATTGACCCAGTTTTCAACTTACCTCACACGTCCCTTACCCTGATGCAAAGCGACTGACCTCTCATTTGTTTGACAACTGTGTTCACTCATCCAAGTCTTCAAGCCAGAAGCCAGTGTATCTTCAATTACTAAATATAGGTCTTAACGCAATTCTTACCCTCCGCGGGGGCTCACTTGCTGCTGAGCACGGAGATGGGGGTTTGATCGTGGCCGCAGAGGCGGTTTTTCTTGTGGGGGTTAAAAGATAAAATGTCCGAGTGTGGTGGACATTTCGACGAACGTTAAACATCCCCTGGTGGCCTAAATTAATCCGCAGCCCTCCACCACGGCGCGCTTTATAGGCCAGGTGCAGCTTCGCCGCGAAAAAACCCGAAAGTACGGGTTCGTTAACGTGTTTCTTGTCTTGAGGTCACCTCTCGTATGTCAAATATAGGTAACAACTTCGGCTGCATAAGCACATTCTGACTGTAAATAATTGTCACCTTAACAGCGGACATGACAGCTCTATTCTGAGTTAGCGACATCTGCAGTTCGACGGGACGAGGGGTTCATTCGGGATTCCGTGTTTTGAGGTTGTAAAGAAAGCCGGGGGGTGAGGGTGGGGTAATTGTCTTTTTTTTAATTGATAATGGCGGCTGCATGAGAAATTCTGAAATAGAAAACCTAGAACACCTAACTTTTAACCCTAAGTATTGGATACCGCAGCGTGCCGGTTCAATCGCAGGGTGCATAAAGGAGAGTGCAGCTACAGACTTGTAATTCACTCCTTGCATAGAATAACCTACCCCTGCGCATAACTGTGCGTGGTGGCCCCGAAATTCCTTAAGGAGAGTGCATAAAGGAGTGTGCAGCTATAGAGACGTAATTCACTCCTTGCTTAGAATGACCGTGCCCCCAGCCCCTTCTAAACCGCAACTAAAAGATGGGTGCCCTTCTCAGGAAAAATATTTGGTGCCCCGTTTTTGAAAGACAATACAGCCAAAAGGTTTTTCAGGAAGCTTTTCGGCCGATCTCTGAGTTTTTATGTAAGTAGAGGTGGGGGGAGGGGGGCTTACGATTGCTTACTTCCCTGGTACAGGGTAAATAGAAAAAGTTTGCTCGCATGTGGCCATATTTACTCTTCTTTTCTTGGCCTAGACATACGCGCTGCCTGCAGCGGGCGTCTCTATGCGTCGCCGATTAGACCGCTTATGCGGTATAGGGTGTCTGATCAGTCGCCCAGCGATCCCTGGGAACGCGTAGGATTCTTTATTCATTGACTGCGAGTAGGCACCCATTGTGCGTCAGCCGAGACAATGCGTCGCCGCTTTGTTCTCTGTTCTCTACCGCCTAGTCGAAGACGAACCCGTGGGACCTGCATCGCTGCTCCACGTTGGATTAGTGTAAAGCGATCCGCGCCTGCGGGGGACGTTCGTGGCACGCATGTGTGCAATCCCAACCAGTCGAACTTTCGGGCGCCATCGGGAACGGACGCGCCGACAACGCCGGACGCGCCGCTGCCGGACGTGCTTCCGCCGAGATCACCAAGGTAAGTGGGACGGCGACTTCCTTTCCCGTAATAGAAGCACTTCTGCTGGGGGGCCGACAGAAGGAGTTACTACGTTCGAGTGACTTCAGTCCGAGACGCGGTCCGAGTTTGAATCCGCAAAGAGGACCATTGAGAATCGCGGTAGTTGTTGGTTGTGCAGCGTGGCGTCACTCCTCATCGTCTGTTCACTTTGCGCGGTGTCGAGGAAGGAACCCATTCTCCCTCTAGGTTCACCACGGGACTTGCTATTTTTTTAATGCGTAGCATTCTTCGTCGAGTAACCCCACAGCCCACACCATGCCACGCCCTGCGTTTGCATAAAAGCGCATACCTGTAGGAGTTAACACACTTAAAGGGGCACTGACACAAAAATTTTGCATCTTGTTTTTTTTTGTTGCGATAAGTAGCTAGTGACCTACTTATAACCTGTAGAAACCTCATTTGCTTCAGCGTGCAACGGTTGTTTAATTAGAGGCATTTTCAATGCGGCCAGTCGCAGTTTCGGTTTCAGCGAGTGCCGCGAAACGATGGATTTTGTGGATTTTGTGTGAACAAAACTGACCACGTGACCGTCAGAGGGATATCAAAGAGCAGAGCCGCCGTAGCACTGTCGAATCCGCATCGACGGCAGTTTCTGCGAATGCCCCCACGTACTGATCGCGTGAGGCGCTTAATTAAAAAGCGACCGTGGACGTGACACAGCCGCTGCGAGTGCAAATGCTACCGCGGCTAAAGAACGACGCGCGACGCTCGAGACGGTGGGTGGCAAGACGCGCGCTGGGAGCAGCCGGCCGGTCTGCCTACAGGTCCGCCTACAGATGTGTTCGGCTTAGCACTGCGGCGGATATTCGAGTGCCGCTCTCGTAAGCGGTGCAGATGACAATTTTTAATGCAACCCGCCATCGCATCATTAACTCCTTTCTCATGCAAGCCACCATGGTCGGGAGTTGGGGACAATTTCGTGCAGCGGTAACTAGCTATCACTCGAGCTACCTGCGCCGGCCTGGGCCACTTCGCGGCCGTGGCCGCCGCCTGCACAGCGACCGTGCGGCTAGCTCAGTGGGCTTTTCGTGCCTCCGGCGCGTTTTCGCATCCAATGGTAATAAACAGTAATAGAAACAGAGTGCCTGGAATCGCTGTAGAACTTTGGTCGCGGCCACCTGCCCGATGAGCTGATGAAATCACGGCGCCTCCGCCGCCAACGATCGGGCCTTCGTTCTCGAGAGCAGAAGCTCCGCCCTCCGGCCCTCCGATTGGAGCGGCGAGCCGGGTGAGCCGGCGAAAAACGCCGGCAGTGCGGAAGCGGCAAACACAAACTCGTGACGTGTTTCGATGTTCTTTATTTACATAATATCCTCGGGATGTCGATTGTGCGTGGTCCTCTCCTGGCTGCTCGGTTGCGTTTCGCACACTTTAAAATTGATTTTAAATATGTTCTAGGCTGTGTTCGCCGCTGATATTTTGCAGATGATGTATATGTGTTCCCACCAATCTATCTCCGAAGTTATCTCGCCTTCAAAATTTTGTGTCAGTGCCCCTTTAATCGTTTTTATAACGTACATGGAGATAATTGGCAGAACGGGACTTCAAAAAAATAACGAAAAGTATAAAAGCGAACTTGTGAAATCGAAAATGTGCAGCTTACGCATCTTCCCTCACAACGAAGACGAAAATAAAAAAGCCGTAGAGAACCACAGAAACACGAAAAAAAAAAAGAATTGTTAAAACTTACAACCGTGCATAACCTCGCATTTGCACAAAAATGAATAATTGGCCGAGGGAACACATTTAATCTTTATGATAGCGCAAATAGAGGTAATTGGTCGAACGGAATTGAAAAATACAAAAACTCGAAATAAAAAGTTACGAAAGTGGACTTATGACATTAGTAAATCTTCCTATAATTCTCCCAAACAAAACGCCGACAAAAATAAAAAAAGTGTTTGCAAAACAACGACGGAAACACGTACGAAAAAAATCGTGAAAACGGACCAACAGGGAAGGGTCCTCCTGGATTTGCACAAAATTGCATAATTGGCGGAGTTAACACATTTATTCGTTATAGTGGCGTAAATGGAAATGATTTAGTCGAACGGAATTCTGAAAACCAGAACGTACAAAAATATAAAAATTATAAAAGTGGATTACGAAATCAAAAATATGCATCGTACCCATCAACCCCACAAAACAAAGACAAAAATAAAAAAAAAGCCTGCAAAGAATGACTGAAACACGAATTTGAAAAACCGTGAAAAAGAACCAACCCTGCACTATGCTTTGCATCCACACCAGAAGACAAAATTGGCGAAGTTGAGGCACTTAATTCCTATAATGGTGTAAATATACTTCATTGACGAGAAGAAACAAAGGAAAACTCTTAAAAAATAATATAACCCCACGTATTTGGCTGCTCATAGCCAAATCTGGCTATAAAAAACTCACAATGAAGACATGGCGCATAAGAAGGCTAAACGCATTAGTACACCATTCTCCGAATTTCTGCATATTTTTATGCTATATGCGTTACTACGCTACCCTGGCTTCTGCCACGGATATCAGACAGTCTTAGTATAGCGAGTAGTGTGCGCTACGTTAGCGGCTTCGGGTACCGGGATGGCGTCACTTTAGAAGCGTGAAGCCTAGTCATAAAATGTAAAATAAAATCCGGCCCACATGTCACTGTAGCACGTGACCCTGTCATGTGCGAGCCCACGGTAGGATGCATTGGCCGCCGCCGCGCTGCTGACCCACTGCTACAGCTGAACGAGCATGCTGGTTTCTGGGACAACGTATACCACCTGATCCTGAACTACATTAGCCAGTAATCATTTCTCCTCTATTCTCTTTTGTGAACCAGGTAAAATATATCGCAAATCGAGCCGCACGCACACACGCGGGCACAAGAAAGCGCCGAGCAGACGAATACAGAGAGGTCTGCTAAGAGCTACCTCCCACCAAACAGCCGCAGGCATGAAGCTACAAGAAAAAAAAATATTGTGGGTCACTTGCTGGGCCGATTCCGGGGGCTCTGGAAAGAGGAACAGCCGAGGGAGCTGCGTCAAAGGAGCAGGGCTTGCGAAGGCTGGCTACGCGGCGTCATGCCGTCTCCAAACTTTTTCCGTCCTCCATGACCACACCTCTCCTCCTGGCCACCCTCTTCCGCCCCTCGGCTGCTGCAACGCCTGCCCCTCTCTCCCCCCCACCCAGTTGTTGCTCGCTGATGCGTTCTTTATGCGGGCATTTCCGGAATCGGGTGCCCCCCCCCCTATAAGGGGCTAGAAGCAAACAGCTCCTTTGCAATATGCTCGTAAGAGGTGGGAAAGCACCCCACAACCTATGGACCGAGCAAACCATAATACATGTTGTGGATATCCATGAGATGCAAGCAACAGACATTGAACATCTTTAACAGGGGTCTATTTTGATATAAATTTAATATGTTCGACGTGGATACAACTGGGAACATAACTTGCATCCGCACAAAACTGTCACAGCGGTATACGTTTAAAATATAGTGATTACCGTTCCATTCGTGGTACGTGCTATCGGATGTTACATTAGACACCTGATACATATACACTACGTTTCCTAGTCATCTGCGATAAATAAACATTTACCTTAAATTACCGCTGTTTAGACAAGCTTGTTGCCGTGTCCTATTGATTATTGTTGCTGGTTATGACTTAGCTCCTTTCTTAACAGCGACATTTCCAGTGGGAAAGCACGCGTCTACATTACCTCTCTTAATTTCGCGGATGTATAAGATGAAATTTTAGCAACGGTGTCACGTTTGCTAAGAAGACAGCAAGACCGCTAGCGGCAGCGCAGCGGGAAGACATGGGGGAGCAGGTATGCACCGGCCTGATGTTAGGCCTAACGTTACGCTTATTTTGAATTTACTAGTATCTCCTGCTGTGACTTCCTTTAGCTGTTATTTCCACTGTCACCGAAGGTGCATAAAACGGTCTGTGATTTTAAGGATTAGAGTTGGGCTAGTTCACGCGTGCTGGTTACTGACCCTAAAAGGAAAACGAAGAGCGAGAAACAGCTGAAAGGACGAACGCTATGTTCAATGGTTTCGGCGTGAAAGCTGTGAGGACAAATAGGTATTTTTATATAAACGTGCCAATGGCGTTGAAAACTATAAACGTTTTACCTTGTATGCTCATTCCAAAGTTTGATAACAGCAATCGTGTATAACAGTTCCAGCTTGTTTCGGACAATTATTCGTTCTGTAGCGTAGTTTAGGGTGGCAGCGCTTACATCGAACGCTCTTTTTAAGGCGAGAGCCTTAAATCTTTAAGTTTCAAGGTTGTGTTGTTAGGTACAGAAGTAAAGTACAGAAAAGCTTTGTGAGTTGCACAAAACTGGAGCGCGTGCCAGGAAAGGGAAAAAGCAGCCCCGGAGGAGGGTTCTGAAAAAGGGCGATGGACCGTAGCACGCTCTGGACGCGCCTTCTAGGCTTGTACGTCGCCGCGTGGGCTCAAGCTTCATTCCACATCGCTATGCGTGACGACGCACCTGATCCTATTCGCGGGCGGGGAAGACCGAGAAAGTACGCAACGGCGGAACAGGCTAGAGCACGTCTAAATGCCACTCGTCGCAACCGCCATCGCGAGGAAGCGGCTATGGATGAAGCCGCGGCAGCGGTCCGACGACAGCAACACAAAAGTTCAACAGCCAACCAACAGAAGGTCCAACTAGCCTTTCCTTTTCAAATTCTTAGAAAATTCTAAGCACCCCCTGTAATTTTCAAGGGAAGCTTGAATTGGCTGACTCGTGCCGCTATCGCTGTTGGCGCCGTTTGCCAAAAACCTCCTCATCCCAATCCCTCTCCCTCCTCGTCCGCAGCTGGCGGCCGCTCCCACAAGTGGCGCTCCGGATCCCGCCATACTCCCAGCCAATCGTAGGCGCTCCCTCATTTCGGAGAAGAGAAAGGGAGGTTAGCTCGCTTCGCGCGCGTTTTTCGCCAGCCAGTTCAAAATGAACGAAGAGTAAACGCAGGACAAACAATAGGTCTCTTCGATTCGGCCTGCACTTTCTGCATGAGTTCAGGATCAGTTCAGCGTATACGTGCCGCCCCATCAGAACCGGCCCTGGGCTTCTTTCGTCTGCTTCTGCACCTCCTCTGTCGGAAGTGCAGGGAAAGCCGTGAACTCGTCCCCCACTCTCTGCACCGTCGGTAAATCGAAGAGAAAAGTGCAGGCGCCGAGCGCTGCACTCGAAAATCGAAGAGGCGAGTGCTGCCCTACCTGAACGAGTTCAGCGAGTGCAGCCAAATCGAAGACAGCTGATAACACATGCCGAAACACAAGCGTGGGGCATTTGCTCTCGGGTCAAGCTTATCGGAAGAACAGGGCTTGGGTAGGGGTCGGTCAAGGGTTTGGTTGTGGTTTGTCACAAGTTGGGCATTTGGTTTGACGGAGATTTTCACAAGGGATCGGTTAACGGCTTCACAGGGTTGCACAGGCATCACGTGCACCCCTGTTCCCGGTTGAGGAGGGGTTGGTAGTTTTGTGTAGTTCTCTTTTATTTAAATTGCCTGTATCCTCTCTGGTACAGGCCAAGAGTACCAACATGCCTGTTAGATGGTGACCGTTAAAGGGAAACTGCACTCAAAATTTAGACCTCTTGAAAATACTATTTCCGTATAGTCTGCTGAAAAAGAAAGCAAGATTCAAAATAGAACAGCTTAAATACGCGCGTGGACGCCGTAAGCGGTCAGCAAAAATCGGCGATTTTGAAACCGAAATCGAGGAGAGCGCGGACATTGAAGTGACGTTGCAGCCGTCCAGCGAGCGGCCGGGCGGTCAGCAGCTCGGGAGCAAGCCTGCGCGCAAGTTCTGCGCGCGCACGGGGCAGCACATGGGTGAAGCGTTCGCGGGAGAGCTCGACCGGTTCTCCAGCTGCGTGCTGGCCAGAGGAAGGCACCCCGGCCGGCCGGAGCGTCACAGGCGCGTCCACTGCCGGACTGGAGGAGCGGCGAGCACGGCCGTGGCGCGTCATGGCTGTTTACGCGAACCGCCGGCAGGTGCAGCGTGGTTTGCGGCGGAGCTTTTTTAAACGCTTCTGATTGATTAACGAGGCGTTTCACGGGGCTACCACTGGTGTCCCAGCTGATTTGGTGGTGCTTACTATATAGCAAAAATAAATTGGGTCGAGGTGAAATTTGAGTGCAGTTGGCCTTTAAATAATGACATGGCAAAGAAAGCAATTTGCTTCCTGAACTTCTAAATTTCGACATTGACATTGTAAACAATACTTTCAAATTGTAGGGTGCAAAAATATTTCGTATACATTCCCGTTCATCATCACCCGTAGCAGCAACAGCATAATAATCATTGTAATGGTTATTATCTAACAACTATAATGATTGTAATTATCATCGTCGTTGTCATCGTTACTGTTATATTATCATCAGCACGGAGCTTCCAAATATTTGCGCTGCTGAGCACGAGGTCGCGGGTTCGATTCCCAGCCGCAGTGGTCGCTTTTCTGATGGAGGCGAAAAGCAAAAACGCCCGTGTGTACGAGATTTCCGCGCACGTTAAAGATCCCCAGGTGGTCAAAATTATCCGGAGCCCTCCACTACGGCGCGCCTCATCGCCTGCATTGCGTCGGCGCGTTAAACCCCACAATCAATCGAGCTTCCAAATATTCATCCGTCACTGCCTCCACAGTTTATCGGTTGCTTAATGTTGACGCCCCACAAGTCGTTGCGCACGCGATTTTTTGCTGGAAAGAACAACTCGCTGAATTCCATTTATCCGTAGCCTGTATAATTACACGGCATCGACACAAGTCGCTACACAGCCTTGCGCGCACAGGCATCGACTGACAGTTCGGTATAGCCTACAGCGCATAGACCATTTAAAGGGGCCATAAAGGTAAAATAAAAGTTTGACTCATCGAAAGTCTGCTTTGACCCCATAATAATGGTCCCAATTTTTACTCAAACTTTAAACAAACAAAAAAAGATGAAGCAGTGGCGGCTCTTCAAACCCTTTCCAGTGAACATTCTATGACGTTAGTATTTCTATGACGTTACTATTTCTATGACGTTACTATTCTATGATTATTCTATGGTGGGGATTATTTTATGTTTGTGCGATTTGTGGCCGCCGACCTAAGTCAACGCCAAGAAACATGACTGGACAATTGTAGTGCATCCTGCAGTTCCGTTTGACTGTATCACTTGAATGCGAACGTAGAATCAAAGCACTGTTGCAATGTTTTTAGTGCTGGCACGTAATACGTCACTCCTGCCCATGTCATATCACTGTGGCACGAAATTTGAAAGTTTTTCCAATGCTTTTTTTTTGTTAAGAAAGAGTCTTTCGTGGCTGGAATAGAACTGAAGAGTTTCCAAAGTTGTGTTTTGTATTCTTGGCCCGTTTAATATAACCGCCTAATTTCCGTTATTGTGGGCGCAGCGCTGAGATACCGGGATGAAACATGAGCAACAAAGACGTCTTCTCGTTTCGTCACTTCGGCGAGAAGCAAAATTTCGCTGTCCTAATTTCAAGCATCTGGGAACAAATCGTGGCCCTCCTCCGTGCCGCGCTCGGGACGACACAGCTCCCCCCCTCCCCCCGGATGCTCTTCGCCAACGAAGGAGTTCCCTTTGTCCATTGTTGTGCTGCGGCTGGAGACCAACCGTCCGCACGCGGAAAATGCTGTCGCTCCCAGAGCGGGGCTGCTCACGTTTCCGGCCGTCTACCGATGCCGCCGTCATGTAGACATGTTCGCAGACGATTCCTGCGAGGGCGACAGCGCATACGCGCCTCAGCAACTCCACCAACGACTCCGGCGAGCTCGACGGGCTCGCTGGCCTCAGTTGAGGATGTGCTCTTTCTGTATGTTGTTTGAGGAAAGAATCGGTACTATGTTGCTGTTCTGGGCTAGTTGGGTGATGTGATTGATGTAGGCCTTCAAAGAGCGCAACGGGGGCGGGGGGGGGGGGGCGGGGAATGAAAGACGGATAGATAAGACAAGACGAGCGCTGTTTTACTCTCAGATAAAGTTTTTGTTCAAGAAAAACACGGAATATACATTGCATCCACGATACCAGATCATGCATGAGAAGTGCAATATATATATATATATATATATATATTTAGGATATAAAAATTACGGGGTTGCTTAAAACTTTCAAAGAATGTGAAGGCCAAAGGCTTGTTAAACCTCCTGTTGATCTGCTGTCGAACTTTCTGTTAATTGCGACCGCGTCCGCCCACCACTTGACCCTGTAGGCAGAACCCTCCGAAGCTCGTTCCGCTCGCTCGCCATCGCCTCCTGTTCGCCCCCGTCGGCACCTTCACCTCTCGAAGGCCGGGGCTCGTGTTGCACGCGCGCCAGCGGTCTACCTTCCTCTGGAGGTGTCGTTTCCTTTTACCGGAGCGCGCTCCTACTTTATGTACCCACGATTTTCTGTACGACAAGACGCTGTCCATAAAACATCGAGATCTCCGGCTGTCGCTTCAAAAAACACCCCAAAAAATGTGCCTCACTTGGTACACAACGTCCGAAATTGCAAGTAACTTGCTCGCTGCCGCTAAATGTTAACGCGCAGAGCCGCAGAGTCCTGACTGGCCCACTCGGCTCCTCTCAAGCTAATTTAATATGCCACCGCAATTTCCGTAGTTACTAGGTGCGCATGCCTGGAGACCATTTCCGTGTCATGGAGGATCGGACGACACGGGCAAGAGCTGCAACGCACCGTTAGATGAGAAGGTACTGCTCCTTATAAAAACAATTCGTATTCCCTGAGGCGCACGTTGATGCACCTACCTGTCTGTCCAACGTACACATTACCGCATGAAAGCAGAAACACATATGTGCTCAGCCAACGAACCACACGCAACATACTTTGTGTCACATTTCACAGCGCACACACGCCTGCCGCTGTCAGGTGATAGCGGACCGCTTTCGGTTAACCATACTCGTCCCTCTGGTCTATATATAGTGCTACCTTCCCGTCTATCGTTTCCCGATGTTTGATGGTCTATACATCAAGTATCTTATCCTCTTGGGATTGCCGACAATCGCTCCGGTTGCGTGGTGACTTATAAGATCTAAGCATCCGGATATTCGACTCACTCTCACCGTTTCCTCGATCACAGCTAAACGACGCTGGTAATTCGTACAGGTTATCAAGTTAAAGGGAAGGAGTAAAGACTTGACTTCGTTACTTGGTCATTCTTATTATGTTCATTTGTTGTATTGCAGTCAACTGTTAGCGGCCCGCCACTGTTGACGCCGTTCTTGGCCTTTACTAGCGCCACTAAATAAGCTGCGCTTAAGAGTACCGCCACTTCATGCACCCAGAAGCGTCTGGGGGCCATTTTGTTTCTGGCTGGCAGTGTTGCCATCTCTCCCAACGAAACTGCCGCCGGTTGTGACGGGCAGAGTGTGACTGGCCGCTCTAGTGTCCGCGCAGCAGAGAGAAAGAGAGAGGAGAGGTGCCCAGAAACAAAATGGCTGCGCCCACAGGTAAACAAATATCACGTGGTGCCGACGGACCAATGAAAATTTCGGTGGCATATAACAATGAGAGAAAAGAGTGCCGATACTCTAAAAGCCTTTATTTAGTGACGCTAGCCTTTACCGAGCAGGCTCTCGTCATTTGTTTTTGGTTCGGCGCTCCCACAGAGCATGCAGCACAGGACAAACTTCTGAAAGGCTAGTCTGCATGTGAAACGAACTGCATTGCTTAAATAAACGGGGTACCCGAAATTAATTCTAAACAATTTATTGAATTAACCCACCCCAGGTCCATACGAAAGTAAATACAACGCTGATCTGCCTATGAAATGTTCACTGAGCTCTTTAAACATGCTTTAAAAACACTAAGCTGGTAACCTTTTATTCTCAAAATAAATTGGTTATCGTTAAAGGGACCCTACAACAATTTTCTTAACTTTTTTTTTCTGAATGCTAAATGCTTTCAGAACGTAGTCAACAAACACATCCAGTACTTAGAATAGGATGCCACAAAGTACCTCAGCCAAAAATTACTGCTCTAAAGGCCCCTATCAGATAACTTATAAACTTTCCTGAGAAAAGTTCTTCTCTTTCCCGGACTTGGCGTTCTTCAAGTGCTCGAATGACGTCATTAGAGCGGTGTAGCGGCTATTGGCCGGCTTTCTTTCAGTTGCAGCAATAAGCGCATTCGATAGTCACTTCAAAAGTTGCAGGTGACATCTATGTTTAGGTCTTAAGATGTATTACGCGATAGCGTTACTTCGGCGTGGAGGGAGCGTTTTCGATTGGAGTTCGTGCATTTACCATTTATGTTTTCCAAGAACTGCAGTTCAGCGACGAGAGCTGGGTAGCTGCAACGATTTTTAATCCGTTCGGCACAGGGAAGGCAAATTCCACTTACGCTTTTGTGGCTTAAAATGCGGGCGTGAAAGGTTGTGGCTGTGGAGTGATAGTGAGTTTAAGCAAAAAGGGGATCGCGCGCGCGCGCACGCACGCATGCACGAACGCACGAACGCACGCACAGACAGATAGATAGATAGATAGATAGATAGATAGATAGATAGATAGATAGATAGATAGATAGATAGATAGATAGATAGATAGATAGATAGATAGATAGATAGATAGATAGAGAGAGAGAGAGAGAGAGAGAGAGAGAGAGAGAGAGAGAGACCTTTAATGAGTAAGATTTGATGGAAGTTTGGAAACATGGGGTAAAGAGAAGGCAGACTTCAGGGTAGAACCCGAAGTCCACGGCCTCGGCATCAGCTGATGCTCATCTTGAGGGTAGAGGCTGGCCAGGACAGCCTTGTATGTGTCGATGTAACTGTAACATGCAAAGTTTGAATTGTTCACCCCTGAGCATATCCATCAATATGACCTGGTTGCGAAAAGAGAGTGCGTGTTTGCCCGTATTTAGCACAGTTTAATGTTAATGTCGCACGTTTCCGACTTAACATCTTCGCTCACTTAGACTTGGTTTGTATCACGCGCGCTGCAGGGTTCCTCTTCTTCGGCGTTGAGATCCCCATGTGACACGGGGAAGGATGGTGTTCCTAGGCTCAGAATGACCAGACGTTCTCACTATTTTTCGGGGGAGGCAAAGGTGGCAGTCGTAGCCAAAAGAGAGAACGGTGTGCGAGTTTTCGTGGATCTTCGTCGGCTGCGTCGTTTCCTTCCAGACTTTTTTTTCCGGGTGTTGATGTGATGTGAACTTTCATCACTGTTGATTTAAAAACCCTGATCAAGCGTTTAGGTACTATGCCTGCAGCCAAGAGATTAATGGCCTATTGAGCGTGTGAAACGATGTTTAAGCATCTATTTTACAGTTCCGCTAGACCGATATCGCCAAGAGGATTTTTGCTGTTTTGTTCTGATGTGTCATGAATGGGTAATGAAGTCAAATTGATTGCCACTGTAGTCCACTACGACAATTGTTGCCTTCGTACATTTGAACGTCCCGGCGTCGGCGTATGCTCTGTTTTCATAGTTTTTATAGCTTTTCTCGACAGAATTTGATGCTACTTCCTTGTGTAGGTTTGAGTCTATATTTTTCGTCGTTGGTAGGGCTTTTATGGAGAGCCGTTGGATCGGTGATATATCCCTCATGGCATCCGGACGTTTTCTCTCTGGAGGTGCAGCATATATTCCATAGTATGGCCGCTCCCATTTTTTTTTTACCCATAGGCTTCTTTTGAGCCAGGAGAGTGGCTTCTTTGATACATTCAGTGATTATAAGACACAATTTAGGACCCGCGCGGTGATCATGAACATTGACAGGTAGGACTGCCTATGCTGTTGCGATAACGGTGCTTATTTGGCTGTCTTCAGTGCGGGTAAGTTTCTGGTACGGCAGGCTAACCGATATCGGGGTCATGATCAGTGCCTACATAAGTTTTGTCGTTTCCTCTTTTATTCATGCTCTTCCCCTATATCGGCGTTTAACACTGTGGGCGAAATGTTGAAATATTTCCTGTATTTTGGGGATTGTGTGATCGGCTCTGCCGTTTCTCCGTAGGGATTGACCTGCCGATGATGCTAACGTGACTGTTTCCTGAAATCACATGCTGACCTATTTTTAGGTTTTATAAACGGGCAGCGTGGCGTCATTCATCGTTTGCCGCGGCAGGGACGAGGCCGCGAAAAATTCTAAAAATCTTATTAAAATTCTTGCAAGTCGCCTGCAAGTTTTATAAGGACACTTCTTATTTCGTTTCTGATTTTAATGTAGATTTTCCTGGGTTTCAGAGAGCCTGGCGTTAATCTTTTGCACCCTTTTTTATGTAGGTGACACAATGTTAGCTAGCGCCAGAATTAGTATCGTTTGGAGATGCGCTTTAGGGGTGGCGTAAGTTGAAGGCACGGCAAACGACCGTATCTGCAGAGCATCGACTACCATGGCGCGTGCTTATCGCGTATCTTTTCTTTCGGCTCTTTCCATTATCTAGTAGTTGCCGCTGCTCTGTGCTCCCGATTCGGACAAGCCCTCGTACCTGGCCGCCTTAGTTGTAGTTTCCTATTAGCTTCGATTATGTACTTCCGCGGGCGCTTGATGAGCACGGCTGATAGCGGACGGCTAGTAGGCACGGAAAAACCGAGAAATGAGCCTAATAACGCTATCGCGTTAAAAAGCCAGAAAAGCAAAGTAGAAATGAAAGGCGGATCTGTGCGACGAGCAAATCACGCAGTGCTTCTCCGTGCTGGTGGTAGGAGTTATAGCAGAGCGTAGAATCGGTCCCGGTACGGTGCCCGGTGCACCTGCGCATGCGCGCAACTACAGGTTTTCCGATCGCCATACAATTTAATCCAGGCACCAGCTAATTTAATCCAAACGACATCTAATTTATCTCAAACGCCATCTAATTTAATCCAGGTGCCAGCGAATTTAATCCAAGTGCCGACCAATTTCTCCGGTCGCCAACCAAATTAATCCAGCTGTCATTGTTCAAGAGTGTTTTGTGCGTAATTATAGGCGCCGCTTTGCGGACTGTTGCGCGTGGTGTGGTGAAAACGTGGAGTTTTTTTACTCATTACATGTGCAAAATATCTTATGCACACAGCTTAATGGACATTTACTAACACGCGGTCTTGGTTCCGGGTGCTGTGAGCTGATCGTCCGCTAGAGCACCATCGATAGCTCACACCAGAAGTATCGTCTGCTCCTCGCGTTACAATCCTGTCAGAAGTTCCTTTGACAAAAACACATTATTTAAATGCTCTTTCTGTTCTGATTTTCAATCAATGAATGCGCTTCTGCAGTGTAAAGTATTCTTTTCATATTACAAATATAGTATGTTCGCGTCAAAAATATCACCAGCTCGCGTCAGAAGTATCGTCTGCTCGCATAAGAATACGCTAGAAAGTCTGCCGGCGAAACAATACATGAGCAGACGATACTTCTGACGATCTCGCAGACGATCAGCGCGCGGCACCAACGGATCAAACAAGATTGCTCTCCAGGTCTGCGCGAGTTAATATACGTCCACTAAGTTGTGCGCATGAGATATTTTGCACATAATGGATCAAGAAACACCCCGTTTTCACCCCAACACGCGCAATGAAGTTCGCAAAGCTTCGCCTAATTTCGCACAGAACACTCCTGAACAACCTTCATACAGCTGGATTAATTCGGTTGGCGACCGGATTAAATTGGCTGGCACTTGGATTAAATTCGTTGTCACCTGGATTAAATTAGATGGCAGTTGGATTAAATTACATGGCGCTTGGATTAAATTAGCTGGAGCCTAGACTAAATTGTATGGCGATTGGATTAAACTGAGCGGGAATAACTACAGGTTTTCCCGCTCAATTTAATCCAATAACCGTACAATTTAATCCAAGCGCCAGCCAATTTAATCCAACTGCCATCTAATTTAATCCAAACGCCATCGAATTTAATCCAGGTGCCAGAGAATTTAGTCCAAGTGCCAACCATTTTAATCCAGCTGTCGGAAGGTTGCTCAGGGGTGTTTTGCGCGGAATTAGGCGCAGCTTTGCGGGATTTCATGCGCGGGATGGGATGAAAAAATGGTGTTTCTTGATGCCTTATGTCCAGAATATCGTATGCGCGCATCCTAATAGCATTTACTAACACCCGGAGACGAGCAGAGCTGTCTCGTTTGATCCATTAGTGGCGTGTAGTGATCGTCTGCGAGGCTGTCAGAAGTATCATGTGCTCGCGTATTGTTGCAGCAGATTTGCCAGCGTATTTGTACGCGAGCAGACGGTACATATGCCGCCAGCAGGCGATATTTCTGACGATTTCGCAGACAATATTACAATTTGGAAATATTGCTCAACGCTGCAGAGAAGCATTAATGAGTTTTTACCAACAAATATCTAAAGCATTGTTACACGAGGAGCGGACGATACTTCTGACGCGAGTTACACTACGCTGGCAAGTCTGGTGGCGTAACAATACCGGAGCAGACGATACTTCTAACGAACTCGCAGACGATCACCACACTCCACTAACGGATCAAACCCGACCACTCTACTTGTCTGCGGATGTTAGTAAATGTGTATTAAGATGCGCGCTTATGATATTTTGGACGTAAGGCATCAAGGAATGGCATTTTTTCATCACACCCCGCGCATGAAAGCCCGCAAAGCTCCGCCTGATTCCGCGCAAAACACCCCTGGGCAACCTTCCGACAGCTGGATTAAAATGGTTGGCACTTGGATTAAATTCGTTGTCACCTGGATTAAATTAGATGGCACTTGGATTAAATTGCATTGCGCTTGGATTAAATTAGCTGGAGCCTAGACTAAATTGTATGGCGATTGGATTAAACTGAGCGGGAAAAACCAGTTTTTCCGCTCTGCGCACGCGCAGTAGCGCCGGCCGCCTACCGGGTATCGTACCGGGACTGGTTCTCCGCTCTGCTATAACTTTCTAATAACGCTTGCAGACGTGAAGGAAATGTTGAAAGCGTTTATCGGAAGTATTGTGATGCCCCTTTGAGAAACTAAGAAGATGAATCGTGCAGGGCTGCTAACACGTCAAAGCTTTACAAAATTTCTGATCATCCATATGTAGTACGTTTCATTCACGTCAGTGAGACTTTAGAGCGAGGTAGAACGTGTCGGTGCTGCAGGCGCTCCATAATCCGGGGGTGGCGTGGAAGTTTTCCCCTCGGGTGCTGAGCGCACACTCTCACTCCCCCCCCCCCCCCTTCTTCACCTACTTCTCACTTCTGTTCCCCCGCCCCTCTCATGGCCCTCTCTCCCATACCGCTTGTTTCCGGTGTCACGAATATCCCGCTCACAAATCGATCAAATCATCACGGAAATGGAAGCAAACGAATCGGCGGCATGCTCACCTTTATCTCGAAAGGGAAGAGATAGGAAACATACGTCGCAGTACGGTTATGTAAGCAACTCTTTTCAAAATAGCTGTCAGCCTTAATTGTTTAATGCGCCATCGCTGCATTTTCATTCCCTGAATATTTTGTTCTCCTACGCTTCCGGCGATGGGGTTTTTGTGGGGCAGCTGGTGAAAAGCGGCACGTTGGCTCCTCATTGTCACGTTTTCAGCTCACTCACAAGAAAGCAAGAGCCAGAAGAGCAGCGGACACTGTTTTTGAATTATTTCTTTTTCAAATTCACCCACCGCGCGCCTTCTGTTCCCAGAAGGCACAATCTGTGCTCAACAGTTTTCATCAAAACCCAATTTTCCGCCGCTTTCCCCTCAAAGCGGAGATGGTGGCGCCTCCACGGGGCAGCAAGAGTGACTTGGCAGTCTTCTCGTGGACAGATGTGGCCGGCAGTGTCTGCTGCGCGGTTGTGAGACCGTTGGACAGCACATCGCCTCTGCCGCCGTGATCGTTTATTTGTCGGCTCTAGGCGCCGCCTGCCAATTGAGCAATATGCACAAGGGGTCCGAACCACCGAACCATGACGAAACCCATCTGTCATATCTTCAACACGACGGAAGTGATAGCGGGCCTAGATATCGCAAGGTACTTGTATGAATACCTCCTCAGTATGTTTCGGTTGGATCCATATATGCAACGGTGTTATCACGAGGAGGAAACAGTCGCGTCCTGTAGCCTCGGATGTTGTGTCCGCATACCTCGCTCCTTGACAGCAAATCGGGGATAGTATAGGAGGCTATGAAGAGGTGAGGCACGAAACCGCAACCGACAACATCATTTGAATGGCTGCGCGCGTTCCCGGTTTGCACTTCCATAACGCACGCTTGCCACTTGCGAGTAGTTTTGGCAATGAAAATAAGCTGATGGCCAGTTTATAATCCAGATAGCAAGGTTAAACATCGTTGAAGGCGCTTGTGGGCCAGCATGCTAAGAGCGAGAGCAGAAGGGAAGAGCGTGCGGAGTGTAAGGGGGAGGTGGAATTAACAGGCAATTTTTAGAACCATTCACGATTACGTTAAAATTTTCATTTCGTGCTGTCTTCTCCAAGTTTGGAAAAGAAAATGCACACAAAGCCGGGGGAGAAAATTCTCTCTTGTGCTAGCCATCAATATATATATATTTTTTGCGTTACGCGCTAAACGCTCACTAAGAGCTCGCAAATGGCGTGAGCGGAGAGGAAATACATCGTTGTTCGCAGCGTCGAGGCTGCCGGCACCTAATCATTCAAGACAGCGGCCAAATCTGCGAACCTATTTCACGCCCCTTTCTTCCCAAACAAATTGAAAAGAGAGAGTCGGAATGGGGCAATTTAAAGGAGTAACAGCCGAAGATAAAGGCCCGTGTTATTCCCATCTCTGTGATTTCGGCGGGCATAAATTTCTCCTCGAGGCAAGATGACGACCTCAGACAGTCAGAAACACCGTCAAGCCCGATCACGATATTAGTTCACAGTAATCAGGAGTACGCGGACGCCACGATCGGATGTGGCACTCTGGTGAATGAAAACGGCGTTTAAGCCCAGCCAGCCGGCTATCTAAACAAGAGGCGAGATTTCATTTCGACGCAGCTCGCTTTCGTTGATCCCCTCGAGATCTTGAGGGCCGCTCGAAAATCGAGTGCACGGATGGCGAATGCAAGGGAGGCAAGGAAGTCCATGCAGAGAATCGCCCCACACTCGTCGATGCGCGAACCTCCCACCCGGCCGGAGAGGGAACCAATTACAGAGCAGACGTTAATCTCAATATACGGCAGGAAATCCCTGCCGCCGTGAGGACTTTTCAATGGCAGCCGGCTTGCGGACTCCCTGTTCGCACGCCGCTCCCACTCAAAGGCGTACCGACACAATCTCTGTGCCTTGGCGGCGGAGTAATCGTCTTTGGAAAGAAGCGCTAATGAAGGCTAATCGAAACCAACTAACCCGGGTGAGAGTTCATTTCATCTCAGAAAGGATTAGGCTGAGCGAAGCGCGCAAAGAAATAGAGATATCTAAAGACTAAAGACCAGGAAACCGCGCTGATTTACAAGTTTCTCGGTGGAAAATGCACAGTCACTTGTATGGGGTCAACACTGCTTCAACTCTAATATCATTCATGCTCAAAGCCGAAGCAGTGAATCTCCACGGGCCGCTTTGATCACTCGCATCCCCCCCCCCCCCCCTCCTCAAAGCACCTCTGGAAAACTCCCAGCGCCATCGAATCATAGCTTTTTAAAGCGGTATTTATTCATCGAAGACAGAGCCTGAACAGTGACAGAAGAGAGAGAGAGAGATAGAGATAAACGTTTATTTATCCCAAAGGAAAAGAAGTAAGAGCGGAAAAACAAATTTAGGGAAGCTTGCGCTCACGCGCAAGACTTCACTGGCGAATCTGTTGTAAATGAGCATTGCCGGCCACATATTAAGTTTCAGTCGTCTCGGGAAGGATCTGCAAGTCGTCTCGGGAAGGATTGGCACACTCGTAGTCATGTCTCCAGTTATCCGTAATGGCTTCCAGAGAATGCGGCAGCCGCGGTGACCTCTCCCAAGCAGGGTGTCTTTTCATTGGCGTTGGAGAGGGTTTTTTTTTTTTTTTTTACATGCGTGTTAGCGCTTGACGACAGCGCTGGAGTTTCTTTTTTGCTAGAGCCAGTGCGAAAGCCGGGAACTGCCCCGTCGCCACGAGGCGCGCGCTCACGAGTGCTCGCCATTTGCTCGCTCCTCGAGGTTTTCGCGTTTTTTTTTTGATAATGCCACTGCGCGTGACGGGGACGCTCGGCGGTCGTAGCGAGATACGCGCTCACGAGCGCTCGGCATTTTCTTGGTATTTTTTCCGAGACAGCGAAATTAAGGCTAGTAACAACAGCTCCGCTGTTCAAATTAATCGAAGATCCATTGATGGATCCTTAGTGATGCGTTAGCGTTGCTATCCTTAGGATTCATGTGTGGATAGTCGTGAAGTTGTATAATGTTTCTTTCACCTTTGGGAAGTAATTTGGGACTTGCATTGGAATCACTCTTATGCTGTATGAAGGGTCGGGCTGTTTATTTGATTTGTGTATTTGTTCACAAAAGCACTTATCGTGCATCCCCTTTTCAGCCGCGACTGCTCCGCAAACTTCGGGATCGCTCCGACGCGCACGCCTCGCTCTCGCTTCAGAAGCCCGCAACTCGGAGTTTGCCGGACACTGTTAGCGACCCGAACCCGCGCCTTGCGCGAAGCGTGCTTTGCATTGTTTGCAGTCTTCGTGGCCACCTTAGCGCTCTTATCGGCCGCACTGGGTGTCTGTCGCCCCTTCTGTTGTTCAACAGTTTCGACATTCCATCGCCCTCGATCATATCCGTCTTCTCTAACCGCCTACTCAGCCCTGCAGCCGTTCCACACACAATTTAACACTATGCACCAACGTTGTCGCTGACAGACGGCAACGGGACACGCAAACACGTACTCGAGCTACGCCGCCACCACCTCGACGTGACGCTACCCCGAGCAACTATAAAGTAAGCCTGTTTGTGCGCCTGTAACATTTGGCGTGGCACACTTTCGAAACGTAAGAAGAGGTTATCAATAAAAATACTAATCGTAACACGCAGAGGCAAATCAGTTAATTATAAATATAACTTTGCGACATTGAGATCCGGACCTGTGACTATACTGGGCTTGAAAGCAGGAAACTTAACCATTGCACTATACCGGTCCGTTCTTATAAGAAGTGGAAAAGAGGTATGTACCTCTCGCTTTGGCGGCAAATGCGTCCACTGGGTTCTAGCACCTGGCCGCGGTCCCCCGCAACGAGTTCAGCGAAACCACACTTTACAACATACCAAAAGTATTGGCTCGTGCCAGACGAGTCGCGCACTGCCTCAGCGTCCCACCGTGGCGCATAGACTTGTCCATGTGGCACGCTCTAATCTCAAATGTTCTCTTCTCCACCACTATAAAGCGCATGCAGTGATGTAAATTGTCGGTGGTGTATAAGGGCCACCAGGACTCGTTCCACGCTGACCGCTCACTGATAAAGAACGAAGACGAATAAACACCTAGTGAAAACGAGCGTATCGGCTAAAGCCCGTCCTACGTGGTGAGAATTCGCAGGTAAATTCGTACCATTCAGAACGGGCTCAAGAAATAAACAACTGAATGAGGTACAAAATGGCGCGGCTGCTACAAACACCGATAGAGCGTAGGAAGAGGAGAAGTGATGCAGCCAGATGGCGGCGCTTCAGGGCAAGCCATAGTGCAGAAAAAGCACAAGAAAAATTACTCCCACCTTCCCTCGCAGGAACCCCTGTGTAGATGCGACGCATAGGGGGTTCCGTTGTTTCCGTTAGGTTGATTCTCCCATTGCGTGAAACGTGCCGTGAACCCCCTGCCGCGGCTATGACGCAACGTGGCGCGGCTATGACGCAACACAATCCAACACAATCCACTTTAATCCAATCCAATCCAAATCCAATCTGATCCAATCCAAATCAAATCCAATCCAATCCAATGCCCCTCGCGAGAGAGTGTTCGCTATCGGAGAAGAGAGCGGGTGAGCGGCGGAGAGCGCAGCTCGCGCGGCGAGGAGAATGGGGAGGGGTGTGGACGGACAACGACAACGCCGTATGGAGGGACAAGGCGAGTGAATGAGATGCCGTCGCATCTAATATGAGCGCGCAATACCGAGGGTGATTTGGAATGAAGAGCACACTACTACGATGACCAAGCACGAGATATACAAGAACGAAATGCCGAACGACCCCGGCTTACACAACTCTAGGCTCGATAGAACAACCCTCACTGCACCACATCCAAAATTCGCGAAGAGTAAGGAATCCACACTCAATCTAATATAGACTAACACATTTCCACATCCAACCAGGATGTACCTGCTATTCACAACACGATTCGATGACCATATAAATTCTGTAACCAACCAGGCACAAACACGTTATATGGGAGTGCGACAGCAACCGAGACCTGCTACCCCTTTTCCCATCCCCTGAGCAGTTGGAGATATTGTTGTCCAGCTCTCTACCTCAAGATGAACGTCTGCTGGTCGAGAGGGCCACTCGGGCTAAGACGGCGCATGGATTCCTGAAATAAGGGACCATCCCGCATCGAATGCTCATTACAAGAGCTCTCTCTCTCTCTCTCTCTCTCTCTCTCTCTCTCTCTCTCTCTCTCTCTCTCTCTCTCTCTCTCTCTCTCTCTCTCTCTCTCTCTCTCTCTCTCTCTCTCTCTCTCTCTCTCTCTCTCTCTCTCTCTCTCTACAGTGGCGTACGCAAGATTTCATATCGGGGGGAGGGGGTCCACATCAACAAGGTAAAGGGAAAGCGTGGAAAGAGGAAAAAGCGAAAAAATAATAAAAAGCCAAAGAGAAAAAATTTACACACAATAAAAATACAACCACTTCGAGATGGCGTCGCACCCAACATAACTTTAACATTGCTTTATTAATTCTTTCCCCACTGAATTTGCCAAATGGCTGATCTTCGTGGTTACTACGAAGCCGCGTGTGGTTGGTACGTAGCTTATCCATCCAAAGACAATTATCGGTAGTCATTTTTGTTTGTGACAGACAAAGAGTTATTTTTGTCTTTCGTCCACCCCGCCCCCGGGGGGGGACGAAAGAGGGGGGAAGCATCACACCTCTCCCTCCAACTTATGCCAGCGGCCCCCGAGCGATCATTTGCACATTCCTCAACTGCTTGCTCTTTAAGTAGAGAGATTCAGTGTCAGTTGCCTAATAAAGTCTTCCTTGGTTAGACAGCTGCAAGAATCGCGAGCTAGTACCCTCTGTCCCAGGCTTTTTTTCCGTTACCTCGGCATGCGTCACTACCCACCACCGAAAGAAAACGGAAACAACTGACCGCCTTGAGGCATTGAGGGCATTATCGCCGAATTTACCGTGAACACAGATGCAACCCCTAATGAGATCGTAACGCGCGACTCGTGTCCATTCCATCGGCGAGCACATGTGTACGTACAGAACGGCCATCGGTAGAGATTGGTAAAGTTCATGAAAAAAGAACACCTGGTATTACACAAGAAACATAAGGAAATTTTATCGAAATGTTTGGTGTTCGAAATAACAACAGCTGTGTTTCCTTCATGGATTCACTCCATGTAGTTTTGTAGTTCTGTTTTTTTTTTAAGCGAGTAGAGCTGAACAAAAATTAGGATAAACGAAGTACATTAGGCGAGCGCCCCATCTCCTTGTTCTGGTTTTCTCGCTTCGTATGTGTCGCTCGAAGCTCCATTATGTGATTATATTATCTCAGGGCTAGTTGGTGTTTAACGATTTCAAAATGTAGAAGAGCACTGGCTAACACGAAAACGTATACGACGAAAGAAAGGACGAGGACTGACAAGGTCAAGTGCGCGACCTCTGTCAGTATTTATCTTCTTTTTCGTAGCACGTTTTCCTGGTGCGGTGCTTTTGAAGAGCACTGCATTTCAAAATATTCGGCAAGTTAGAACAAATACCCCCCCCCCCCCCCCAACGTTTCTTGAAGCGATATTTCTCAGGTTTATTTCTCAAGCTCTGTGCAGCAAAGCCAAAGCTACGCCGTCTATCGATGTGATCCCACCTTCCGAGCAGGGGACAGATGCGTCCATTCAAGGCCCCAACACCTATTGTCTATTTCTTTCAGCCAGCTTCCTTAGAACATCACGGCACGGCGGCTTTGTTGAGAGCCCTTAGCATCCACCCTTCTTCTGCAACTTCTGAAATGAACTGTAGTCGAGTGGTCAGATGTTATCCGCCCCATGGATGCCGAGGAAATTACGAAAATTCCAACGAAAATTTTATAAATCGTATAAAAATTGCTTGAAGAGACCTACCCCGTCGGACCGGCAAGTATCAAGTCCACGCTAATCTTTTCAGGAAATACACGTTTGCTTCATTCATTCCGTACAATCTTTTGATTGAGTACGCGGAGGCAAAACCGTGGATTAATAAAAAGTATGGTTGTACGAATAGCGACTTTCGGTATTAAAGCGAATACGAGGCGAATAATGATTTTGTACGAATTTTTGCTAATCAAAGCGAGTATTTTCGAGCCAAAGCAAATATTAAACGATTTACTATATAAAAAAAGTTATATTCGAATTTCTCAAGCATGCTTCATAGGTAGCCTAAAGAAAAATAAAAGGGTCATGGAAATGGCTCGCAAAATTTTTCGGTGGCGTAACACAAGCATATACAAAAGCTATGCCACTGCTTTTAGCTTTATTGATGATATGCTACATTTCGCATGAGAGCAAGTTTCATCTCATGTCCTCCACTCTTTCAGTATTAGCATAATAAGGGCGTATATATTCAGACAATTTGCTATAAACATGCTTCTCCTTATAAAAAATGCGCCCATGCACTCCGTACAGGTGGTTAAAGGGACACAAGGCAACCACCAAGTTGGTTTCAAACGAAAGCCCGACCTTGCCATACCAATTTTGGTGTTTATTTGTTGCCGAAAAATGCCTTTATTGCCGAGAAATCGCTAATAAAATGCTGATCAAACGTGACGAACAGCGACTGCAGCCACCGTTTGCGTTACGATAAACCGGAAGCAAGCGAGGCAGCTGTGATGTATAGCGGCATAAAAGCAACCGAATACAACGCTACCGCGTACCGAGCCGGTTGGTCAGTTTCGGTCATATCAGTCGTGCTTTCCTGAACTACCACGTCCTTTGCAGATCCGGGCCACTAAGCAAAATGTTCCTTCATGGGACCCGGGATCAGTATTGACGCTCTCTTAAAGAAGAAAAACGTGTTGTCCTTTTGAGGCCCAGCGAATGTTGGCGCGAATCAACCGCTCGTGCGTAGCTCACACACTTCCTCGAAAAGCGGTACCGTCACCCAGAGAGAGAGAGAGAGAGAGAGAGAACTTTATTTACAGCTGAAGTGAGGTTGGTACATCCGGCCGTCTTCGCCCTTTGCACTAGCAAAGGCTGCGTTTCAGGACAGGAGCTGGCCAGCGTACTCTCCTACTGCTCGCGTGACGGGTTGGGGATGGGGGGAAGATCTGGGTTCAGTCGACATTCCTATACCATATGGTAGAGCGTGATTGGGGCTTGTATAGGGGATCATAAAGAGTAGGATGGATGGCGCGTAATCGTGTTGGGTGTGGGTAGGTATTAGTCTGTAGTTGTCTCAGGATGACTTCCTATTCTTTAGGGGCCTGATCAGTGACCGGTGGGTACAGTTGTCTTGCTAGCCGGTAATGTTGAATGCCAGGTTGCCAGTTGTTGCCAGGTCCGCTCCGACTCTTCTTGCGGTGCCCGTTGGGCGAGTTCTCGGGCCACGAAGGATATATAGCCCAGGGCTATAGCCTTCTTTTCAGCCTGCTGGGTATTTGATGACCGAAGCGTCAGACATGAAATAAGGTCGGTTCCGGAGGTAATGTCCGCCGATCTTACCCCGTATCTCGCGTATTCCGCCGCGTCTACGACGTGGTCTTGGCCTCCATACTGTTTATCTAACGTAGTAGCTCTTGCTAAGCGTCTTACCTCATGATGTTGAGGGGACATATTCCGGGGTATAGGTCGGGCAAGAATTCTGGTCCTTATATCAGGCAGGATATCCACGGCGTTTTCTGTGATGTACGGCGCTGTGTACCCAAGCTAAGCTAGCGCTTCACTTCCAGTAAGGCTTGCTCCGAGTCTTACTTTCTGCGCCGTTATGTGGGCATCTATGTGTTCTTCCATGGTGTTGTGCAGTCCCAAACCCGTGAGGCGAACCGTATACAGGTGCTGAAGTGTCAGGGCTTGTTTGTATGCCTTTCTAAGTGCGCCTGGCTTTTCACTCTCCGATTCCCTCAGAACCGCATAAGGAGCCACGTAAACGATTCTGGAGACGACGAAGGCCTGCACAAGACGGACCATGTCGTTTTATTTTAACCCATCGCTCCTGTTTGCTATCCTACGCAGCATCCGAACAATTTCAACCGTGGTTTCTTGAAGCCTGTTGAGGAGCAGGGTTTTTCTGCAGTTATTAGATAAGTTATTCCTAATACCATGATTGAGGATGTCGGTTTGATGAGTATACCGTCAAGCCATATTTTCATGTCATCTGGAGCGTCCCGGCGGAATTTTTGTACTATGATGAGTTCTGTCTTTTGCGGTGCACAAGCTAAACTACATCGACTGGCATGGGTGCGGGAGGCTGCCGTTTGTAGGCTGTCCTGCATGACGCCAGGAGAACCCTTGGCAATCCAGATCGTTATACCGTCCGCATACAGAGTGTGCTTAATGTTGGGGATTTTGTCTAATTGTCTGGGAAGGCCTATCATAGCTATGTTGAAAAGTAGGGGCGATAGCACTAGCTGCCCCTTGTGGTGTACCACGACGGCCGCATTGTATGGGAGGAGACTCGATGTCGCCAATTTTAATGATGGCAATTATATATCTGACAGAAAATTCTTGACGTAGGAGTACGTTTTTACACCACAATCCAGGGTACCAAGATCTGTAAGGATTGCTTCGGGTGTTACATTATCGAACGCACCCTTCAAGTCTAAAGCCAGGATCGCTTTAGGGGTGTTGCGACTGGCTGCCTCAAATACGTCTTTCTTCAGCTGAAGTAGTACGTCCTGAGCTGAGAGGAGCGGGCGGAACCCGAACATCGAGTGAGGCATTTGGTCCGTCGTTTCAAGAAACCTTTGTAGACGGTTAAGCTAAGGCTCCTAAAATTACTAAGGTAGTTACAACTGCTCCCTCCTTCTCCGCCGCTCTCCTCTTTTTTTCTTTCCCCTCACCCACGGCGCTGTTTTTGTTGACCTCTTCAGAGCAGACGCCCTCGCAACGCTACGGGCCGCTCGCTGCAGTTTTTCTTGCAGTTTGCTCTAGTTTTTGCGCCCAATCGCTGTTTAGTGGCATTTATAAGATTTCTAAAGTCTCGTTTTACCAACATGCACTAAGTGAGGCTGTTTTGTTTTATATTTTTGTCTGCAACGGGATATTTGTGCGGGGTAGATGCCGCATCGCGCATACGCACAGCGCGGTGTTTGTTTAGGTGAGCGGCAAAAGCGGCTCGCTGCAGCATCTCAAGATAGTTCGTGAACGCGAAAGGATCGAACGTGAGCAATTTACAATTTACTCTGTTACGGTAATTCGATTCTTGCATTCGCGTGATTGGGTTGTAGTCGTGCAATCACTGCACAGAGGGACTGCGCATGGCTTGCGGCAATATACAGAACGCGTCATTCGCAAATGTCGTAGTTCGAGCGCTGCGCTGGCTTCCTTGCGTTCGCGTTTCTTACGCTGGTTGTGAATCATTAGCGGCGCTCAGTCTGCGCCCGCTTTTACTACCGACATACATCCAACCTTAATTCCGTGCAGTTTCGAGCGCTTTGCCGTTTTTGGGTGTGTATGTTGTTTTACTTGGAAGCTGAAGGCCCACCAAAGAGGCAAATGCTGCGGTGACATCTACGGCTGATTGCAGGGGACTCGCTTGAGTTTCCAGGTCATGGTGAGAGCTCCACACGGTGATGTCATCGGCGTAAATGAGAAATTTAACATCCGGTACATCATGAAGGCGCCATGCCAGTAGAATCAAGGCCATATTAAAAAAAGTCGGAGCCAATACCGATCGTTGAAGCACAACACGTACAGGAACATAGGACCCAACAGCTTGTCCGTGAAGGCGTATGGCAAATGTCCTGTCTTGAAGGAATGACTGGACGAACTGCCGTACCAGCATGGGAAGGTGGAGCATATCAGTTGAGTCCAGGATAGCAACATGACTGATGTTCCCATACGCTTTTTGGATGTCCATTGCTAGGATGGTCCGAACACGATGACTGCGGATTGACGACAATGTTGATGCTGCTAAAACGCTAAGCCCGTTCTCCGTGCCAAGTGATGGGCGAAAGCCGATTTGCGCGGGGTGGTAATACCCATGCTGTTCAAGCAACCACGACAAGCGAGTGACTAGCATTTTCTTCACAAGCTTGCAAACCGTCGCCATGATATTGGCCGAACGTTTTCTAGTACTATCACTGGCTTGCCAGGTTTTGGTATAGGAACGACATGCGCTGCTTTCCAGATACCACGAACAACTCCACTAAGCCATACCTCGTTGACTGAATCGAGGAGCTGAGCGAGCACATCATTGCTTAAATTCTTGAAGGGTTCGTAAGAAATAGCGTCTGGACCAGGCGCAGTTTTTCGCTTAGCACAGTCTATTGCCGAAACCAATTCTGCCATCGTAAAAGCTGTGCCAATACCTTCGATGCCAGAAGGCAGTGGAGGCTTGTCCACATGTGCTGGGAGGAATCTTGGGCAAGGCAGTTTTCCTTGCACAAAACTGCCCGCGAAGAGATATCGAACAGGTCCGCGAAGAGATTTCGGACAGGTGTCGCATCATAACGGAAAAAACGCTCTGGCCGCTTCCTTGGCGAAATCTTCGAGACATAGCCTAGCGGCAAAGCAAACATGGGCAGCCGGATCCGGAGGTCGCCGTCCACGTTCCGTCGCCAGGAGTGTTCGTCAGATACAGGCATCCGAGGTCTTCGAGGAAAACCCCTCACTGACGGCGCGGTAGGTCCTTTTCGTATCGGCGTGCCTTTGCTGTTATTAGTAACTGCAAGCGCGCGCGGGCCTGTGGGGAAGCAGGGTCACGAGAGGCTGCAAGATCTGCTTGCCTGCAAGCAGCCCACAGATGAAGGAGGCCGTTATCCGGCGCAAGCCTATTTACGTTTACCCATGTGGTAGTAGTGGCACCATTGAGCGCACTTCGTTTCCTGTCGACAAGGCCTGTTGCCGCCTCCACAGACGGGGCAGCCAGCCTAGACCGGAAACTGTCCCAACTCACGACACAGCACTCGCGACGGAGCCGGCAGGCCCGCGACGAGCGTAGTCCTAAGATGATAAGCTGGGTAATCACTCCCCGAGCAATCGGGCTCCAGGTGCCATAAAGGAGTGCCTGGCCCCAACCACCAAGTGAGGTTCGATGCATAAGACACCCCGCGAGAATGCGCAGCGACGCGCGCGGAGCAGGTTATTTGTTTCTCGAGGTTAAGAAGCTACGTAACACTGTCGAGTTCTTGGCCTTACATGCCTGACAACATATCAGTGTGAAGTAACACTAACAAATTTCCCTGGTAGGGAATTATGTGTGGCCATTACACAGTACGAAGATAGAAGAAAAAACGGAAAGCGTGGTGCAAGTGATTACAGATGGTAGTACGATGGCGAATAGCGTGCGAGTTGTATGGGTGCGGTCGTTATGGCTGCATAGTTTGAATATTATTACTAAACACTTTGAAGGTCTCATGTGATATCCCTTATTATCAACGCCTATACTCGATAGTAAATCACTGTGCACCCGTAAGATTATATGCGGCTTACCCAGATCGCAAGTTTTTCATCTGATGTCGTCTTGTTGTATCGTGTAGAAATAATTCATGCGTGCAGAAGAACTATTTGCATGTGCATTTCATTCCATGTAAAACTATTCTGCCAGCGCAGTTTTCAAAACTGCCAATTTTTGTGCTAAATTCTACTGGAACTTGCCACGCCAAGTGTAAAAAGGGCATTGGTGCTTGTGCACCTAATTATTCACACTGCCCGTCCAGAATTCCGCGTGCAGTGTTTGCTTAGGAGACATTCCTGAAACAGTTATTAAGGCGAAACCTTATCGAACACAAAAAGTGACGGTCGTTGTAACATGCATCGTCCCAATATGGCCAATGCTGGTGCAAGGCATTCTATTAGACAAGGTGGTGTTGGACAATTAATGCCCGGTGCTCGTGCTATTCGCAAAGTGGTCACCACCAAAGTTGTACGCCGTTCAAAACATGATGTGGGCCTCGTGCCTGCACGTGAGTGGAACAGCAGGTGCACGCCAACCACGGAGAGCCCTGATTCTGAGAAAGCTGTAGCGTTAAGAGCGGCCAGGTTGCCTGTTGAAGTAAATTTGTGGCAAAAGACAAAGAAATGGAACGGAAAGAAGGGACACAAACACAGCTAGTCTGATAATTGCTAGGCTTTCGCCGCTAAAGCACATCAACACAATTAAGTGTACGAGGAATTTTACAGTGAAGCTGCTTTCCTCACCCCCCCCCCCCCCTGCATGCAGTGGCGTAGCTAGGAATATTTTTCGGGGGGTGTTATACCCCGCCGGTGAAAAAAATTAGGAGAGGTAGTCTGCGCCCCCAAACAATACCTTATTTTCGTTTTCTTATGTTATTATCGTTTTTACATTTAAATTTACAAATGAAGTGTGTAAAAAGCATGGGGGTAAAAAGGCGAAAGGAGGGGGGATGCGACACATAAAATTTTGGGGTGTGTCCTGACACCGAAACACCCCCGCCCGCTGGCTACGCCTTTGCCTGTATGCATTTCTCGAGTGTGTTACCAAAGGGTAAGGACAGAACGAACAGAACGAGACTACGCGCAAAGAGCAAGGAAGGGGGAGGGTGCGGTTGCAGAGGAGGGATAGGAGGGGGTGTGGCGGTGGTGCTGCATTAGATGCGCGGAGTGGTGGAGAGGGCACGACGCAGCATCAGCGGAAACACGGAGGAAGGGGGAGATGATGTGGCGTCGAATGCGACACAGCTGCTCCCACCACCAATCACGCGGACAGTGCCAGCTGGCAGACGCAGCCGTTTCCTGCGCTCCTTTGGTTTGCGCCCGCGTCATTCGTTTAGTTTCGTAAATGTGTGACACCCAATAACACCAAAACAGCTTCGCGGTGTAATCCACCACCGCTTGAACGGTTCGGACAACCGTTTTTTATTTCTTGTGCTCAAATATAATTTCTGCGAAGGTGCCCCCAATTGCTAAGGCGGAGCTTCTTTGTGTTTACATACGGAAGTTCTGATAGGAGTTAACTTGTCTCAACTGCAGCAACCCATGCTTCTGTGAACCATGCATATTTAAGGTGTCAAGGCATCTCCTTAATGAATCCGAATGCACACGAAACCACGCTGTTCAATATTGATAGGAGTTCGGGTGTACCCCTGCCAGATACTTGCGCAGTTGCTTATCTCCTTGGTCGATTATGCGTTTCAACCTTCGAGGTTCACCGTTTCTCTTCAACAAGTGGCCGTGTGCTACCTCACATGTGCAAAGTTAGAATAAGTTCGAAGAACCTGCACATCACTTCCAGACTGGTGGTCGTTTTTCACCACTTCAGCCCAGTACTACTTGCAAGAGTAGTGCGCATTATTGTTACGAACGATGGCATCAGTACACACCGTCCAGAACTGAAATGCGTGGCCTGATCGGACTCGTTCTAAGGGTCAGGAAGGTGGAAGGGAACACAGCAAACGTAAATGTCTTAGCCTTTTCAATACCTTTCTTTCTAATGAACTCTGAAACCTTAATATAGCTCAATATTGCCAAACTTTTATCCTCCGTTGTGCTTCTCTCCATGAAAGATGTTCCCCGGCTATTGCTTGATCGCGAAGGAAGCTTTCGCAGGGTGTTTTCGCACATCTTGTAACCCTGAATTTGAAGGAGCACGTCACTTCATTATGCACCGCTAAATCCGTTTATGTTTAGTGTTTCCACTCCGCATATTCGACTATCGTGAAATTCTTGACAAAATAAATATTCTGTAACCAATTTAATATTATGTATGGTATAACCATAGTCGCGGATAAAACATTCGTCACAAATATTACAACAGATACCTTAGAGGGTTTGTCAAAAGCATTATTATACACTCAAGCATATAAGCAATTAAGTAAAGTCGCTTACCGTAAGTGATCGTTAGTTTCGTTTGACGAAACAAGTGACTACAGTTTCCACTAGCATCAGCTTGCGTCGATGTCTCCTTTGACGCATGGAAAGAGGTTGCGTTGGCAGGTAGAAGATAGTAAAACGGAGGAACGCCAGCAGCAAGTCAGGGCCTCTGTCTCTTCACCTTCACCGGAGCTCTCAGTAAGCTCTTTTTACGACCCTCATGAAGCCCCCCCAGTAGTTTAGCAGCCGCAAATGTTGCTATTAGGCCTGTCAGGCGAGCCGTCTTGACTTCCCGTCCTTCTCAAAGCTTTCTTTGACTCGTTACCGGGCCTCTTTATTTCATGGAGTCCGGTCTGAAGCACAACTTTAGCCTTCCTCGAGAAAATGTACGTCGCCTCCTCCTGCTACTTTTATAGAGTGGCTCAACCCCATCCTTTTTGCTCCAGATCCCGGACGAGTCCTTTTCAGAAGCGCTGCTGCAGTACCTATAGGTGGTATTCGTTGAAAAGTTTAGCTGTCAATTTCTTCGCTTGGCAACACTGGAAACGGCCACAGACATGGCCGATGCGCCACGGACATGGCGCGGCTTGGGCCACTGCGCCCGCACGCCGAAGAAAAAAAAAACACCGGCGTGCGTCGTCCGCTCCGTTTCAACCCGACTCTCAACGGTGGGGTCAACAGAGATCTTATTTAATCGCACTGACATTGTACTCGAGACACTACTTTGCGTTCGGTAAGGTAGAGTGCCACACAGTCATGTGCTCAGCACGGACAAGTACCGCCATCCCACGGAGCCCGACGTCACCAGTGACGGCACACTCACATGGTTGCCTGCATGCGCGCCTCGCCAGTGAACCCCGTTGGTACGTCCCCTGGACTTACGACGACCCGCTTCTTACGACGGATCACCACGGTCCCGGCAAACTCCCCATAGAAACAATGCTATGACGCTCGGGTCCAGGCCGTCCACTTCATACGACGGACCCTCGAGCGGATAAGCCGGCGTTTTCTTCATATTTTACACCGCTTCACTGCCTCGTCCCGCCCTTCTTTATTCTTAACCCCCGTTTGACGCTGCTAGATGTGCAAAAGTCTGCAGGCAGGCCAGTGTCACGATTTGGCCCGCATTCGTGAACGTGGGAGGGTCGGGGTACCCTCCAGCCAAGTGACGACACGCAGCGTGCTGGTGTGACGGTGACTGACCGCGAGCTGCTGTGCTCGGCGGTGTTTATTCGCCAGCCACACACAATGTTGCCCACCAAGCCTAGTGGGGCCACTGAACTTAGCGGACAACAAAGATTAGGGTCGGGGGGCGCAACACACTTGTCACACCCCTCACCCCCAAGTTTGTTCGTCCAACGCAAACACAAAACTACACCTGTTACCCCGGCGAGTAGTGGTCCGGTGGTCTCCACAGTCTCTCACTCCGCCTGAGCACAGGTGTCGATGTATGTGCGGCAGCATCGGGAGCTGCCTGTGCCATTCTTGCACCGTCCGTCGGTCTTGCAGGTGTCACCGGACTTGCACGTGGCGCCACATTGGCGCGAGCAGCACCAGCCCCTGGTGCTGTGCTGGCAGCGGCCGGTGTAGTTGGCTCCCCTGCCTGCTGGCTTCCTGAAGGGGCGGCTGAGGCTGCCAGGCGAGGCCTCACGTGGTCAGCATGCCGGTGCCACGTGGTCCCATCCGACATGCGGACGAGCAGTGACGACGCACTGGCAGGAAAGATCACATGCCCGGCAGAACAGGGTGGACCAGGCCGGACGTTCCTGGCGAAGACCGGAGCCCCAGACTCCAGCAAAGGCCCAGGACGGCAACCTCGGTCAACCGCCAGCTTCTGCTTGAGCTGCTTCAGGAGCGCTGTGGACCGGAGGTCTGGTGCAACACATCCAACGGTGTCTTCACCATTTGGCCCAACAGGAGCTCGCAGGGGGCACGGCCCATGACGTCGTGGGGTGTGGTCCGGTTCTGAAACAGGACCCGCGCAACCTGCGTCCGGAAATCCCCAGCCTTGCTCATCTTGAGCTTGTCTTTCACAGTTTGCACCACCCGCTCGGCCGGCAGCTCCATTTGACGCAGGGTGGTACGGCGGAACCATCATCCGGCGGATTCCGTTCTTCGTCAGCCAGGCCAGGTACTCCTCGCTGGCGAGCGCGGGTCCATTGTCGGACACGATGACGTCCGGCAACCCCTGGGCTGCGAAGACTTGCCGCAGCGCCGCAATGGTTGCTCCTACCGATGGAGTGTGACTGGTAGGACCTCCACCCACTTGGAGAAGGCGTCCACCACTACCAGGAAGTAGCGGCCCTTGAAGGGGCCCCCGAAATCCACGTGCAGGTGAGACCAAGGTCTCTCCGGGAACGGCCAGGGGGTGATCTCAACACGACGCGAGGCTCGTTGGTTCTCCTGGCAGACTTGGCAGCTCTGCACCATGCGAGCAATGTCCTGGTCCAGGCCAGGCCACCAGATATGGGACCGGGCCACCATCTTGGTCTTCTCCACGCCTGGATGACCCGCGTGCAGCAACTGCAGAACCCGGGACCGCAGGCTCTGTGGAATCAGCCCCCTGGAACTCCACAGCAGGCAGCCCTGCTGCAGGCTCAGCTCGGCGGCTTTGTGACTGTACGTACGCTCCGCTAACTCCTCTCCTCGAGACACCGCCTTGACCACCTGTGACAGGACTGGGTCCCCGCTGGTCGCCTGTGACACTGCCGATCTTGCCAGCACCTCCGGCATCCTCGTCGCCAGTGTCACGATTTGGCCCGCATTTCTGAACGTGGCAGGGTCGGGGTACCCTCCAGCCGAATGACGACACGCAGCATGCTGGTGGTGACGGTGACTGACCGCAAGCTGCTGTGCTCGGCGGTGTTTATTCGCCAGCCACGCACAATGTTGCCCACCCAGCCTGGTGGGGCCACTGAACTTAGCGGCCAACGAAGATTAGGGTCGGGGGGCGCCACACACTTGTCACAGCCAGACTCCTCGCTGAACAGACGGAAGCAAGCCGGCGGTACTCGTGAGCGGGAGTTAACCTGCGACGGCCCCACGCGGCAGCAGTACGCCAACACGCCAACATGTTTCGGTGTCAAAATACCCCCGGAAATTTTCAACTTTTCAACTTTATCACTGGGAGATTATATGGGGACGCAGGCTTTATTGCTCTTTATTTTTTTACCGGTTGCATACAACACCACCCCCAAAAAAATTACACCCATCTCCCCGAAGGGAACCATGAGTAGGATGCGGAGGGTCATGGGGGATCCGTTTGCGTTTCCATTATGTTTGTTAGCCAAATTGGGTGGAAATGTAGTGAACACCGTAATGCTCATATATCCTACTCATGGTTCCTTCCGGGGAGATGGGTGTAATTTTCCTTATTGTATGCGTATATACGCGAGTGAGACGAGATTGAAGTGGTATCTAGAGGTCTTTATTTAGGTTTGCACGTCTTCTTACTTTGAGTATGACGGCCTTATGGTCGCTGAAGTGCGGTTAGTGGATCTCGTAGCAGCGGTTGTATGTAGTCGTCGCCGTTGCAGTTGGTAAAGACGAGATCGATACACGTTCCGTGGATTGTAGTTGGGTGTAATTGCTGTTAGTGTTTGCGCTGATGCTATCACTTAATTGCGTCAGCACACTCACTGACGGGGCTGTTGCTCCCATCCTACATCATCTGAAGAATCACGGAGGCAAGCGCAAGCACAACCGGAGTTGTTGTTGTTGTTGTTCCTCTTCTATAGCACGTACCCACGTGGGGGATTGGCCAAGAAACGGTGGTGTGCGGACGCCGGACCACCGCCGACGCCGCGGGACATACCCCCGAGCATAAGACGCTCCGCATCTAATATTTCTGGCTACGCCACTGGCACCTGATGTTCCCACTCGAAAGTTATTAACGCGATGAACGCCTTGGAAATGGCAACTGTGCACGACTTTCCACAACACAAGTGCGCAATGGCGAATGCTCAGGGACATTATCCTCGAATGTACCCATATTTGCTCCTCCCTCCCTCCCCCCCCCCCCCCCCCCCCATTCGCATTTCCCCGAGCAGTGGGAGACGCTGCTGTCCAGCTCCCGCCTTTGCGATCACCTCCTGTTCGCCCGCTTATTTACGACCATGCAGCTGAGCACAACTACGGCACGGATAATAGAAAAAGCAGAGCAGAGCAGCCCAACTCGATACAATGTGCTCTGGCTTCCTCGACATGAACGCATCTTTGGAAATGAGCGGCCGAATACGCTTGCCCGCGAACTCAACACCCGGGCGCCAGCGGATGGTCATCCGATGACAACGCCCTTCTCACGCAGCCGCTATATTGACGCGAGAGAAGCCCATCGGGAGGCACGCCTGCCCAGGCAGCTCTTTCCGACACCTCACAGTACGCCAGCACGACTGCACTTATAGCTATACTAAGACATATACAGACCCGGTCCCTTCCTATTCCTCACATGATACACAAGTTGCGGAAAATGGAGGGTACCCCACACTGTCCACACTGGGGGAATACCCATATTTATACACACAATTTGGACCTGCATCCACAATCCAGCCCTCCCACCCGTACTTCACGCCACCTCCGCCAAGTGGGAAGAGTGGCTGGCCGACTCGAGCGCACAAGGCCAGCGACAGCTGACTGAACGCGCAGAGTTGGCCCTCATCTCCATACCCGGAGCCCGAGACATAGGGATGCCTTTCGGTAATAAAGTTACTTTTCCCTTTCCTGCTGGTTCAGAGAGCGGTAGTAGCTAGGGCGGCGCATAGCTACCTGTAAGAAGGCTCCACTCCTGTAAGACTATGCCCAGTAAGAAAGCGGAAAACGCGGGCGCTTCCCGAAAGAGGTTTCACACTGTTTTCAGGAAATCGGCCGAGGTAGACTAGAAGCGTGTACCCAGAATTCAGCAAGTCAGCATAACAGAGACAGCCTCCGCAGCGCGGTGCTTAACGGTGAGCCTTTCTTAAGAGCCGGTCAACAGGCCAGATAGAAAATTCTCAGTATTTAAAGCGCACAGCAGATGGCGCTCACTGTGCACGGAAGTTCAATTCCTGCACAGTTGAGGAGGTGACGCTCAATACAACTGAAGGGGATGTTCATTGCAGGCGGTTTATTTTATGGGGCATTGAATTTATTGTAAACGAGGTTTGGCTTTGTTAGACCGTCGATTTTACGATGTCTTGTTTCTCCGTTTCTTTACTACAGCAGTCAGTGGCGAGCGCCGCGCGCGAGGAGAGCCCAAAACACGAAGTAGAAGAGCCACCGCAACCGCTCCTTAAAAACGAGCTTCTTGCCAAGGCCCAGTCATCGCTGCGCCGACCTGGCCGTTAGCATGGAAAGGTCACTGCCTGAGGTGGGCTCAGACAACTCTTCGATGGTAGCGAGCGATGTTTTTCGGCCATGTCTTCCAGGCAGTGGCATCCGGCCCTTGAACGTTTTAGCTTGGCTCCAGGAGAATCCCGAACCTGGAAATGCCTCGCCGACGACTGGCCTGGCTACACATATGTTTCCGGGGGGCTCAATTCCTTTGCGACCAGCACCCGAGAACGAGACATCGATAGGGGAAGGAGCGCACTTTTGTTTTGAATGGCCTTGGAACACTTCGTACTGAAGCTTCTTGCCGTAAAGAATCTGGAGGTCCGAGTGCCCGCCGGATACCACGCGGATTTGGTGGAACTCAAGGGAGCAGTGTCGACGTCATTTGACATCGACGTGCCTTCACTGTCAATGTAAAAACTATCTCGCTGTTCATGGGGATTTCTCTTGCATCTTTGTCTCAAACTAAAGGCGGGAATGGTAAACAAACCGCCTATGGCTTCTTGGAGAGGTCGAAAGTGACGTTTAGTTTGCTGAAATCTTGAGAAGGAGTGTTGTACAGACAAATAGGAAGCGTTGGCGTTATTTGCAAACAGCTTCTCGCCGGACGTTTCGCACTTTTTATTGGCCCGATGGCGACCGGTGTCAACATCTTTCGCTGGAAGCATAGATTTTACCAAGGTGAAAAAGTGATGGGAAGCTGCTAACAAAGTCGGAAGAACTGCGACTGAAAGTGCGACCATCGCTGCGAGCGAGAGGGTAAGGGCAAGGTGGTTTTCCAGGAACTTCCCGCAGAAGATGTTTATCGCGCTAATTAGTATGCCGTAAAGTCGTGTGCAGTTTCCGGCAGTCAGGGGGCGTGCCATTGAGCTCAAAGCAAGATTCGGTATCCGCAATCCCGTTCTTGTAGCCTGCGTACGACACAATAGTGGTGCTGAATGTTCCCAAAGCAGCAATCGATGCTCCACGTCCTGTGCACTTAATAAGGACGACTTTTGCCGTGAGTGACGCAAACAAAGGTCCTCGCCCGGATGGCGGCCAACCCATCTCGAGGAGCCTGTCAAGGTGCGTACGCGCACAGAAGTAACATTTTCCGATCACTCCCGTCGACGCTAGCACCACCATGAAGGCAGTTGCGAGCCCGTTAAAGAACGTGATGAGCCCCGCGGCCGACAGAAAAATTATGCCTGGGTATATGTATACGTCCTCGATGTCCTTCCGTATACGATTTGACACAGTTGCGGACACCAGACGTTACGCCGAATGCGAGCAACGCTATGACGACGCACAATGGGACCATAGCAATGGGAACGGCCGCCAATTCGATGCTCCTTATTGTGCCCCAGAGCTCGGTACGCCGCTCCATAACGTAAATATTGGTTCGCAGCTCATCAATACTAGCGAAGGTACGGCGAAGATGAGACTCGAGATTCTCTAACATCAGTTTGGTTGCGTTAGGAGTAATTGTACCAAAAAAGAGCGTTCTGGCTGAGATGTTTTGGCAGCGGCGCACCTTGGTCGAGCCCTGGTCGTGTGGCGCGACTCGGCAATCGTTAGGACTCATGCGGGCCAGTGTCTCATTGGGCATAGCCGCCAGAATGAAGTACTTAGCACTTTGCGATACGGCGGCGTCGACCCCGGTGAGCTCCGACAGTAGCTCTCCGATGGTCTGCGCTACGTAGCGACGCAGCCCAGCCAGCGCCAGCTCCAAGACACCGGGAAGGCGGTGCATGGCGTCGACCAGGGCAGGAAGACGAATGCCAGGATCGTGTACAGTCCGGGTGGCAGGCAGGAAAGAGCGCAGTGCCCGGGTGTTGTAGTTCCCTTGAGGAATGGCACGCGGCCGCCGTTGAGGCAGGCGACTGTGGCAAGCGGGACTGTAGCTCCGAGCGTGGCCACGACTGCCAGTACGAAGCCGGTGAGGAAAGCGCGCAGCCTGGTGTGCCGCTGGTACATATGACGTCGAGGACGTCGACGAGTCCTGTGCACGACGCCAGGTCGTCGAAGAAGTCGCCTGCTGTGCCGTAGTAGCGGTGTTCTCCGGCGGCCCCGCCCAGGAATTCAGCGGTGCGGATGGTGGCGGCGTCCCAGGCGGGAAACAGACCTTGCGGTAGTGCGGGCAGTTCTCCCGCCGTATCCTCCACTGTCGAAGTTTCCACCATTGAATGAGGCTAGGCTGCCACCTCCAAGCGCGAAGAGAAGTCGAGGGCTAACCACAGCCCGGTGTTGAAGCAGCGATGTTTAGCCATGGCGGCTGTTGTTGTTGTTGTTGTTGTTGTTGTTCCTTTGAATATTGGCGCATACCCAATCAGGGGATCGGCCAAACATCAGTCGTTAATTCGAATGAGATTCAAAGGAAATTAGAAAATTAGAATGATTCAAAGAAAAATATAAAAATTTGGAAGCTTTTCTTGTGTTGGAGGAATTGAGTTTGGAATTTGGTTAATATTGAAACAAAAAAAAGGAAATAAGTAAATAATTAATTAAATAAAGAAAAATAAGAAGAGGAGGAAGAAGAAGGAGGGAGAGGAGGAGAATTAAAAAAAAATTAGAAATGGATGCTTGTGGAGGGCTCAGGTGAGGATCCAGAACAAGATACGAATTAGGTTGTAAATCTTTTGGAATTTTCAATGAAGCGCAGAAGAGCAGAACAAACATCCCGGCGGCAATATCCCGTTTCTGAAGCCCCAAATGATAAAAGAGCCGGCACTGATAATACAAACCCCAGGCGATGAAGCGGCACTTCAAGGAGCTGACGTCTGAGGCTTGAAAATCGCCGACATGACAAAAGGAAATGGTCGACAGACTCTTCTTCATTACAGTAACTGCACATGGCAGTCTGCGCCAGACGAGACCTGTGGAGGTATCTGTTCAACTGGGGCACACGACATCGAAGGCTCGTTACAATCGCCTCCAGGTCGCGTGAGGGGCACCAATTCGGATTCCAGGAGAATTTTAGATGAGAAAAATCTCGCATTGACAATAAGACTGATTCGTGCTGCCCTTGAAGCTTCAACAATCTACGGAATCTTACAGCGGCTAATAAAGGCGTTGTCTCTATGACATCGACAACAGGCCCGGAGAGTGCTACCCTTGCCAGTGAATCTGCGGTTTCATTAAAGGTGATTCCCGCATGCCCAGGGACCCAAAGAAGGTCAATTTCAGTAATGGATGGTACTTCTTTGTCATCTTCACGTAGCCATTGACACCCGCCTTCCAGAGCAGAAGCGGTCACACTTTCATGGGTTGCGTGGATGGTACTACGAATTTAGCACGTAGCACGTGGTACTACGAATTTAGCACGTAACGTACTCCGCACCTTTCAGCTTTGAAAAAAAAAAAGCTACTGTAATGTTAAGTGCTCTGCAGTAAGAATTTAAGAAAACATCCGGATGACTCTGCTGGTCAATTGAAAGGAGCGCAAGCATATTTAGTTGACTATGTATAGACATCTGATGGTCATGATGCCACGACAAATGGTGCATGCCTAATACGGCAATGACATACCAGGGCTGCCAGGGCTGCCAATGACATGCCAGGGCTGCCAGGCAAGCCAGACACTTCCGGTAGGATGCAGAACGTTAATTAAACGTGTTGCTGCGCCCCGCCCCTAAACCGACCTAAAACACACCAAACCACTCTTGTTTACAATAAAAATGCGGTAAAAAAAATTGGGACAAGAAAACATTTTACAGTAAAAATAATCACGGGTCCCGCAAACATCTGTGCACCAGGCCGCTCGCGCAAAGCATATATGTTTCCACCGATTAGGCTTCTAAGGCCGAACATTGGGGTTGTTTTGGCAGTTGCTCAAAACAATAGAAGGAGTGTTCGATATCAACCATAGGTGGCGCTAGGTGCGTATAAGGAAGTTGCGTTCCCACAGGAGAACGGAATCTCATGGCCACGGCCCCTCCCGAAATTTTCGAGCTCGAGCTCTGGGGCGCGGAAATGAACGGGGCCACCAACTGTGCCTATCATCATATTATTACGATTGTTGTTGCTCTAGTCCTTTATTAATCAAGGGAACGCCATGCGGCCAAAACATATGGCTGGAGGGAAGGAGGGGACGTAAGCTAGCAGCCCAGTTGAAGAACTGATGTGTCCATGAAGGCCATACAGGAATTCCCCTTTAGACAGCAGAGGCCAGACTAAAGTGAATAGCATATCTCATAAGAGAAAATTCACGACTGCATCACAGTCTTAAAAGAGTACTGACACGAAATTTCAAAGCTGAGATAACTATGTAAAACGCTTCCTTTTTATCAGGAGATATCTCCCAGCAAGTTTTAACAGCAACCGTTCAGCGAAACATATTTAAAATCCATTTTAATCTTCTCCCGCACGAGAAAGGCCAGAGCGGGTCGACGTGACATCATCTGCTACATGCCCCAAACTGTCGACGTCGGGGCTCCCGTGACGAAGCCGACGCGCTGGCTGTGGTTGGCGCGCGCTGCTCGGGCGTGTGTACACGTCATGGTTTTGGAACTGACGTCATGCTGCCCGGGCCTGTGGGGACGGCGCAGACCTCGGCCGGTCTGGGCGCGCGCGTGCGCTCGCTCGCGCGCGCTTCCAGAGAGGCAGCGATACGGCAAGAATGGTGACGCCATGTGATACATGCTGTCATGGCGGCCGCTCGGCGTTTTTTTGTCGAAACCGAAACTGGCACGAATAAACGACGCCGTAAATGAATGTTTACGCTGCGCTCGACCGTCTAATCTGTCATTCTATGATTAGTGGGCTGGTAGGCACGCATAGCAGCGAAAAAAACGTAACATAAAAATTTCGTGTCAGTACTCCTTTAAGGGACCACTCTCTACGCCGAAGACCCTAATTTTCTTACAGCCCCTAGGGCTGTGAGAAAATTAGGGTCTTGAAATGGAGGGTTCTTTTGAGAGGCATCGGGAGGCGTAGGGTTGGTAAGGATAGGGCGGTGCAGAGGAAACGCGGAGCAGCGCCAGATTAGATGGTCGAGGGTGGCGAGTACGGTCATCCGGCAATATATCCCGTCGGGTGAGTACATTTTCTAGTGATGTGGTATGTGAGGGCTGCGTTGGCCCAACGTTTGTTGAATATTTCCGCAGTGCGAGGCATCGGGGGAGCCAGAGCCAGGAAGCCAGGGGGCGTAACGGAAGAAAGACAGGACTTCCGTGACTGGCATGTGTGGTTAAGTTGAAGGCGAGGGTACGGTACGAAAAAAAATATATATTTACAGGGACAAACGGAAGGTAGTTCGTTAGAGTAGAGGGAACCCTGGACCATCACTTGCAATTTTCTGCACTATTTTCATTGGACAAGGAAATACACTGAGCGAAGTTCTCACGAAAAAATATAAATGTAACAATGCGGTTTACTTTTGCTCATTAATTGCAAAAAACAGTTGGACTGACGTATGCCGCGAAACTATCCCGTCCGGTTGGACTAACGTATGCTGCAAAACTGGCCCGTCCAGAATTGGACTAATGTATACCGCGAAAGTGGTCCGTCGAAGTCATATGGCAGTTTTTTTAGGGAAGATAATTCATAGTTACAGCCTAGCGTTTCCTCGTGCCGTCAGAAAAACCTAGCAGAGACGAGAAAATGCGGGTGACGTCGGAGCTACTAAGTCGAATCATGGAAAAAAAAACTTTTCTGCTGTTTTCCAGAAAAAAGTATACAGTCGAACACGGATATATCGAACTCCAAGGGGATCGCGAAATAGTTCGATATATGAAAAATTCGATATAAAAATATGGGCTCTGAGACCTCACCTATGGCGGACGATCACTTACCGATCGTCGCATTCAAGAATGACAACTAATTCCGCACTCACGACGCAACAGGACGCTTTATTTCTGTGAAAAAAATAGCTGATCTTGGCCTGCTTCTTCGTCCTGGAAATGAAATTAAAGACTCTGGTCTCGATCATCTCGAGGCTGCACAACCAGAAAATTCCAGCAGTACGCTACGCCTTCGCACACCATGCACAACACGCACGCAAAAGAACAGCGCGCACGTACCACAAGAACTTTGAAGGTAGCAATGCCAAGGCTCTCTTCACAGACTCCAACAAAGCGCTCGCGATGGTCATCTCCGAGAGAAACAGTGATCTCTGAAAGGTTCGGGACAACTCACCAAACAGCAGCAACAGCAGCAAAATGCAAAAAAAGGAGGCCGCCGGCGCCTTCGTTCCCTCTTCCCTTTCCTGAGACGACATCGGGGAAGACAGTCCCAGAGAGAGAGAAAAAAAAACCTTCTTCGGCAAGCTGGGGAACGTACGCAGCCGCAAAACAAAAAAAAAAGGACGTGCGCAGTCAGGGCATCCCTACCTGGCATTGTCACATTTTCCGAGCGTTCGGGCTTGTGTGCCTAGAGAGATTTAGCATAACGGGCTCCATCCGCTAACGCTACGGCGGCCGGTAGCGGGGCCCGACTGGGCAAGCGCAAATTCGTTCCGGTAGGGGGGATTAGTTCCGGGAGCCATCCTTCGCCATGCCCGCGCATTAATCCACATCCTCCTAAACCTCAATCGGGGGTGCAGCGATCGCCCAAGAGCACCTTCCAGGTCGCGCGGCGTTCGATATACGCAATGTCGGGAAAAATACGGTTCGATATAAACGTACGAATTCCTATACTTTCACACAGAATTTTCAAGGGGATAATTTATGAGTTCGATATAGACAATAATTCGATATAGCCGTGTTCGATATATCCGTGTTCGACTGTATACCTATTACGGAGGGAGGGATGGGGAGACAGACAGAGAGAGAGAGAGAGAGAGAGAGAGAGAGTTGAAGCTTTTATTTGACAGGAAGGCCGAAGCCAATGAGGGAGCGTTTGGGGTTGTGAGGGAGGGGGTTGTATAGTAGGATCAGTTTCAGTTCCCAGCGTCACTTCACAGGTTTTCAGTCGGTGTGATGGACTAGACGTCGCCCTGCTAGACAACTCGCGCCAGACCACTCTTAAATGCAAAGCTAGCGAGCTCCGAAAGAAGCTCACCTCAGCCTGTGTTGTCTGATACTTCAGAGGAGGTAAACAAGGTATGAAGGGATAGAAGTTGTGTTCGATGCTCCTGGAACTATACGCACGACCAAATGAGATTCTGTAAATCAGATTCGACGTCCAAATCGCAATAAGGGCAGTGTTCCCGTCCTTCAGGTCTGCGAGTCCATTTCTGAATTATATGGGGGAGTATACGCAGCGTCAGCACAAATCTTGGTTGCGTGCCAACATTGAAGAGGTAACCTGCCGATGAGGGCATCTGGTATTCCTGTTGTCTTGCCTTCTTAAGTCGGAGCAGGAGAAGAGCCGGAGGCGTAGGAGGGGAGGACATGTAGTTCGGCGGATAGGAACGAGCGATACTCTCCTGCGCTGCCTCGTGGGCAACCCGATTTCCTGTGTTCGTGTCCTCAAGGCTCGGCGTCCAGTGGGCCTTGTACAACCTGTCCTCTAAGGAGTCCAATTTGCAGAAAAATAGAATTTACTATTGGGCTGTAGGAGAAAAGATTCCGGAGCTCTTGCACAGCCTCAAATGAATCCGTGAGGATACGCATGTATCCAGGGGGCCGGGTGTCGAGATCATAACATAGATGACTGAGGGCGTTCTTATAGCGCACAATTCACCTTCCAGGCTAGTGGCAATATTGTAATTGAGTGCAAAGCTGCCATGTAAAGATTTTTGTTCCGGGCAAATGCATGCAGTGACAACAGTACCCGGTGTAATGTTTGCATCTGGGAAAATGTCCACTTCCCTTCTGAGTTTGTGTTGTGTAAGTGTCGAATTCGCCGTTTCCTTGCATGGCGCGTGTTTTGCGGTATCGCTCTGGAAATGTGGCCTAGGGCATTGTCTGCGAATTTCAGAGGTGCCAACGCAGTCGTCAAAGTGATTTCCGGAAGAGGCACACCGCCACCCTTGCGCCCAGGGGGAAGGGCCACCACTCTAAATCAAAAGATTCCCCCTCGCTCCGGGGGGGACCCTACCCTGAGTGGCGTTATCGGAGTTGAATGATGATGGTTGGTTGAGTTTTGCTGCTCCGGGGTGCGGCACATTGGTGCCAATCCCCCAACCATCTGACAACGGTAGGCTTCTGCGCGTTCCATGCCATAAGTTCAATGCCCTGCCTTTTGAGGCCATGTTCAGCGTCCGCCTGACATCGCGTACCTTGCACAATAGTGTCTGTCGGAGGGATAAGGCTGCAGCACGTTCGAGGGCGTCGATTCGGGTGCGCTTTGAAAGGCCAGTAATTGCTCTCAGAGTGGCATGTAGAGCACGAAGAGTTTTAAGGTTTGTCTTATAGAGGTCATATGCCATTGTGCCAATTGCGACAGCTCGAGCCATGGAGAGGCATGCCCGTTGATTACCTCCGCCGTACTCATCAGACAAACAACAAGTGCGAGCATCTATTTCCATTTTCGTCTTAATTGTGACAGGCCTTGGGACTTCCACTGCTACACAGGGGGAGGCGCCAAGGAGGCGAACTGATCCTCTCGCTGCCTCAATGACCGCTCCGCCAATATGAAGAATGGCATCCTCTGTGTGCGCGTTTGCTTTGGAGCAATTGTCGCCACCAGAAGCTCCGTTTTTTCTGGGGCTAGTTCAAGGCTTGAGTAAAAAAAAAAAAAAATCCCCGAGTGTGTTCACCACAGCTTGTAGTTCTGTAATCATGTCCTGTTCTGTGTGGTATAGTCATAGCCTTCGGTTCAGATAGTAATATCGTCGGCGTATATGACGAACCGCGTCGACGTTTCCTTCTCCAAGGCCCTTGCGAGCTGAGCATAACTACGTTAAAAAGCATGGGGCCAAGTACAGATCCTTGTGGGGCTCACCTCTTGATGTAGTATTCCTTTGGTGCCCATCCGCGAGCCACACAGCTGAAATTTTGAGGAAGCATGCGTATCCAGTTTTGCGCACTCACACTGGATACGCTGTGCCCTATATATTGCCCTCGTCTTCGACCACATCATCAGCTCCTTTCCTGCACAAACGCCTTCGTTTGTGCCTTCAGTGATGTCTTAAAGAGCGGTTAGAAGCGGTCGCTGGAGCTACGCGAGCGCACAAGCGCTGAGGGCACTATAACACACTAAATCTTCGAATAAACCAAAATTTTATTTTGTCTGCGTGGCCCCTTTAATTAAATAGCTTTGTAATCTTGACGCTTGAGACACTTTGCATTGCGATCCGCCTTAGCGCTTTCGAGTTCCTCCGATCTGTCTCCTACGCGTTGCGCCGCAGCTCGTTCGTGCGGCCGTGTAATGAAAGGTGAATTTATCTGCTTGTCTATTCGCTCGTTCCGCTGCAATCTTCCGCTCCATGTGCGCGGCACGTGTACACGGGCGCAGCTAGACGACAACCTCTTGCGCGGTGTGGAGCCTTCCGCTATTGAACGTTTCCGAAGGAGTCAACTCTCACTACTGGAGAGTTTAACCCATCGTGGTATAGAACGCTTCCTAAAAAGCCGTTTCTAACTGTTACGGACGCCGGGGGCGGGCGTTTTTACTCAGGCCATTTAAGGCTTTCGCCTTAAAAGCCAAAAAGCCACTTCTCTGCTGAATTCAGCCTCTCTTTTACACCTTCTGTGAAACCAGTTCTTATTCATCGTCATCATCAAACCGGTTCTTGGGAGTACGAAACTCCTGCCGTGGGGCCCTCTTTCGCAGCACTGAGAGAAGTAAGCGGGCATCAGCCGCACGTTACGGCTGCACCGCAGGAAAGCCTGTCGCCGCTACGGAGGAAGCCGCCTTGCGGCAATCGATCGCCGGCGCTCAAGTGCAATACGTACGGTGCCCGTCCAGTTGAAACCGTCGTAGAGAATATATTTTTCGTGTGTTTGAGAGCGCAGCTCTTAATTGCGCCCGCCCCTGAGGTTTCGCGGCGTCCCTCGCCGCCGTCCCTCGTAACCGCGAGAATGGGGAGGACACCGAAGAGAGAGCGAGCAGGAAAGCAGGGGAGGAGAGTATTGCGTAAGTTTGAGTAGGAAAAAGGCATGCCAAGGGTGCCGCACGAGACGTGCTCCGCGGCGGCAACCCGCTACGCGATAATGCCAAAGTAGGGCGCGCCGTCGTGCGTTCGCCGCTCGTTTATCTGCAGCGGCACCCGAAGCACTTCTTTCTCCTTGAGAAAGAAGTGCTTCGGGTGCCGCTGCAGATAAACGAGCGGCCCGAGCGGCGGCTCAGCGCTGCCGACACCAGAATCCAGAGGTGCGTGCCGCTGAAGCAGTCGCTATATATGCGCCGTCGCCGAGAAGCCTGCGTGCAAAGTTCGCGCCACCGATGCGAGGTTTACACATGTCTGGCTGAAATTATTCGCCTTAACATATCTTGCAAAGTCGAAACAGCAAACAGCTGCACTGAAATTTTGCATTAGAGAGTATCATAATCGTCAGCCATTTTTTTTTTGCCGGAGATTTTTTGTTGTCAACAATTACCGTATTTACCGATTCTAACGCGCACTTTTTTTCCGGAAGAATAGCCCGAAAAATCGCATGCGCGTTAGAATTGGATACGAAACCGAAACTGCCGAAACAGCGGAAATTTCGTCCCACCCATCGCCATAACCATCTCAATATGGCGCCAAACCTTTTAGCAACGAGTTTTCGGACGCAGGAAGCATAGGCGCCCAGGCTTTTCTATCGGCATTCTCACAAATCGTCAAATCGTTCCACTTGCGCGCTTGATAATAGCAATGCCAGCAGCGGCTCTCACGTGTTCAAAACGAGCGGTCGGCTGAAGCGTGCGCCTCCGGAGAAGCTCGCGGGATGGGCGTGCGAGGCGTGGGCCACGATCCCATCGACCATGGTTGAACATTCGTTCAGAAGTGTGGCATCGTGAATGCGCTTGACGGCACCGAGGACGAGATGTTGTGGTCAGCGGAGAGTGACGAGGAGTGAGATTACTTTGGGAAATAAATCGTCCGTTTCTCTTGTCGCGTTCGTTTGTCTGGGTCACAAAGTTCCGTGCGCGTTACAATCGGAGGTGCAAGTTTTTTCGGTTTTTTTGCTAGGAAAATCGGGTGCGCGTTAGAATCGGGGGCGCGTTAGAATCAGGTAAGTACAGTAATTTCATGTATCAGAGTTTATTAAAACAACTGTCTGTTGGCACTTTTGAACTTCTCCGGAAAATTTTAGGTTTTCTATAGTGCGATTCATTTCAAAGTCGAGTAGAATATCGAAGCGAATAATGCGATATTTGATTCAACATCGAATCGAATATCGAATTATTTCCTTTGATATTCGAAACTTTCAAATATTCGCACACTAAAAGCGTTCGAAGAAAATGTGCACAAAAAATAAATTGTGCAGGCAATTTATTCAAACCAAATATAATGACAAGTTTGAATAGTTCAGGTCCCAAAGAAACAAATTTAATAGCCTTTTGCAGAAGCGCCAACTACGGGGGGGCAGTGGGGCTCGTGCCCCCCCCGGACGGCTTTACGGGGGGGCAGAGCCCCCTCCGGCCCCGACTGAGGATTTTTTTAAGGGCTTGGCTCGGCTCTGCGCCCGTCGACATCGGACTGTTGGCCGTTCTGTCTGCCAACTATTGTTTACAACAGGGGTTGGGATCTTGAAAGACAGTTCCGTCCTCCCGATGGGCAGGGGGAAACGCAGGGCCGTGTCGCTGCCATAGCTTGGCTTCAGCAGCACGCCAGCAAAGCGACATTTTGTCGGGAGCATAGGTCGGTGCACTCACTCGTGAGTACACTCATTTGTACTCATTTGTACTCAAACTCACGAGTGAGTACGATGATGAGTGAGTACACACCCAGATTAAAAAAGTGAGTATGATTACAATTGAGTACAGGGGTAAGTCTACTACTCGTGAGTACAGAACTCGTGCTTGCACTCGTGAGTACATGCACTCATGAGTACACCAGTGCAAACAAGTTCTATCACAAACCCAAGTCTGGACGCACGTGTACGAGTTTCAGACATTTAGCGGTGGCGCTGTGCTGCTTAACTCTCAAGGATGGTAAAATCAGGCAACGAAAACTGCACCTCCCTCCTTTGCCTGTCCTTGTTCGGCGCTGTTACCGTTTTTCGGCGGTCGCTCGCTAAGGGGTCGCGGTGAAAAGGGAAAAACGAGGGGGTTAGGTCCCGGTGGGAAGCGCGGCCAAAGTTGCTCTGTTTCTACGGCACCTGTTGATTGGAGCAGGTATTTTTATTTACAACTGCGCGGCCTGGGAACGCGTAGCTGCTTCGTTCCGCTTGCTTCATTCAAATTGTTTTAGGGGAAGCGGTGGGGGCTGCTCACAATGCATGCACTACGCGCACCGAAGTCGCTCTTTTCCGGTCTTACGCAGTTTCCATAGATGCATGTCATGCTCTGGAGTCGTTTCGTGAGCGGAACCGCTCATTTAAACATTCGCAGTTAGTTTACGTGATTCGCGTCAAATTGACTGCATGGTTTGTGTCAACCACATGGTTTTATTAGGCTCCCGTTTTGAAACTTTTTGCTCTGGTTTGGTAGGACTATGTCCTCGTGGTGTCCATTTACAAGTGAGCATATAGCCCCACCGTGCAGGTTGTGGGTTGTTAATCGGACATCATAATGCCCAGTCGAACGCGTGTGACGCCTTGTTCCGCCTCGCATATTTTGTCGAACAGCGCTGGCATCTTGCTGCTGGAGGAGCGTTTTGCTTTCGAATGGCAACCCGATGCGCTGCTTCTCGTTTATGCCACCGTGTAATGATGAAGCTGACGACGACGGTGAATTTTGGTGGTTGTTCTTCCCCTACCTTCATCTGCTGTCTACTGGCGGGGCGACCACTCCTCGCAAGCAACTTGTGCCGAGTTTAAGCTCGCACTGTGGAAGGCCTCGTGAAAGGGCCGTTTTTTATGATGTACGCCAACGCCAGACGTTGGGTTTTTACCTTTAGCTCGCGTCTTGGAACGTCTCGTAAAACACGTTGCTTGCCCATAACGACGCCACCGCATTTTTTATCGATAGCTCTCAGCTTCATCAGCGCTTCTCGAACAAATTGCAAGAGCTGCAGATTTTCCACTGTGCAACCAACGCACCAACACGGGAATACAGTGACGTCAGTGCAAGCTATCACGCCTCCGAAAAGCCTGTCTGCAAACTTTGTTTTCGAGGTCACAAAGCACGCCAGAGCAGTTGGACAGTGCTGTAACGGCTGCCAAGCACCGGCAGCAACTGGGTGCACTGCGGCCGTTGACTGCGAGCGATACCCGCTCCAAGCCTCCAAAACACATACACATACACAGTTGGGACAGGGCCATCCCAGCTCAGTCACTACTGTTGCGACGTTGCCCTGCCCAGTCCGCTATCGACGCGGTGCAGACAATAGTGACGAAGTAGCCGAGCTGACGGTTATTTGAAGCAGCATTTATATACAATGTATACAAAGGTAGCAAGAGCGTTACATGGCTAAGACAAGCGCGATAGCACTTCTCAACTCAGGGCCTTCGATGAGATGCCGCCGCACCACCGCTGCTTCCGGGCTGGTTTTATACCCCCAGGGTTCCGTTGCAGCCGCGTGCAGTTCCAATGCCTCCAGTCGGAGCTATCACTGGCCGCATTATGAATCTGGCGAATGGAGGCGGTGCGATTGCGTCAGCCGAGCCGCCACGACCGGGAAAGGAAAGGCGACTCTGCGGCGGCGTCTCCAGGCGCTACTTGCTGCTTGTCTGCGGGGATTAGTTCGTCCCAGGCATGATTTGGTCCAGCCGTCGCGATGGGAAAGGGAGAGCAGACTCGGCGGCGCCTTTCCCGCCAAGTCGCGGCACGTGTGACTCGAGCGGTTTGACCTAGGCGCGAATAAAACCCGCCATCGGCACCTCGCCAGGTGCAGTGAATTTGTGTCGGGCGCTTTGGCACAACACACACACGGATACAAAAATGAGTGGTCAAATACAGACCCGTTTCGGGGGCTCTTAACGGAAATGCACATAGCAGCACGTAGCGCCCCTGTCGTGTCCCTTTCTCGTGTCTCTTTTTTTTTACCCCCTAACTTCCCATTAAAAAAAAAAACAAATTGACTCGTTTTTTTTGTGCTGATGGTTCAGTCATGCAATATTTTTGAATAAATGTGACCAGTAAAAGACGTATTCAAAGAAATTTCTACTGGATGCGTCAAACCGCTGAAGTTCACGGTTCATAGACTTGCGGGACGTCTTATATTTGGGGACACCTCGTAGTTAGCCGGCACAATGTAAAAGGCCTTCACTGCTGCAGGTGCCCCTTATGATGATGAGGATGATGATGATTAGTGGTAGCCTCTTTGTAGCGGGGTGATGACATGTCATCTCATAAGGACCCCCCACCGCTTCCTCCCCCCTCCCATCGCCGCTTCGAGGCGCACTCCAGGTCTGCCCCCCCCGGAAAAATAAGAAGTCTACGCCACTGGCCTTTTGCATTACGAAAGGAGTGAATAAGGGCGCAATTTATTTAATACTAACGTAATGAGCAGACCAGATATTGCATGCATGGAACTGAATTGTGTTCTGAACCATAACACTAATAGGTAGTGATGACATAGAACATCAGGTTATTTGGAATTAAAAAAATTTAACAAATACTCCTCCTAGAAAATGTCAAACAATTACTTCATATCAGTATGCAAGAGTGCATACGGGACAGACTATACAATCTTCATGATGGAAAGCGCATGCAATTCAGCTTTTTAAGCATCTGTCACTACAAATGGAATAGTGAGTGCTTTCCTTTCTATAAAAAATAGTACTTGTTCTGACATTGATGGCTTGGAAATTATATCAGTAAAGTGTGTACTAGACATAATCTCAGTGTAGTAGGAACCTTTAACCTCCTTTTTCCTGGTGGTACATTTCCTCAAAAACCTCAAATTGCTAAAGTAATAGTTTTGCACAATGGAGGTATAAAAATAAATTTGCATATTACAGACCGATTGTGATACTTCCTGTTTTTAAAAGAAAAGGCGTAGAGAGCTTATACACACTTGCATGATTTTATTCCTTGATGAGCATAAAAAAATTATGTACGTGCAATTTTCATTCCTGAAAGGACATTTTGATTGGAACGGACAGTTGAAAGTCACGCACATTCGAAATATTAAAGGCTTCTGACCACACTGATCACATCACTATGTTAAAAAACCTCAACCACTATGGCTTTCCTGGCACCTTTCTACAGTTACGTACATCATGCTTTAGGAATTACCAGCATCAAATACTAACAAATAATCGTACGTCTCACTTTAAGTATATCTATGCCGAAGTACGCTGCGAGGCATCCCAGTACCTTTAATATTGTGCATTTATGTTAATGATTTAGTCAACATCGGTAACACTGCTAATATTATAAAATACACACTGATGACACGCGATCATGCTTTCTCGCATGAAAAGCCAAATCCATAAGTTTTGTATGGCCGATGAATCGCTTCCTAAACTGCGATCTTGGAGCAGAGTATTACCTTCACAATTAACACAAATAAAACTAAAGCTGTCTGTTCAGAATAAGAAACTGTACAACTGGCTGCCAGTACACACAAAAAATATATAATTCAAATAATGAAGGTGTACCTGCCACGAAATTTCTCGGTAAAGTGTTTGAGCAACACATTGTGGAATGCTCATGTCGACTAGTTAATATGAAAGATTTTTTTGCATTGCTGATGTACTCTGTAAACTGTGGTTCTGTCTACCAAAAAGTGTGGAGCTTTTCATAAAGCATGTTGGCGCAACATTTAAAGCCCTGTCAAATAGTATGGGGCATTACAAACATGCTGCATATGATAGGCACACCGGCCTCTTTATTCAAAGTATGTATTTTTTACCAATAACTCATTTTCACAAGATCTTACTGCTCAAGCACTATGAAATCAATCCAAAAATAAAGAAGAATGTACTGTGTAATATTTCAAAGCTAACACTAAAAAACTACCAATGCAACATTTACCAACTTGACCTCTGGGAAACACTGAAGACTCGAAATAATTATGGTGAACAAATGCTATGATATCAAGTGCAATTCCATTTGAATGTGTGTACGACTCTCATACCTGTGCTTCATGTATGTGAATTTCATGTGTCAAAGGACTGTTCCTGTTGCATCTGCTTTGTATACAGGGGCCATGGGCCCCATCAAGCCCATTCTGAGGCTGCTTGCATACGGTCCTCAGCACTTGCTCTTCTGATCAGGAAGCGTAACTGGTGGCCTCTCCTTCGTTCTTTATGCGATGGGAAGGATCAAAGAATGCACACAGTGGCACAAAACCAACATGGGTAATGTTCCTGCAAAAGAGCTCCTCATGCAGCTCTTGCCATACAAATGCGAGGCCACAGCCATTTACAAGCCTAACTTAAGCACACATTTAATTAATTGTGGGGTTTAACGTGCCGACGCAACGCAGGCGATGAGGCGTGCTGTAGTGGGGGGCTCCGGATTAATTTTGACCACCTGGGGATCTTTAACGTGCGTTGAACTCTTGTACACACGGGCGTTTTCGCTTTTCGCCAACTTAAGCACACATCTAGGTTCGCTTGAGTTCAGCAACGTCTGTCAGCAATTGCAGCAGGCCCAGGTGCAGTCGCATGCAGACGACTAGAAACGAATACACAATACACATTAAAAGAGCACAATGTTTATTTACAGCAGCTTTTGGCACAGACTCATCTGTATGATACGCGCTAAACACGCACACGCACACACACACAAAATGCGCGCAGAGGAAAACAAGGGTGGGCATAAAAAAACACATTATTACAGGAATATCACAACGTTGGGACGTAAGTACACGGGGAGAATGAGGAAAAAAATTTTGTGAATATTCTGCGCACATTTGCAGCGAACAGCAATAACTCAATGGGGTAAAAAAAAAAAAGAGAAAGAAACAAGACATTTACAGCACTTTTTCATCCTAGTTCGTTTGTGTTCCCCAGATATGTTCCCTGTGCCGCTTTCGAAGCGAACACAGTAAAAGCCTGGGGAAAAGGAGAAAACATCCCTTGCTACACACAATGGCCGCATGCAGACAAGCACAGCAAACTCTTCCCTCCACAGCCCTTCAGTCGAGACCCTCGCCCTCTGCCCAAGCTGTTCCCCACACGCCTCGGTTATTGGATCTGGCACAATTGAATGGCAGCCAAAGTGGTGGCACCCAAGAGCCAGCAGCACATCGGTGCCTTGCCATAGTATAGGAACTCTGCCTGTCAATGCTTCACAATGCGTGCCACTGAATCAACGACAGCTTAGTTGGTGCACACGCAGTGGGAGGAACGTCACACAGTGCTTGCAACATTTTTTACTGAAGCAAAGATGGCAACTGCTCAGCTCATCGCAAGCAAGAACTGGTGCAATAGACCCGCGGAGAGATCCTCCTGAACATAGATTTACACGATCAACCAACATGGACGTTTCTTCAGAGGCGAATCCCGGCTTTTTACAGCTCGCTTGCAGCTCTGCATTGTGCCAGGCACACATAGACCCGTCTTTCGAAAACTCAACACTCAAATGTTACACACAAACCCGCCATTGTGATGAGACCTGCAAAGTCCATGCTAACCATTTCGCTGCCCTTGTAGAAAGACCAGTGAAGACAGCAGTGGCAAGCCTCACACAGCACCCCGAAGCATGTATCAGACTAGTGCAACTGCATGCGTGTTATACACAAAGATGCACTGCCTAGAAGCTTGGGGTCAGATGTAAAACCATGGAAAGGAAAAGAGGCGAGCCAGCAATGCTGCATTTAATACTTGCATGTGCCCCGTCTTGTGCTCTAAGTGGCTGCAGGTGTCTAATGCAGTGCTCCTGTTCAACAGAACCTGCACTGGCATGTTTGCTGAAGGAATAGCGACAATTGTGCAGTCACGACACACACTACCCTCATGACCCTCAGGCCACTCCAGTAGAGGACAAGCTCCGAATGCAGGCAAAACATCAGAGCCAATGAGAATTGCCTGCATGACATTAGACTATTGCTGGACTCCATCTCACCAGTTTCGTGTATGCCGACAATACAGGAAAATTAAAATGGCATGGTGGCCTTCAATTACCATGCCACTTCTGACGAGATTCCAAAGCGAAGTTCGCATGCATACAAGCAGAACAAGTGCTGCTACGGGGCGACAGACCCATAGGAGTCAAAATATGTAAGCGACAAGGTGAAGCATTTTGTTACAGTGTGCCTCCAGACGAACCGTGTCGTGCAGCAATTCAGCTTTGAACTGTGCATAGCCGTAGTTTCACAGGCTGCATGCGAACTAAGAGATGTGTGCACAACTGAAAGAATGACACACATTCATGAGGCAACACAATGCCAAAATAAGTTTGCTTCCAGACTAAATAAACCATCAATAAGTCTGCATTTGGATGCACCAAACTAGTGACACAGAGGAAGCATTGATGACCTAATTTAAGAAAGAAAGAAAAAAAAGAAAAACTGGCACTGCTTCCAAATCTCCCGATTGCACTGCCCCAGGGCACAGAAAGATACAACAGAACACTTATGGGGTGCGCTTGTGGCAATCTTGTCACTACACTCGCTCTTGACCACGATTTGCGCATTCGACTCTACGTATTCCTGTGTGCATTTTGGACATGCCTGCAGCATGACGACTTTGCAGGCAGAACTAATGCAAGAAACAAATGGAAAAGAAAACTGTCATGGAAGTTGTGTATGAAGCAGCTCAAATATAACCCTGCTCGATTGCCTACAAAAGTGAACAAAAAGCACTCCAACAGATTCTTTTTTACACAGCCACAGTGCGACCATTTTACAGGACACCTTCGCCTTTTCACAAATTGTACACACCAGCGCAAAAGATGCATTCTACGAGGCAGACCTTCTCGAGTGTTCCGTAAAAGCCCCTGTGTGCATTCTTCTTCGGTACTCTTTCACACAAGAAGACAGCCTGCTAGTCATACTGCCGCCCAAACACCACACGACTCCTGCCCCTTTCCATGAACCAACCCAGTGAACAAACTAGCGCAGAAAAAAAAAAGTAATAAAAATAAAAGCACTGCAAAGCATATTTGTCAACAATAGTTCGGACATAGGCCTGCAACCAGCTTGCACATGTAACTTCGCAGACATCCGCTAGAGCTGAAGGAGACTTTGAAAAGCAGTTCTGAAGTCACACTTAAAACAACCAGCGGACCAATCACATCATGGCAAGGGGCAATGTCTGTGCGACCGTCAGCGTTTTGTTGTTCCCTAACGCGCCGAGAAAAAGTGGGCCAACCGATTTCCTTTCCAGTGGTCACACTGCCGAGCGTAAAAGTCCCGCTTTCAACAGTAATGCACCTAAACACAAACACACTCTCACCACTGACATCTATGGCTGGTGTTCAGTGCTTGGAGTTGCTCATTCTGCACTCAACCCAGGAAAAGAAAAAAGAGGGCGGGGGGGGGGAGGGGGGGAGAAGGACGGGGGTCTGTGTTTTCGCCACAGGTGAAGATTCAACCCTTGCAAGGCTAAACTGTACACTGCCATGTGTATGGCACCACTACAAGCTTCGCTTCCACCTTCTCCAAGCTCACAGACACGCAAGTTGCATGTACAAGACGTCTTGTTCACGAAACACGTACAAGAACACTAGGATTGTGTATCAACATGCGACGTCGATGTTTGTCTGCTTCTATCCGAGCAAGCAGATTCTGGCCATCCTGACTGCCAAACTTTGCAGGCATGAACCGCAGATTCATCATTGGCATAGTCCATGGATCCCGAGCCAGTTACACTATTGCACTTGCGCAAGAGGCTTACTTGCACCTGCCAACCCTAAGCAGCCACCATCATGAAGCCGTGTGTGCGTTATTGTAACCCTTTTTGTTCACCCCTCACCATGTGCGTGATGCGGCTGGCAACTGCGCAAGCAATGAAAGAAAGAGTGAATTCTCCCAGTCGAGAGCTCTCTCCACACACGGCCATAGACAAAAGTGTCGCACAGGGGGCAGCGCCCATGGTGCGTCGTCTGCCAGCCACCTGCAACATGGGCCCAAGTGTACGGCAGATGCCTTGCATGTTTGTGCTTGGGCCACCAGCTGCTCCGAAACTTGAATTATTGCTCAAGTTAGCAACATCGAGGATCAAAACGCGTGTGTACTGTGACTTTACAAGACGACTTGCAAGCACGAAATTGGCCACTACCAGCGAATGCATTTGACATGATCTCACTAGGGAGGGCAGCGCACTTTATTGACAATGCCAAAGCATCTATATTTGCAGCAGCATTTGTGGCTGTGGTGGAGGACCAGAAGGAAGAGATCTCCACGATGGATACACACTAACACGAAACCTCATTTTCAAAAGTGCTGTGTGACGTGCGCGCAACTGCAGGTAAGATTTCAATCAAAGTAAGGTTAACCTGCAGCTTCTTTTATGAATGGAGTCTCAGGATACATAGAAAATTTTGCCTGGAGGTGTCTGCCAATGCAAAAGCACAAATCTTAAAGGGACACTGCAGTGAGTTATGAACACTGTCCAAATAACTTGCAAGGTTAAAGTGAGAAATGTGAAGGCAATTTTTAAGATTCTTGCGGCCAATTAACACAGATTTCTTTCTACTAAGAAAAGTGCATTTGAGTTAAAGTTTATCATGTAGTATCCTTCTTGTCAATTTGGTGATGACAGCTGTGACAACACATTCGAAACTTCTCCCGACAAAATTTAAAGGCGCACTGACACCAAATTGCTATGTTCTCTCTTTATTGCTTTGATCGATGCTACTGGCCTAGCAGTCATGAAAAAGCGCTTTAAAGAGCACTATAAATATTTAGACAGACCACAATGAAAATCGTCAGTTTCGGCTTCCAATGCTTCGAGCCCGGAGGGCACATACGACCTAAACACGCCGCTCTGTTGCCATTTTGCGTGGACATCAAAACCCTGCACACGCATTTTTTTTACCAACCCACTGCCAAAGGCTGTCCCGGCATGCGTCAAGGCAACACTTTCTGCTTCAGGATGCCAATCATCCCATTCCGCGGCTGGGCCCCCCACTTATTGTGCAAATAGAGCAGTGTGCCTATGGCGGCAGTTTCAAAGCATTCAGAGCAGCCAAAGGTCTACCACCACAGTGAATATTCGACGACCCCTTTCCCTAGAGGTGCGGATGGAGACTTCTCTTGCGATTCTCACCGTATTATCAGCACGTTTCCTGCATGCCAAACCCTGTTTTCACTAAACACACCATTCTGGCGAGTGGCGATACCTGTAGCTGTGGGTACCTTTATCAGTTACTGATCCCTGCCAGCCCCACGCGAGTTAGTGATGTCACAAGTTCGTGCCACACGTTGGACACACTCGGCTATGTCACCTTGGTTTTCTCTATATGGGGGTGGTCACGCTGATGTCAATTTTTTGTGCGTTGCTTATTCAGCAGTTTTGTTAGCATGATAAATAAGATCAAATTAAAATATGTTGCGGGCGACGCAGGTCGTTCATACTTTACCTAGAATATCTTGGGGAGTAAAGGAAGCAAACTGTATAATATTAACCCCCAAAACTGGTGTCAGTACCCCTTTAAACCGACTGGGAGCATAATTAACTTGTGCAAACTGCACGTGAACATACAAGGAATCATTATTAACCACCAAATAGTTAAAAACCCAATTTTGGAGACTGAGATAGCATCAAACCACAAAGCAAGCCAGCACAACATCATTGCGGTAGTTTGGAAGGCGGCTGTGAAGTGCACACAGGCTTTTGCTCGTATGCCAAGCCTAGCAAATGAATAAATGCTATAGACTTCTGCTAAACAGTGAAGTAAAAGATCTTGCAAGTTAGGGTCCATTCGTTTCACTTGCACCAAGTGAAACACTTCAGGCGGTGCAGCACTTCACCGTTCGTTTCAGTAGTGCAGCTCGCGGCACCTGAACCACTCCGTCTTATTCGCCAAAGGTGCGGGCGGGTGCAGGACGAGTTCACGGCTCTGCCTGCACTTCCTGCCAAGGAGGTGCAGGAGCAGACGAAAAGAGTGCAGATCTGGTTCCGCCGATTATTCAGGACCGCGGAACCAGCTTTGCACCACTGTGAACTGGTTCAAGAAGTGCAAGCTGAATCTAATGGACCTTAATCTACATAATTCAGCCATCAATAGCAGTTCAACAAACTCATTTCAGTGTCCCTTTTAAAGTGTAACATGCACGTGTGCATCTACAGTTGATTCCCGTTAGTACAAAGTCCACGGGGACCGAAAAAAAAGAAAAAAAGAATTGACCGAACTTCCAATTAAACAAAAAACACAAGAACATTGTCATTAGTCCAAAACATGTCTCCCTTCTTGATTTTGTCCAGAACCTCAACTTTCGTTGCCAAGTCGAGCGTACTACGTGGGTTGCACGATAGCCGAGACTTATGGTTAGAATCAAAGCCTGAAGCGCCCCCCATACAAACTGCTCACATGGCGCTGTGCTCAAAAAAGAAGCTCGAGGACCTCAAAAGGGGGACAATATGCATACGCTGGCGCCAGTCTTAACTGGCCTACCACTTTATTGACTGTGCGCTGTGATGGCATCGACATAGTACAGAGCATGGCGCTGTTTTGGCGGTTGAAAATTTTGAATTATATTAGGAAATAACATGGTCACCTCAATGATTTTATTCAAAATAACTTCTAATTAAGTGAGTTAAGGGGTTTTCGCTTTGAACTATCAAGCAATTTCTTCCACTGAATTGCATATAAAATTGCTGGTACCAGCACATCTCATCTAATTAACTGAAAATTCCAATTAAGCGACTTCGAATTACCGAGAGTCGACTGTATATGGTTGTAACAACACACTTATATTGAAAAATTGCCCATTACATTTTTGGGCGCACTGCACATAGAGATGTGAAATTCCTGAAGGGCTGCATAATGATGCTGACATTTTAAGAGATAGAAAACTACATAAAACGGTCACTCACGCAATAAAATGAGGAACAGATGCAATATGCACCGCTCACTTGGGCAGCCAGAGGGTCTAGCAGACGACACATCATGGTCTACCTACTCTGATGGGATTTTTGAATGTGCCACACATTTTGCATTGCAGCTGTTACCAGTGATGTCTTTTACCCCCCCCCCCCCCCCCCCCGCCTTCTTCCTTCCTTCTTCCCATCCCATTGCATCCATCGACTGCGCCCTTTAATACAGTGCTCTAACCATACCTGTGAGTTCTAGTCCATCCCTTCCCCGAACAACATACGGAGACTTCGCTAGTTGGTGTAGTCGTAGCACTGTCAGCGTTCTTGTAGTTTGTGTGCCTTGAATCCCGCATGCACGACTTAAAAGAACCATGCGACGCACCAAGATTGTTATGTTATAATACTACTGCTCTGATACAAGCAGACGGGTGTCATTATCAGCAACGGTGCAAAGGTCAAAGTGCCCTTTGCCACATAGCCTGTGCCAAATGAAGCACAAGCAATAAAATAAAAATAACCTATGAATAAGCAAAAAAAGCTAAAACAGGCACTTTTTGTTTTAAGCAACCTTTCTCTCTCTCCCTCTCTCTCTGTTTGAAGAAAGCATGGGCTGCAGCCAACAGTATGCCAATGTGGCTCGAAGGTAAACATCCTCCCCTTGGTGCTACTAGTGGGGAAACCTACAGTCTCGATCTGATCATACAAATCACACACACACACACACACACACATATATATATAGATGAATGAATGAATGAATGAATGAAGAAAGCAGTGAAACAATGATAAGCATAGTTTTGACTGAAATGACCTCTAGGATACAGGCTCCTCGGACAACCTACAGAAGCGCACAATGGCACAGGAATAGGAATTCGTGAGTCTATGCCATATTGCAGGTCGCAGCACTTGAACACCACTCTGTTTAAGAAAAGCAGGGATGTGCAAATCGCAGCCTGCGTCTCCAACCTCGTCAATGCCTACAGACGATGGTAACAAGACATCCACACAACAACCTTGACAATGCATTGATTCAAAAATGTGATGCCGGACTACAAACACGAACCACACAAAACGGCACAATGTACAAAACGTTCGTATCAGCCAGGCTGCAGTCTACAGGGCATGTAACGGGATATCGTCTTCTGTGCATATAACACACACACACACCCAACACACAAAACGGGCAAAGGCTAGACATCCATTCGTTCAACAGATCAACGTACATAAATTATTATACTGTGCAGATGTGTCAAGAAAAAAGAAAAAGGACTAACTAAGGTACTCGGCAAATGGCAAAATCAATCTGTACAAGATGAATGCGTACTGTGTTCACCTGTTCACCTGCCCAGCAAATGGGTCATTCCGCCTAAATCCAGTTCAAGCAACATGTCCTTCCCACTGGCTGTCCCAAGAAGCTAACATGCCACACAAATGAGACTTCACAGCAAATACCCGCCGTGTGGCAAAGGTCAGTGGCATCTGTGTGCAAATCATGTGCGCCTTTGAAGGAGGGGGAGGAAAAGGAGGAGGAGGAGAAAGAACAGGAGGCAGACGACACGTACATTTTTTGTGCCCTTTTTTCTTTTGTAACATTTTTAATGAGATGCAGACACGCCACATAGCTAAAGCAGTCAGAGGCTCTAACAAAGAACAGATGTTTGCAGACAAATTGTCACTGGTAGCCTTTTACAACCAGTCTCAAAACACTTGAGCTGTTGCACTCTAACTAGCTAGGCAGAACACCTGTGTAGTGATGCAAATGGACTCGCATTGCAGACACTACCATATTTTTTCAGTTCTAGCCCCCCGCTCCCACTTTACTGAAAAGACGTAAAAAAAAAAAAAATGCTGGCAAATTAAGATTGATGGGCTTTGCATCTAAGCACCACTTTCCCCCTTGAAGTGTCACAGGTTTAAAAGAAAATAGGGAACTTCGAATCGAAAAAGTAGAGTAAGCGACATTTTTTTGCGATGGGAATATGCTATGCGGCTTTTGTGTTAAAAATCTCGTTTGCACTTTCTTTTAAGAAAGAGAGGGCTAACCAGATCAGAATTGTCATGTTGCATCGAAGCACATATGTTTTTCTTGCAAAACACACTCGGACTTACTATTGATTGATTGTAGGGTTTAACGCGCCGACACAACGCAGGCGATGAGGCGCGCCGTAGCGGAGGGCTCCGGATTAATTTTGACCACCTGGGGATCTTTATCGTGCGCCGAAATCTCGTCCACACGGGCGTTTTTGCTTTTCGCCTCCATCAGAAAAGCGGCCGCCGCGGCCGGGAAATCGAACCCGCGGCCTTGTGCTCAGCAGCGCAACGCCTTAGCCACTGAGCCGCCGCGGCGGGTTCGGACTTACTATTAACAAGAACTGCAAAGCTGCCCCATATGCCAGCTGTAAGGCCAGCTGAATGTAATGCTTGGGTAGCGACCAGACCAGATGATGCGAAAAAACGGCAAGGGCCCGTTGCACAGGCCCGAAAGACGACAGATGAGGCACTGCAAGCACATCCAGAGACTGTGAAATGGTGAAGGGAGCCAGATAACATCGCACATGATTGTGACCCAACATCCTGCTTCTATGCTGTTTCGCTTCCGTGTGCCGCACGAGCATGCAAGCACCAGCAGTTTTACATCACTATGGTTACGCGAGGTTATCAACAATCATTTTTTGGCACGAACATGGTGTGTGGAATAAACTTGGCCGCCACTTGGCTGCCCATGTGGTGCGGGGGGCTTCTACGAAAACTAATCACCCAACCTTCAGTCAGACACATCCCGCACACTTTGTCCACCCAGCGGCAAAGCTAAAACAAGCTAGCTAACCAAGCGTGCTACCATAACATACAATGGAAAATCTTGCTCACATGTACCGAAGTGAATTGCATACAAATTGGATTTTTTTTTTTTCGATGTTTTTTCCATTTCTTAGCTTGAATAGTAAATATGTGACATGAGAACTGCTGCCCTAGTCAGGAAGTGTTTAGCGTGAAAGTGAAACAGAAAAGGTTGCTGCTGAAAGTCAAACTGCTGCTTCGTGCTTTATGGAGCCCTCCTGCATATGTCAGGCCCATGTCAGGCCCCTTGCCAATGGCAGCACGTGCGAGGGAGCTAGCAAATTGGAGTGCACTAACAGGTCTCCACCACACTATAATTACGAGTGCAGGTTATGACAGACAACAGCCATTACATTTTTAATATAGGTTCCAATCATCATCAATCAATATTTATGCCCCCTGCATGACAGACGTCTCTGATAGACATCCAAATGTTGAGAGCCCATACAGAGGGTACCTAGCCTGTCCAACTCAAAGAGTGAAAAATGCCAATGTCAAACAAAAACTGAACATGTGTGACTCTGATACAAAAGACATAAAATTGGCAAGGCATGTATCGCACTTCTTGCCCCGACATCGTACACAAAAAGAAACAACAAAGGGGCTCTAACATCGAAAATCCCAAGTGCCAAAATACAAAAAGTGCGACATGAGATCACGTGCTTTGTTTATAGACTTCCTTTGTTCTTTAACCCCATGGTACACTACTTTTTCAGTCATTTAAAGACAAGAAAAGAAATATTTGCATGGTGCCCTACAGCATCATAGGTGGCGACGTAGATAGAAATTATACATAGTGTGCAGAAAAAAGGTGATAGCATAATAAAAACGAATGAAACAAAAAATTATGTTGCCTTTCTACCAGAGAAAAAGCGAGTGTTGCAATTTTGTGTTATTGTTAGCTTTAGTTTATCTGTAGAGTCAACTTATCTTACAAAGTCAACTTCCGAGTTAATCATGAAATTTTGTTCTAAGAAATAACATGGCAATGCTTTTTTGGTACAAAAGAAAATGAAGAAAAAAGAAAGGTAAGGGCTCCACTCAAATGCAATGGCTGTCAGTACTATTAGCAAAAAACAACAAAGAAGCACTATCAGTCGAACACGAAAGATAACACAAAAGCAGGTAAAACCAATAAAAGTAAAGTGAAAAGAAAACCCCTTTCCAAAAATATTCTTTCAAGTAAGTAACTACGACAGCATGAGTGCACTGCAATGTAAAAAAAAAAAAAAAAAAAAAAAAACATCATCCGAAGGTAGAATGCTGCAGGCTCCACCAAAAAGCAGTGGCTGTCAGAAAGCACAATGAATGAGTGCACGGCTATACAAAGGACAATGCAATAGACAGGATGTAGCACAACGAAACGCTACAGGGGAAAAAATAAAGCAATGTAAAGGAAAGGGATGGATCTAAAGCATCACTATCAGGAGCCATCCCCCTAACACAGTCGCACATTAGAAGCAGGTAGGAACAGCGAACACAAGTGGGTAATCCCCCAGAAAAAAGCACGTCGCCAGAGGTGGTGCAGTAGTGCGACAGTGGCCCATGAAACGATGCCAAGAGGACAGCAGGAGCCCCATTTTTGTTTCCAAGCTATGCCAATCGCCTCTTACGGCGCCAGTGTTACACTTTGTACTCCTGACCTTTCCCACATTATCACAGAGGCGTCACAAAGCCTGAAGAAGGCCACAGGGGGCAGGGTGAAACATAATCCGACTTTTCACTGCAATGACTTCAACAGAAGTGGCCACCCGGAGGTGTGTTCCCCTTCTAACTCGGCCGGAATGCACCGAGATGCACGCCTGCGCCCCACCAAGCTAGAGAGCAAGCCAGCGAGGTTCTGCCATCTTCGGGGCACTGCATAGAAGGTGGTTGTGCATGCGGCGCGGTATGCCAGCAGCTTCAGGCCACTTTGTGCGCTTGGTTTACGTGGGCTGCTTTAGCACGGAAACAATCAACTCAACACTGCGACAGATGCAAGGGCGGACAGCTCAAAGCTTTCCCAAGAAAATGCAAACTTGCACAAACACTGTGGGAACTACAACAAAAAACAACAACAAAAAAACTGCGCCCAGTGCTTCACACTGCATGTAGCACTCAAGGCATGATGTAGACCTGTTTACATGCACCACATGCTTTGCTTGTGGCGAGTGTCCCTACATAAAAAAAAAAAAGAAGGCAATGTGCAGAAAGAGGCAGAGGTATACTACAAAAGCAGTCAAACCAGGACACTACCATTGTCACAGCCAGTGCAATATTGTGTCTCAACTATGAGATCGTTGCATATTACAATTTGCCTTGTGTCATGGCCAGCCTACTTTAGCCAAGACACAAAAGGAGAATACTGATCCTTTTGAAGGATGCACTTCAAAAGATTTGTAGCAGGTCCCCCCGCTGGCTACCAACACCTCTGAATAAATAAAGTACACAGGGTAGGTTTTCAACAGAAGGTAATACCTCGTTGATTTTAGCGAATTACTGTGCCTACTGCTTGTAATGCCTGTGTCACCTAACAGTCCCGCTGATTCATTCCCATGTTAGCACTCGCGCAGCCTAGTCTCTACACGCTCGTATATACATAGCATATTTCCACAAAAACAAACAAACAAACAAAAAATGTCCACTGCATGTACACTGGGGAACAAATATGCTGCTTTTGAAAACAAGTGCTAGGAATCTGCGATTTCCCACCGCCAGGAATCGCTCACTCTTGTGCAGCGAAGGTGCAATCATAGTCTCCATTATTTGCCTGCCCAGCACAGCTCCGAGCAGTCTGTGGTCAACACAACACTGCTCTCGCAATTTAATTTTTATGGTAGGAAAAAAACAAACTATGGAGCTGTTCTGGAGCAGTTCAAAGTGACAAATAATAGAGACCTATAGTACGAGCTGGGAAAAACAGCCCTAAAACAGGCTTAGTCTTTGTGCAAATGTGTGAACACGCACACAAGCTCAAACAGTGGCTCTAGTCCATTGGGGAAATGCCCGTGTAAATGTGACACCGGATTTTCTTCATGTGTGCAATGCTCCCTCATCTGACACAACTCCTAAATAACTCATCAGCTTTCATGAATGACAGCCTGCCCCCATTTGCATCCCCCATGTTTCTGAAGTTTAGCACTTTTAACACGCCCAGTGTGACCATTGGCAACGTTCCTTGAACAGCTCTGTAGTCTTAGGAGCCAATTTCCTACAGGAGATGCCACCGTGTTTGTACCAACATGTTAAACACTAACACAGATGCCCTGAAATGTGTCACTAAGCCCCTAAACATAACGTAAAATGTGTACTGGCAAGATTGCTCTCTAAACTCATCACGCAGCGCTTTACAGCTGTCACCAAGGCGAACAAATCAAATACTGCCAACTCCATTTTCAACTGGTTTTTTTCAATCACCTTTGCTGTGCGATAGGTTGCATTATGGAACGCCTTCAAGCAGTGCAAGTGACCTCCATAAAATATGCTATATAGGCGTGTGTATACATGTTTGATAGACATATGCAATTATATATATAATATATATATATATCCAGGTACTCATACGTTTACTGTAACAGCTCTCAATATCAGGTCTCCCTCTACCACGACAAGTTCACCGAGCAGAAAGTAGTAGGACACGGCACTGGGCCCGGTGGCCAAATTTACTGCAAAAGCTGGTTCGCAATTTCAAGATTGTTTTGTGCAAACGCCACATGCTGTCGCAGTGGAGTCCAAGAAGGACAGTGAGAGTCAGCTGAACTCGCCAAATTAGGCACCCGCACAAGCTAGAGTTGATATTCCTGTGTATGAAACAAGCATGGCGCACGTGGACAGCAACATTGATGACGTGAAAGCGAAACACACCAAACTCTTGTTTTTTTGTCAGGAAAACAAAAACAGAGGATAGCTGGTTTGTGAAGGTAAAGAGAGAGGTGTAAGACGAGTGTGAAACTAAGGGGTGAACACCCTAGCACTGTGCCTATTATCTTCTTGCTCTTGACCTATCTTGGCTTGTACTATTTATTTTTGTCTTCAAACAATCCTTTGTTCCAGTAACAGAGGACAATTTTAACCGTGGAAGCATCGAAACTACTGAAAAGATTTGCGTTTCTGTCCCGTTCTATGCAGCCAATGGTCCCTCACGGATTGTGCGGATGGTCACTGACGGATTGTGCGGACAGTTTCTGCTTGTACACAGTAAAACTACCGTAGTCATATTCGTGGTATCACTCAGAACTACGCCCATAGTGATGCTGGGAGCATTGCCAGGTACTCAATATTTATGGACCACTTACCTTCTCAGTTACAACTTTTTTCGCGTTATTAAACACTAAATATAAACCTAGCACTTGTCTGAAATAATACAATCAAAAGTCAAGCATCTTTAATAATAAAAAAAAAAAGCCAGAAAAAATAGAAGGTTATGCGCAATCACAAAAGTTCTCAAAACATTTTACGTCAATGCAAAAGTTTCAGCTACTTCGAGCGGCACTGCTTGGCCACGTGGCAGCGGCACCTTTTCTTGCCACGCAGATTCGCTTCAGTGCGCTCTCTGCCTCCCAACCTGCTCATGGAATCTATCACCAGTCAGTAGCTAATCACCGGAACGGACGGCACAGAACAAGCTTTCCTTCTTCTCAACCTCGCACGCAGCAAAACATACATTTCATCTCACAAGGGGCAAAAGGGGCGTCCATAAACAGTTTGAATAAATACAAAACCATGCCACACAGCTGAGCACACCACTGACTTCACATACGAGTACGCACGCACACAAAAAAGATACAACGCATTACATGTGCACGCAGGAGTGTGTACGAGTGTCTGTGTGTGTGTGTGTGTGTGCGTGTGCATGAGAGAGAGAGAGAGAGAGAGTGACGTACTAATGGTGTGGGTAGTGACAGGCGGAGGAACATGCCTCTGGTGGCACAATCCAAACAGCAGGGGGCAGAGGAGCAAAAGGTGGGGTAGACCGGTTGCCCTAGATGTGGGTGGCTTCCTGCGTGTCCCAGTCATCGTCGTCCGTAGTATCACTTTCGGTGCCCTCGATGTCGCTGCTCGGGTCGTCGCCCGGCCCCAAAGGGCACAAGTGACTGATGGGAGCAAAGTGAAGTGACACCTGAAGAGGGAAAAAGCAGCACACTGTCAATGCTCAAGAGTGCTCGCCAGTACAAGTCCCCCTCATCATGTGCAATTTTAACTTCGCCTCCTGCCGTTGTGTCTTAACTTTATCAGGGGGTGGCAGCGTTGTGGACAAATTCAAACCCCTTGGGTGTCAGCTTTCTCTCTCTCCTTTTTTTTTTATGCCCAAAATATTGTTGCAAAGGCAACGGCAATGCAAGCTGCAGCAACTAAATACTCTTCAATAACGCAGGCATACTTGTGATAAAAAATACAATAAAAAAAAAATCCTCGCAAATGAAGACAGTGAAGAAAGAAATAGACATGGACAGTTTGCAGTCACTGTATCAAATAATGCAGCAATCAGTCAGCCGGTATTTACATTACAGTCTAGTATAAGCAAGCTTGGAATGTGATCATTCCTCTCCAAAAGTTAAAGACCAATACACGTAACAGGGAGTGTGATGCAAGGAGCAAGTGCTTTGCTTTAGATTCCAAGGTGGGCGAAATAGCGAAGCAAGGCCAAATACACGATATGAAGCAAACCGTACTTGGCGGCAATATGCAGGATAAACACCCTATTACAAAATTTGTCTGCAAAATTTGCTCCTAGATAAACTGGACAAAGCTACTACAGACACCGCGAAATGAGCGAAATTTTTATTTTTCGAGATGGCACTGAGCGATCCTCCCACTGTAAGAGAACTAGGTTTGTTTGAGAAACACTGGGTTTCGCTACAGCAACAACTGAAATTATACTTTTTTTAAATCAAAAATCAAATTGTTTCAGAAACCAAGTGCATTAATTTATGAATAATTAATTAGCTGCTTGGTGCTAACGTTTCTCTACAATCAAGCCTTTTTTCCCACTGGTTGCGCACAGAACGGGAGAAAGCTGCTTGGCAAGTTTAAGTGCATTAAGATTCTGCATCAAGTGGCATCGGAGGCAGGGCATGTTAGGACAGCTGCTCTCTTAGTGGCCCCATGATGCAGACACACCACACCACCTTGCTCCTCCCGAATGAGCAAGTGAAAGAGTTGCTTCTACGGTCCTCCACATCCACAACGCAACGTGACATTCAAAAATTTGTGCCTACAGCACCTATAAAACAAGCATGCTTTCAGAGAAGTCCATTTCTTCACGACTGCAGAGAAAGACAGGTGCTCACCTTGAAGTCTTTGCTAAATTTACTGTGAGCTGTGTCCTTGTATGCTTTGTCGAGGTCCTCCTTGTACAGAACTAACGTCCTCAACTCCTCATCACCACCATTGTGAACCCTGCACAAGAAGGGCACAACATTGCGTATAGTATAAGGAAATAACAACTTAACAGCAAAACTGCAAAACCCCGATGCCCAGTGGGTGCGGGGAATCCCAGCATGCGTGGGCACTGCTGTACAGGAAATGCAGAGGAGCAATTACGGTTTATAGTGGCACTATGGCACCATGTGTGCAAGTATAAAAAAAAAAGTTCTCGCCCATGAGCTCATAACAGAACGAACAGGCCTGTCAGTTCAGTGAACGCAAGGCACAGCAACAGCTGGAGCCAGGTTGTAACAAGAGGGAGGGCGAGATTTTTCACTGCAAGATTTGATTTCGGCGTTCGGTGATTGCCCGACAGCACATTCTCGTGGCCTTGCAATGTGTTTAACATGCGGCAATGAGAAAGGTGACCTATGTGTTTTCTCTTGGAAACCAGCATGTCTCTTCTTAAAAAGCAGACGTTTCACACAAGGAATGACAGCACTTTGAATCATGGTAGCACAGGCGCACCTTGGAAGAAAGGATTATAAAATCTGGCAGCAAAGAAGTTGACCCAAAAATAGCAACAAAATCCATTTTAAGTAAAAAGCCATAGATCTCTATCTTTCGATTGATTTGATTGATTGTAGGGTTTAACGCGCCGACGCAACGCAGGTGATGAGGCGCGCCGTAGTGGAGGGCTCCAGGTTAATTTGGACCACCTGGGGATCATTAACATGCGGCGAAGTCTCGTACACACGGGTGTTTTTGCTTTTCGCCTCCATCAGAAAAGCGGCCGATGCGGCCAGGAAGATCTCTATCTTTCAAATGCATGTTGCGAGGTACAGAAAATCAGTGGCATAAAAAAGTTGTGGAGCAGGAGGAGGAGGCATAAATGCGTATCTAAAGTTGTCAGCCCTGGGGAAGAGTCCTCATTCCAGGAGCCCTGGTCAGAGCGAGTGCGAGTGGGGACCACGTGCCAGGAATGGGAAACCGCGGTGTGGGAGGAGGGTCGGAGGAGCACTTTGAAAAAAGGGCAACACGGCGCACGCCGGTAAAGAGAAACTGCCCCACCCACGACCGGAGGCGGGTGGGCCGCTGCCTTGAGAGGCGCAGCTACCAAAAGGGGCAAAAAGTGGCTCCTGGCAATGGCAAGTGAGTGCAACAAGCTTCGGAGGGTGCTGTCCAGGGGTGTGGTCAAGTGGTGACAAGGGCAGCCTCCAAGTTCAACATGAAGTTCAACAGCAGATGAACAGAAGGTCCCACTACACTTTCACTGTCACATTCATAGAACGTTCTAAGCATCCACACAATTTTTCTTTTTTCGGTGTTCCTTATAAAAAAGACTCCAAAGCAAGTTTTGAACATAGCAAAAAAAAAATGCAGTTAAGGAGTATTGACACGAAATTTTCGTGTTACGTTTTTTTCGCGGCTATGGATGCCTCCCAGTCCACTAATCATAGAATGGCACATTAGACGGTCGATCGCAGCATAAACAATCATTCACGGCGTCGTTTATTCGTGTCAGTTTCGGTTTCGACAAAACGAACGCTGAGCGGCCGCCATGACAGGAGGGTGCCCGTGATGTCACCATTCTTGTCACACCACTGCTGGTCTGGACGTAAAAAGGAAGCATTTTAAATAGTTATCTCAGCTTTAAAATTTTGTGTCACTACTCCTATAATAAACGGCATCTGTGCCAAGCACAACTTTTATACTTACAGCGGAAAGCTCACAGTTATGCTTTAGAGCGCGTTTATGTGACAATGGGCAGAGAGTTCTATTAGACAGCTTTGTCATGCACATCTGGAGAATTGAAGTGTCGTCCTTGCGCTGTATGCTCAACATAGGTGCATTCTCTCAACACTAATTTAATTAGCAGTACATGCAGCCTGCTTATAAGACATTGCATTTGTCTGGGCTTATCGTTTTTATGTACAAGGCCTTGTCACACTTTTCAGAAGACACGGATGTATCATTCAAAATATGCTTGCATGCTGCTTAAGTGCCCTGCTCATTCACCCTGTGCTGCCCCAGGAAGGCGTCCATTTGGCCCAGGAAGGGAAGGCCATCTGGACATCTTTTTGCACAGCGTACAGAAATGCATTTCGCAATCCTGAATTATCCACCTTTCTTTGAATGTTTTAAGAAAACAGCTGCAAAGCCTAGGAAGAGAATATGAAAGTTTGCCATCGCATACCACCAGACAACGAGCTGCAGAAAGCATGGCTATGGCGCATCTGGCTCTCAGTGTTGGCTAAGCAAAAATGCCCGTATGTTTGCGGAAGATGCTATGCTGCTGATGCTTACTGGAGAAATCTGGAGGCGATACTTTTTATCAAGCTTGCTAGCAGAATGTTTCTGAACCCAAATGCAATGCCAATGCCGCCCCACCACTGCTTTCACCACTGCTTTCAACACTTTACCTGTTAGAAAGGATTTAGCCACTTTGCTTCAGCTGCAGGCACCCAGTAGCATGACCATAGGAGAAGATCTTTGCTGTGCACCCAACAGATGTCACTTCCATACCTTCAGTCATAAAGCAGTCGATTGAATCGTGGTGAGCATGTACGCAGAGACACCCTAGTCGACCAAAAGTCAAACCAGATGTTTGCTAATGCAGGGGTGAGACAGCTGAATCAGATTTGGGAGCAGTGTTTGGAGCAGTGAAATCTCGATTTTGCAGCAGAAGAACCTTGATTTGGAGCAGACTGATGACATTTATTATGCCACCTTAGGAGCCTAAAAATCAAATTTTTGGCAACTCGGGGAAGGGGGGGGGGGGGAGGGCACTTTTTAATGGGTTTTGAACGTACATAACACTGAAGCAGCCGTTCAATGAAGTTTTGTCTACTAGAGTATCACAAAGCACGAACTGCCCTACGTTTTTACAAGCCATTTATAAATTCTTAGGCTCTATGCATAGATAGCATGGAGTGCCGTTGGAAACATCGAATCGAAAAACTAAGCAATCGTAAGGCATTTTCATTATCATGTGAATGCTGAAATTGTTATTTTTGTAATCCCAGACTCGGCTTTACACACAATTGTAGAGGCATGGCAAAAGTTGCGCAAGGCGAGGTGACAATCTTCCAGCCGTCCCATTTCACTCCCCAAGGTGCGCATTCACTACGATCGCAATTTGAATAATGTTGGTATGTTTAGCCGCCTCCTTCTTGGCATTAAATTTCACTTCAGATAGATAAACCATTATTACTAGTGTGCAATAATAGCCCGTCCCGCTATCGGCCACTGGTTGAACATTTCTCACCTCTATTCCTTCCCATTTTGGTGTGCTCATTTTCAGTTACCAACCTACTGCTTATTTTACGTAAAAAATACAAAGACACAATGCAATATCTGTGGCAAAAGTTTGCCACCGAGACAGGCAAGATATGCTATCTGTCGTATTGGGGCAGAGCGAGCAACACAAACTTCACCCTCGCCTTTCACCACCAAAGCGTGCGTGAGCGAGGCATGTTGGCAAAGACAGTGACCCCTATTGCCAAACGCTGAATGTGATCAGCTTTGCCGCTTGAAGTAAAGGAAAAGAGAGGGCAGTATATGGAGGTTGGACACGCACACCGCTGCCTCGACACCAAAAGTGCAACATCAGATGACGCGGCGATGCATTTTGCCACGCGCACGCATGCCCTGGCTAATTTTGCCGCTGGGTGTGCGTGTATACATATTGCGGTGGTGTATTCAAAATTAGTTCTGACTTCAAAAATGCAGCACTCCTGGGGTCGTGACGCCACCTGCCAATCTGTCAGCTAACCAAGACCCCGGGGCACACAGCACCAACAGAATTTCCAAGCACAGCCCCACACATCTTCTGACAAACCCGTTCAAACTAGAATCAGTGGAAAGTAGGGTCCTTGAAATGGGGTTGCTAGCGGGAGACCAATATACCCTCCGTCGCTCTTGTTCCTACATCATGTGGGAGTGAGGGGACAGTGTGCCACCCAAGGGCCACAAGAGTGCCAGAAAACACGTTACCATGCCGTTAGCCAACACCGCCACCTCCACAATCCAGGGTAGCGGTTGAGAAGGTACCCACAACCTTCACAATGTGGAAAATTTGTGAGGTGAACAGCAATGCTATATTCAACATGGAAGTCTGGACTGGTTGGTGATAAAATAACTTTGTCAAGTGCAAAAGAATGCGAACACAAAGAGACAGACATAGAGCCCCTATCATAGCTCTGGAATTATACAAAGCACAAAAGAGTGTGCTAAAATTTTTATAATGCCAAAGGTACGATATGTTTGACTAACATTCTGAGTGATGCATGGTAATGTCCTGAATCTGCTGGGATTTGGAATCATAATACTAGACTGCATAACATGAAGAAAAAGTGGCAGATTCCTCTTCAGGCTCAGAACCTAAGCCCGACACAGGAAGCGCAAGAACAATGTGAATTGCAATTTTTATGACTTTACTGCAAAAGATTTCTCTGTGCCTACCAAAAAAATGTAAAAAAAATATCTACCATGCTGACTAACAACCGACGACCTGCTGTCCACACAATGTGCTTACTACACCACTGTTTTATTAATTTTTAAAACTGCATAGACTTGTGTAACTTTGTCTTGAAGAAGTCCAAATGTGGTGCTACTCCAGATAGTTTGGTATGCACAAGAAATGGCAATGTACTACAGTAGAACCCCGATAATACGACTTTCAAGGGACCGCGAGAAAGCGCTGTATGACCCAGGTGTCGTACGACCGGGGTGCTTGTAAATGCCGGCCTAGTAGACGGTCTCACGCGACAGGTGGGCTAAGAACTTATTTAAACTACTACATTTAGCGCGTTCTCGCGTGATTTGTGAACCTTTAGCTGATATCCCAAGTTTAAAAAAAAAAAAAAAGCAATGCTAATTTGTGCCCCCTCCCCTGCATGGTGTCCAGTTAGCCCGCCAGCCAAGCGTAGCGCGCTACGCAACACCCATGCCGCACCTTGCGCGCGCGAGATCAGGCGGACGTGGTCGAGCAAATTGAGAAAGGAAAAGGAGAGTGTGAAACTGCCAAGGTTAAGCGAAACGAACGATAATACAAGTCGGAGATGAACAAAGAACGGCATGCCGTACATGGGGGAGACAACCGTTGAACGGTCCCGTGCCGCCGCTATTGGGTCATAGTGCTCAACACATGAATGTTTTCGTTTCCCACAAGACCCAGCAACGCGAAATAGATAAGTTTGCGAGTAAACCGTATTGCGGCAAAAATTATAGCGCGGTCTTGCAACAATGTCTTGCTGCGGCGCCCAGCGAGTGACCCAAAATGGCGGGGCTAACTGGTACGTGTCTCCACCCTTGCGGTGGACTCGCGTGAATTGAGGCACTCTAGCAAAGGAAAGAGCGGAGTGACAACGCGGCTTTGAAAGACACTGATAAGCAGAGAGCAGAGATATTGGGAGAAAGAGCGTCGTGAAAGGAAGAAATTTGGATCAAGCGGGCGGGGAAAGCGGCTGTTCGGCTATCGCTGTGGGGTTGCATCGTGCGTGTTTCTGCGTTCATCGGTGGCTCGACGCGAGCTTCGAATTCCGGGTCCGCCCGCCACCTGAACTTAGACTTCTCGCGGTTGGCGCGTTGGTGTACTGCCGCCACGTGGGGCCGTCGCAGATTAACTCCTGCTGTCTGTGTGCTTGCGTCTGTTCAGTAAGTGGTGTGGCCCACCTGTGGACCTTTGCACATCATGCATCGTCGAACGGGGGTTGAGAATAAAGAAGGTCGGGACGAGGAGGCGGAGCGTTGTAAAATATGGAAAAAGCACCGGTTTATCCGTGCCAGGGTACGCCATATGAAGCGGATCGCGTGCACCTGAGCATCATATCATCGGGGTTTTCAATGCATTGCTTCTATGGGGAGTTTGCCGGCAGCGCGGGGATCCATCGTAAGAAGCGGGTCGTCGTAAGTCCGGGGGACGTACCAGCGGGGTTCCACTGTATTAGCATTACAACAACATAGCGCAACCTGCTGTAGCTTTTTATACTACAAGGAAAGGCAACCACCATAAAAACCCACAAATTTTGGTCTTTTCTGACACGTGTGTAGGGCCCTTGTCACGACAAAGAGCAAAAATTTAAAAATTGAACTGTGACAGCTACTGAAATATACAGACAAAAAGGGGAATAAAATGCTTAAAGCAAAAAACAAATTTAAAACGAGTTTCCCTGTCACACGTTTTCATCAACTATTCTGGTATGATGCAAATGAGCCACTTTCACAATGGCTATGCAGCCTCTCCAAATTCAAATTTTGGGGGCTTTAAGCGCCGAAGCTACACCTGGACTATGAGGCACGCTGTAGTGGAGGGCTCTGGATTAGTTTTGACCACGGAGCAAGAATATATAGGAGAGGAAACGCCCATTGCGGCCGGCGTGATCGAGCGACCAGATAAGGACAGCCAAAGTGGTGCCATGACCATTTTTTGTTTGAAATGAAACTTTAATATTGTGTAGAATATTGTACCTTCACCATGGAACTGGCATTAGTTTAGTGCGAAACACCATTGTTGATTTAATAAAAAAATATTTAAAACGTGATCGGGCCGGGCTACTTTCCACATTGCTTGGTGTGGCAACTTTGGGAACCTGTAAAAGGAAGCAAATATTTTTCAAAATTTTCATAATTTTTTAAACAAATATTTGCAAACTTTTCTGCTGGAGTCTCGAAAATTAAATTTGCAATGTTTATACTTTTTGAGAAAATATTTCTGAAACTTAGTAGCGAGAGCAATGTCCTGCAAAAGTGGCACTTCTAAAAAAATTTTTTCACACATCACCCTAAAGGCTAAGCTGTCTAGTTTTTTTAGACGTGTTTACGAGGGGCTGCTGAACACCTGATACTCTGCTCAATGCTCTACAAAGAAAATTTATAAAAATACCGCTTCGTGAAGTGCAACAAAAAATGAAAATTTTCAAAAAAGGCCCACCTTTCAACGTTATTTTAGAAAAAGCATGTTTCTCAATTGTCGCGATATTTGCACAAAATGGCACTCAATGCCTGAGTATTCCCGAAATATAAAAACTTGTATTATTTTTGTTCAAACTTGGGAAAATGAGGTAACATTCAACACACTTTTTAATGTGCGATCAAAGGGTGAGTAGCAGTTCGCAGTAAAAAAAGACAAATAATTATGGCTGTTTTTCCCATATTTAAAAAAATAAAGCAACTGATATAAAGAAAACTGATCATAGTATTCATATTTATCCATTGTTGAACTTGTTAGTTGCGGAAGGCATTAAAATAATTGTTAAGTTCCTCAGCTTGTGTCTTCCACCAGCGTAAGGCTGCCATTTGAACAGTATTTCTTTATCGCCTTGCCTTAGCTGTGTCAGAAACCCTTATGTTTTATTTCTGACGCTGCTTACTAGCACATTATTGATAATTTACGCAATTTATAAGCAAGTAACCAGCTACTGGCACTGAGAATCTTTCACGTGCGATCGTCATGTTCAAAGGTGTATTTCCGTTCTACCTGGTACATGCGAAGTGCTAACTGCAAAACAGCTTCGCCTTCCCAACTGTCTGTCTTTCAGGCTCCCAGGGATAATAAATAGATGTGCTTGTTGAAAATTTAGTTTTTAGTTGTTTCAAGAATAAACGTTTATCCCCCTACAAAATCTGCCAACTTTTACTTTGGACACTTCAAGGTTAAGCGGAAGGTGCAGCTTTCTATTTCCAAGGCCCTTCAAAGAGTCGACTTACAGTGGTCAGAAAGTTTGCTTGTACTGTAGGAAATACCTACTTCCCGATGAAGGTAGATGATACCATTGACCGCAGAGGCAAAGAAGTATGTTCAAGCGCGTCGCGATGTCGATAAAGACTACAACGACTCTTTACGGGAGCACGGTCTTGATTCGGCCCATGCATGCTTGGGGTTAGTCGAAATCAAGTGACTGCTTGAAGAGCTTGCATCAATATACGCTTTAATGATGTATATAAATAATCGTGGTGCTACCCAATTTAAGAACAAATATCAGTTCCTCGAGGTGCACAGAAGCGAATGCAGGGTGACAAAGTGGCTTTTCTCTGGAACCGGACATGACAAAAGTGCGTAAGATGGCATGGGGGTCCTTGTGAAGCATCAAGCTGCTGTTCATATTTTGCGTTGACCTTCCAGCGAAGCCGCACAAAGTACGAAACAGTTCGTGGACAGCATCCTGGAAAAGTGAATTTCGTCGTGCTATATCTTGACGATGGCAATCTCACAACATTTGAGGAGAACAAAGAAGAGAAAAGCAAAAATGTTCCACCGGTACTCAGCATCCCGTATCCTCCCAGAAATAGCGAAATGAAGTGAAATAAATTAAAGGTACACAACATCTAACCAGGACTCGGAGAGGCAGCAACGGTTTTCACCTCTGCTGGTCGACACTTTGAAGGGCCTTGAAACTAGAAAGCTGCACCTTCCCCTTAACCTTGAAGTGTCCAAAGTGTGGTAACGTTTATTGACACCTGCAAACGGTCACGTCGTCAAGTCGGGCAGAGTTGGAGCGAGCGTAGGAAAACCACGGCTGAGGTCCGAGCTGTGCGAGCACACACTTCGTCTACATCCGAAAGCGCTGCACGGCACATAACCTTCTCGGAAGATTGTCCACCTACTTCTATTTTATGACAGGACATAGCCACTGGGAAAGTGTGCATCTTCTGGTGTTCAGATTCTTCCCTACAAAAGTAAAGGTTGGCAGATTTTGTAGGGGGCTAAAAGTCTATCCTTCCAACAACTAAAAACTAAATTTTCAAGAAGGACATCTAGTTATTATCCATGGGAGCCTGAACGACGGACGGTTGTGAAGACGAAATTGTTTTACAGGTAGCACTTTGCATGTACCAGGTAGAACGGCAATACATCTTTGACAATGACGATCGCATGTGAAATATTCTCGGTGCCAGCAGCGTGGTTACTTGCTTATAGATTGCGTAAATTATCAATAATGTGCGAGTAAGCAGCGTCAGAAATAAAACATAAGGGTTTCTGACACAGCTAAGGCAAGGCAATAAAGAATTACTGTTCAAATGGCAGCCTTACGCTGGTGGAAGACACAAGCTGAGAAACCTCACAAATATTTGAATGCCTTCCGCAACTAACAAGTTCAACAATGGGTAAACATGAATACTATGATCAGTTTTCTTTTATCAGTCGCTTTATTTTTTAAAATATGTAAAAAACAGCCACAATTATTTGTCTTTTTTCACTGCGAACTGCTATTCAACCTTTGATCGGACATTAAAAAGTGTGTTGAATGTGACCTCATTTTTCCAAGTTGAAACAAAAATAATGCAACAAGTTTTTAGATTTCGGCAATACTCAGAAATTGAGTGACATTTTGTGCAAATATCGCGAAAATTGGGAAACATGCTTTTTTTTTAAAATAACATCGATAGATGGGCCTTTTTTCAAAATTTTCATTTTATGTTGCACTTCGCGAAGCGGTATTTTTATAAATTTTTTTTTGTAGAGCATTGAGCAGAGTATCAGGTGTTCAGCAGCCCCTCGTAAACACGTCTAAAAAAACTGGACAGCTTAGCCTTTAGGATGATGTGCAAAAAAAGTTTTTTCAGAAGTGCCACTTTTGCAGGACATTGCTCTCGCTACTAAGTTTGAGAAATATTTTCTCAAAAAAAATAAACATTGCAAATTTAATTTTCGATAATCCAGCAGAAAAGTTTGCAAATATTTGTTTAAAAAATTATGAAAATTTGGGAAAAATTTTTCTTCCTTTTAACTCTTTCGCAACCGCGCCATAGGGCATCGATGCGATGGTATCGACGTTTTGAATGCACCGCCAAAAATTTGTTTCAGAGACTACGGACAAGTGGCGCCCTCTGATGTGTTCAAAAAGAACAAAAGTTTTGGTTTCGATTTCGTTTTGCTGTTTTCACCGCAAGGAGGCGCCGAGAAAAATACAAGTTCGAGTCGGGGTGACGGCGTTGTTTGGCAATCATGGCTGCGGCTCCTCCGCGCACTACTCGAAACCAAAAAGCGAAACCAAGCACTTCGGCCGCTTCTAAGTCCGATTCTTTTGACGAGAGCAGCAGCGAGGAGTCTAGTGATGTTGAATCGTTGCACTTCAGTTCAGACAGTGACATTTCATCGCAGCAGCCGGGGACATCAGCCACTGTGCGCACGTAAGTTTCGTTTCAGCGCTCCTATTGCATAAATACAGTGTGCGGTCTTTATAACTGACGACAGTTGTTTATTCTGTTTCCTTAGTGTCTCGGCAACATACGGTGGAGATATTTTGCCCAATGCGCCAACACGTGTGAAGTTTGAGCCCAAGCGACAGCCCGGTGTCCATATCGACGCTACACGGCGGAGTGGCACCCGGAAGTTCGCAAGAGCGCTCAATTTTTTTATGATGTTTTTTACGGCCGAAGTGATCAGAATGTTGTGTGACAACACAAACAAGTACGCCTGGATGAACATTCTTGACAAGCCGACCTATGCTCGTCGTGATGGCTCATGGGAAGAAGTAACTCCGCTAGAGATGATGCGTTTCATTGCGATCATCATCTACATGGGAATTGTAAGTACCACGACTGCACTTATACTGGAGCACGGGAAGTATATACAGTGGCCTTCTCCCATCAAAGATTATGCCCCGAAACCGGTTTGTAGCTCTACTAGCCTTTTTACACGTATCGGACCCGGACGACTTTGCAAGTGAAGCCACTGTTGGCAAGATCTGGAAGGTGTCCTGGCTTCTGGAGCACATCAATCAGACGTCAGCAAATTTTTTTCAACCAAAGCGGGACCTCTCGGTGGACGAACGTATGGTGAAGTCAAAAGGCAGATCAGGAATGAGGCAGTATATCCGGGACAAACTGACTAAGTGGGGGTATAAACTTTGGGTACTAGCCGACTCCGAAACAGGGTATACCCTCCAGTTCTCTGTATACACAGGCAAGCGTGCAAGACCAGGACCACATGGCCTAGCTTTTGATGTGGTCAGCAGCCTGTGCTCAAAGTATCTAGATCAGGGGTACAGGATTTACATGGACAACTTCTACTCCTCTGGGAAACTTTTTGACCATCTGCTCGAGCGCAAAACCCTTGCCTGTGGTACCACCCGGAAAGATCGCCGATGTTTTCCAACTGAGCTGAAGGATGTTGGTTGGGAACGAAGAGCTCAGCGCGGAGACGTTCGGTGGCTTCGCGATGGCAACATTTTATATATGCAATGGAAAGACCGGCGCGCCGTGAACCTGATGAGTACCATTCATACAGCCAACAAGTTTGTCCCAGCCACGCGAAGGCAGAAGACAGGTGACAGATGGACTGATTACCATCAAGAGGCCTCTGCTTGTCCAAGACTACAATGCTGGCATGCTGGGTGTGGATAAATCGGACCAAATAATTGGAACCTACAATGTCTTGAGGAAATGCGTGCGCTGGTGGAAAACCCCGTTTTTTCATTGCGTGGACATAGCGTGTGTCAACAGTTTCATCCTCTACCAAGGCCATCGAAAAGAAAACCCAGGAGTCCCAGAGCTAGCCCAAAATGCCCGATTCGACCAGCTTGCTTTTAGAGAGCAGCTCATTCAGCAGATCTTGGATTATAATGACATCGAGCAAGACCGTGCCCCATATCCAAGTCTAGAGCCAATTCGCCACCAACCCCAGAAAATGGAGAAGTCGAAGAACTGCAAGCTGTGCTATCGAAAGAAGAAAGTAGAACAGAAAACATATAACAAGTGCAGCACATGCTTAGTGCCCCTATGCTTCACGTCCTCCCGCAACTGCTTTTCTGAGTGGCACAGCAGTCACCACCCCTAGCTTGAAGGGCCATGAAAAATAGAGTTTATAACGTACAGAAATGAAATTTTCCAGAATGTGAGCTGACATCATGTGCAACGTTTTGTATATTCCAGAACTTTGAATTTAATTTTGCAGCTTTGTTCAGCTGCATGTGTATGTTTTGTTTACTTCGGTTTCGTGTGTTTTTTCCTTTGTTAACAGCTAAAATAACAAACAGTTTCCTACCTATCACACTGGAGTTATTTTTGTTCGAAAGCTTGATTAAAGATGTACAATTTGGTATATCACAATGCCAAATGCAATAAAAATTACTCAAGAAAAAAAATGTGATCGAGGATGTCGAAAATCGGCCCTTTTTTCGCGGTTGCGAAAGAGTTAAAGGTGCCCAAAGTTGCCACACCAAGCAATGTGGAAAGTAGCCTGGCCCGATCGCGTTTTAAATATTTTTTTATTAAATTAACAATGTGTTTCGCACTAAACTAATGCCAGTTCCATGGTGAAGGTACAATATTCTACACAATATTAAAGTTTCATCTCAAACAAAAAATGGTCATGGCACCACTTTGGCTGTCCTTATCTGAACACACCCAACTACGGCGATCTATGGAGCTCCGCAGCTGCGGCGGCGAACAAATTGACAGCGGCAGCTGGTTGAATGTATTAAAACCAATATTGTTGTTTGCAGCATTCGCCACAAGGCGTGAATCACTATGCGCTCGAGCTGCTGCGCGACGCGGAGACGGAACGAGCATTTATCTTCGCTCGTACCGGCCAGTCTAAATTTGACAGAAAATTAATCGCGAAGGTGGGCTCTTCAGCGAACGGAAGCGCAGAAGAGCGCACACACTCTCGGTTCAGCCACGGAATGTTTCGGCGGCCCAACGAAATGCCGACGTGATGCCGCGGCTGGTTGGACTGGGTGAACACGAAGAGAACGTGCACCGGCCGTGGCGATGACCGCGCACTTCCTTCGCTTGCCGCCAGATGCCGGAAACTTGACGTTCGTCAAGTGCTTGCGACGTTATCAGGCTGCCCCAGGAAGCTCAGTTTCTCCTCCCATTTTATTCTTGCTCTGTGGTTTTGACTGCCTGGGGGTGTTTAATGTGCACCAAAATCTTGACATAGATGTTAATTCTTTTTGCCTCCACTAAGCAACGTTTCCAAGTGTCTCTTCACAGCCTAGAGGTAGCATAACTGACTTATTTTCCATGGTTTATTTCTTATTTTTATTTTCCTTCAGCTTAAAACCTTCCCTCACCTTCAAATTCATTAGATGAATTTGTTGTGCAAAGCATACTGATTTTATTCCTAGTAATGGCTTTTTTTTTTACTTTCTGATGATTTTTCATTCTATTCCAGAAACAACAATGTCTTTTTTCCTGAATGTAGTCGATCCATCTGTTGTGTGTAGCCTAGCCAGCAGCACAAATGGATGTCGCCTACGGGAAGCAGGTTCAATGAGCATCATTGAGCTTTTCTTTCAACATCACATTTCTATTTTTTAAAAATTCAACTGCACAATCTTCTATTTCTAATGCGTTAAACCAACTGTTTTCATGGCCCGACTGGTAACGCATCTGCTTGCAGTGCAAGACTGGGGTATGGTTTCTCCCAAATTCTTTTTTTTTTCCCCTAGCCATTTGAGGCGTAGATGAAGTGAACAGGTAAAGAGTCCAGGAGAGAAAAATGGACCATACAGGAAAATTCTATGCACAGCAGAATCACTGAGGAGAAGAATAAAAGTGGGAAGGCATTGCACACGTGATCACATTAAAGGACCTTGGCACGAAAGGTTGACTTATGAAAAATCAAAAGTAGGATCAAGAAATCTGGGCTGAAGGGGGGTCGCAGAGGAGGACTAGCACAAGGAACAGAGGCATGGGCAAGCTGCGGGGGCCAGAAGGTGTCAATGTGCGACGTGGTATTGAAAAGGGTAGTCCACGTACCGCATAGTTAACACTGGCCTGGAAACGAGGACAGATAAGGAAAGGCTAAAGGGGCCACAAAGACGAACGACAACTTAAACAATTAGGTTAAATAAAAAGACCAATTTCTCGCGATGAAAGTGATACAAATTTTAACAAAAACTTCAAACTATGCTACACATTAAGAAAAATAGTTGAAGCAGTGGTGTCTCGTCCCCTCTCTCGCCCAGTCCTTATGATGTCACAGGGAGGGACCTATTTGTGCGATTGACAGCCACAAATCGAAGCCACCAGCAAGAAACATGACTATGCAATTGTAGAGGTGCCTCTAGTTCTATTTTGATCGTGCTACCACTTAGGTGACATACCGATAGCTATTTTTGCTATTTCTCTTATTACGTAACTGCTGACATCGTGTAGCACAAAATTTGAGTTTTCCAATTACCATCTTTTGTCGGATAAATTGCATCTTTCCGGGCTGGAACAAAGTTGAGTGAGTGACCAAAGGCTAGGTCTTTCAAATTAAACAAGGTTTTATTTTGTCTTCATGGCCCCTTTAACTGTTCCGCTACTGAGGGAAAAATAACCCTTTTTTTTTTTTTCAGAGGTTTAAGAAAACTATTTCCCTTGTTTTTCACTGCAAATAAGCTTACCATAAGTTTACCGCGCTCACTAAATATAGACGACTGAATGCCCTTTCTACAATATCAGTTGTTAAACATAAATTGAAAAATTACTTTAAAAATCACTCCCACGTATCATCATCTGACTTGCAATCGAAGCTCCAAATGCGGAAATAGGGTGTGGATGCACTAAAACGGGGCCCAGCGCACTTTTACCGAGGTGCTGTCATGCAACAAAGGTGGTTTAGTTACCAAAGCCGCCCAAGAAACAGTGCAGTATAGGCTTTCACTAAAGAAACAACAATGAAACTGCTGCCAACTTCATGAGGATATTGTACTTAGGACTAAACAAAAAAAATAAAATCCTGAGCAGTGAACAGCATATGGTGCTCTGGACCAATTATTGACAGTGCCACTGTCTGAATTGATATACGACTTGCCCTTATCTCCCAACTTGCAACTACAGCCCTTATCGCAAAGCCAGGCACAGACACAACAGAATTGTAAAGGGTTTGCTTTTTTTTGAGGAGCAGTAGTATGCGACAAAAGTGTCATGGAAAACTGACTCACAGTTTGGTACCTGTGTAGTACCATCTAATATACATTTTTAACTGCAAAAACGATACCGAAATTGTTACCTATCTGAAAATGGGGTTGGGGTCGGCCAAAAACTCGACGGAGGGATGAACTACGGAAATCGGGGGCAAAGACTGGACTCGGTTAACACTCGATAGACGCGGCTGGATATGTTTGGGAGAGGCCTTCGCCCCACAGTGGCACAGCCAGGCTGCTGATGCTGCTGCTGATCTGAAAATGGTCCTAATAATGTTTAGGCCGAGTCAAATGCTACAAAACTACTTGGAGTCAAAAAGCTAAGTTCACGAACAGACATCTGCCAATATCTTTCAGAGGAAGACCTGCCAATTTGACTCATCATCACATCACTATCATGACACAAACCCAACAGTCTTCTGATTCAGCGTTGGTGCCTTGATAGCAAGAAATCAAACCTAGAATGTAGAATCATACTGCAGGGGTGAGACAGCCCAAGGAGATTTGGGAGCAGTTTTTGGAGCAGCAAAATTTCGATTTTGGATCAGAAGAATCTTGATTTGGAGCAGTTAGGGACATTAATTACATCGTCTTGTGAGCTTTAAAAAATCATAATTTCAGCAATTTGAAGGGTCAAGTACACATTCCAATCAGTTTTGAATACACAGAACACTGAAACAGCCTTACGTGAAAGAATTTTTTAAGAGTATCACACAGTTGTAACTGCACTACCTTCTTCCTAACTAGTGATAGTGTTGCGGCTGTACGCAACACTGACAACAAAATTGCCCTTAACATTATCAAATTTAAGGGATCTGCAATTGTGGCGTGTTTTTTTACCGTTTCAATGCGAAAATTATTATTTTTGTAATCCCAGGCTGCGTTGTACGAACTCACGGCTAGAGCACTGCACGGGCCCGGGCCGGCCCGAAAGCCCGGGCCCGACCCGGCCTGCGGGCCGGGCCGGGCCGCCCGAAGTCGATTTTCGGTCATCCCCTGCCGGGCTCGGGCTGGACGCCGTGGGCCCGGGCCGGGCTCGGGCTTGAATTCATAGGCACGGCCGTTAATTGGTCCGACGTGAAGTGTAGAAAAGATCTTAAAAATGAATATTCTTGGTTTATTTTTGCACGCTTCTTGCTGTTAGTTGTACGCATTGTTTTAAAAGCGTGTTTTGCTAGGTCTGATGGTCACTATACTGCAATTTAATGACATTTCTTGTACTGCATCAAGATTTTATATTTTGGTGTATAACATACCAAAGATACAATTACAAGGAATGCCCAAGAGGGGAAGGAATTATTTCAGACATCCTGGAGCTGTGCACCTATGTCTATGTATATACACGTGTGTTTTAGATGTCGCACCAATCAAAATGCGGCTGCCGTGGCCGGGAATCAAACACGCATGCCAGAGAAACACCACCGCTTAACAACCACTGCAGGTGAAGTATTTCGACGCGCGTACATACTCGTTGATTCAAATGCGGATCAAACAATTTCAGCAATACCAACTTGTGGCCGAGACAACCACGTGAAGTTGCCAAGAGTCTGGTAATCAAAGGTGATGGTCTCTCGTCTAAGAATACGAGCTAGCATTACGCCGATGTGGCGTGAACTGCAGACGGTGAAAGCTAAACTACATGACGTGCTTGTACAGACTCGATGCTCCGTCTGATCGCCTGGAATATAATAAACAAACTTTCTTCAGCGCCAAAGACCGGGCCTGGTCACACACGCGCGGGCCCTCCCTAGGCCAAAAAATAAATCACCGGGCCGGGCCGGGCCTGGGCTTGAGATGGCGGGCCCGGGCCGGGCTCGGGCCAGGCTCACTTATGAATGCCCGGGCTCGGACCGGGCTCGGGCTAGGTGTTACGGGCCCGGGTCGGGCTCGGGCTTCGCGAAGCGGGCTCGGGCCGGGCTCGGGCCTTAAAATCAGGCCCGTGCAGTGCTCTAGTCACGGCAGCAGTTGAGCAACTTCGAGCTAACGGTCGCATAGCCCAACCAGCCTACCCGTTGCAGTCCGTGGGGCGCACGTTCACCCCATGGTCTTTTGAGTAGCGTTACTGTTTAGCCACCTAGATTTTGGCATTAAAAATTTCACTTCGCATACATCAAGTGTTATTAGTCGCGTGCTATGGCAACCGTGCAGTCCTGCAGCCATTGGGCGCTGCCTGAACAGGTCGCGGCGCCGCAGCACAGCATGCAACTTTCGTGTCGACCGTTCCACCCCCGAGGCTCGCAATCACGCTTTGAAGCACAACAACACCTCAGCATATTATAACACCACAGTGAGCCAAAAAAATTCCCCCGCATTTCCCCGAAGGGGAGTATGAGGAAGTGCGAAGCACGGGGTGAGGGGGAGTTTGTTGAAGTTTGGTGGCATTTTGCCCGTTAGTTACATTAACACCCCCTCGTGATCACGTTCGGCTTAACACGCCTCGTTTGTCCCTCTGCGGAAATCTTGGTGAATTAACGTTTATGTTCGAGAGGAGGAGCGCACCGCACCGCAGCGCACCGCAGCTGCGAAGCGCCGACCTGAGTGAAGGGAGAGGAGGCGCAGTCACGTGAGAGAATGCAGAACTAGCGGGTTTGTAGTATCACGTGTACACCACGCAGTTATCAAGCCGCTATAACGCCGCTGAGTCGCCAACGCACGCCGCTGACGACGTAGTTTGAATGCGTTAAAGATATAAGGCGCGTTACTAACACTGATATCAACGTCGCGTCCGTGGCTTAGTCGGTAGAGCGTCGCGCTGCGGCCGCAAAGTCCGCAGATCGAAACCTGGCGCCGGATGCTGTTTTTTTTTTTTTATATAGTGTAGTGGCCTGGCTGGCGCGCCGAGAGAGGGTGTTGCGAGCTGGAGAGTAGTAAAGGGGCTTTAGGAGAGTAGGCGAGGGGGGAGAGGAGGCGCTATGCGAGCGCGACGATTCAGGCTCGCTTAAGAAGTGCATTCGCACTTATTCCTGGCCAATCTCCCACGTGGGTATGTGCCATGTCAGCGGCCAGGCAACGCGCGCCCATCTCCCCCCGTTGCTAAGGAAGACGAAAAGCGCGCGCACCCGCAGCTGTTGCTATGCGGACGGCGGAAGGTTCGGGGTCGCTTATAAAGTGCATTCGCACTTAAAAGTTCACTTCATGAACCCGATTATAGATGCACGCACCGCGTTTCGCACTCCAGGACAAGCCACGCGGAAGTCTTAGGCCCTACATTTCAATGAACTTTTTTTCAAGCTGCGCAACTTCTCGTAATCTCGCACCAATCTCAAACCATAACCCCGGGTTAACATCACTGTTCAGAGCCACAACTGATAGAATTAATAGACTGGAACCCAGCTGATTGCGTAAAGTAAACCAGGGAAAATATTGGCGATGCGCACTGAGCGCGTGAAGTAGGCAGTAGCAGCCGGATCAGGCGGTGGCCATGTTTGTAGCCATAGCGATGCGCAATCAGGAAGGCCGTTTCAGCGAACCCGGACGGAAAGCCAATCGTGTTTTAGAAGCTATCGTTTGCTTCATTTCAGTCTTTCTATTTCTGCCATTTCTGTGTTTGCACTTGACCGACAATAAAAGTGGTAACCAGGATGCACGAGGCTTTCGTCCCCGCCGGAACTGACATGAGCATCAAAATCCGTGCTTTTCAGGCTTTTCTGGAGCAGTTTGGCGCAATTTTCGCAATTTTCATGCTTTTGGAGCAGCTTGGCGCAGGAAAATGGAATTGTATCAAAAAGGCGCAATATGCGCAGCTGTCTCACCCCTGATACTGAGAAGTGGTGCACTTTTTTTTTTCCCCGAAAGCAGCAGCCAGAAACAGACATTTTCCCACTTCAGGAAATACGAATTTGTGCATTTTTGATGCAAAAATGAACTAAATCAATTTTATAAGGTCATTTATTTGGCTCACCACTTGTCCTACAAATGTCTCAAATGCAAAAAAAAAAAGGGGGGGGGGGGATCAAAATTATAGGGTCAAAATGATCGATTCCTATCTGCATGGTAGCAAAAGAATGAAACAAGTATAGGACGATCACTCAGAGAGCAACTGCAGCAAAGATTCAGCAAGCACAGAAGGATGGATAAGGTAAAGAATTAATCGTGGCCAGTAAAAAATTTTTGCATCTCCTTCACATCATTCCGCTCCTATTTTTGGAGTCTAAGTCCGGGGTAAAACGTAGGCAATGCAGACGCAGATAAAGTGCGAGGGTGGATAGTGTGGAGTAGGACTGCCATCAAGGGGGATCAGTGCAGAGGGAGACTGAAAAAACATACGGAAAAATTTCACGTACAGCAATACCATACACAGTGACCAAGAAGGAGTCATGCAAGAACAGTGGAAAAGGATCAAGTGCACATGATTAGATGAGGGCACATACTAGAGGATAAGAGGAGAAATCAATGAAGTGATGACTATGAGAAAGTTCGTGCTTTTGCACCTCTCGTGCTCTGTACTCGCATAAGCTTGCGAACTGAACGGGCAAAGACAGAAAAAAGAAAATCCTTGAAAGCAACCCAAACAACACGCCTGGCATCGAAAACAATAACAAGGAAGAAATAAAAGTAAGCTGTGGACTGTGAGCCTGCCTTTCTGCTATAAATGTTACCTTTGCCGACTGTAGCAGCTCACATGTGCTTTTCACTTACGAGTGTATTTTGTACTGCTTGCACCCTCAATGTGGCTGATGGTATTGGGCAACAGCTTCACACACTAACACTGAATTCAGGTTCAACGCCTCTCAGTAAAGCAGCCGGTCGGAACCAAAAAATGAAGATCCTATTCCTTTACCTCCACTGGATTTATGACGCGAGGAAATGGTCCCAGAATTGGAGAAGACGACAACTGAAGCTGCAGAAGCTCGTGAAATGGGAAGGGGATGGTTGAGGGAAAAAGCTGGCAAACAACACACTCCGCTTGCACATTGCTCGTGCCGCTTTTGGCCCAAAGTACAGACGCAGCTTTCATCTTTGTGACGAGCAAGAGGAAGGTTTTTCCAAACCACCAAAATACCCACCCTACAAGGTGCTAGCATACTGGGCTTTGCTACAGTGCTCCTGGAAGTAGCGTTAAAAAATGTACACCCTTTACTTGCCCCTGAAACTTTTCCTGGCCCAACATTGAACTTTAACATCCGCATTGCTCACTATTTTAAGCAATGGCACCAAACGAACACAATACCATTTTTAAATTCCTAAAGCAGACGTCCCGCTCCCATTCTCCAAGTGCTTATACCACAGTGTATGGCTACACTGTACAAACGCCTACAGTGTATACATAGCTTGCACGTGACGTCACCACCGCCCGCCCTTCCTTGTGCACTGCTCGAGATGAGAGCACAAGATAAGTTCACTGCCTTTCGTCGTTCACGCGGTTCACCAACATGGCAGCTATCGTGACGTCAGTGCAAGCTATGTATAGGCATGACATTCTCTCTTATTTTTAAATGAGGTGTCCAAATATTGAAAACTTCTATACTTGGCAAATAGTTTCCTATTTCATTCAATTAGCAGTACACCTGTATGGCTTCATGTAATCAATTTATTTCTTCAATATGGACAATTAGGATTGTGAAGGAACAAAAGTTGGCTTTGCCACACGACACCCACATTTTCCAAAGTTGCACAACACTCGTTATTTTTGGAAGGGAAAGGGGGATGACTTTCCCACATAATGCCACAGGTGTGCAAAAAAGGCTAACGTGTTAACTTTGCATGTTAGCATATGATAATCATGAGGATAAGTTTGGTGAAGACTACTAGGAGCGTAAAACTTGAAACTAAGAAGAGGCATTCTTGTGAACTAGTATAGATGTGCTTTTACTGTTTCAGGAGCATGCAGCACAAAGGCGATTTTGACAGACCAGTGACAAATTAAAAATGAAACAAATGGCAGTTTCAGTCGTAGATAGCTGCGGCTTAGATGCTGAAAAGACCACTGACAGTCACATGTACCAAATCTATGCGACTAGTGATGTTGCCATTTTTATGTGATCAAATCAGGTTCATTTCTCAAACTAATCATGCAGTACAGCCAAGATCATTTTACGAACCTTCTCATGAAACAATATTATGACCTTACACAACTTTCAGATTTTTTTAAACGGTACTTTCTCTGTGATCTGCTGCTCAGAAACTTAGCTGTCAGCACCTGATAAGCTATTTTCCTCGGCCAGTTATTATGCTGAATATGACCATTTCTGTAATGCATTTGTATTTCAACTACATATTCGTACAAATGCCAAACCGATAGAGTATTCACATCAGGCAACATTGAGCTTGCGTGGCCTGAGTTTAAACAGGATGAATTTTCACTTAAGAAGGTCCTGAAGCATTCTCAGTCGATGCTACGACGCACATAGAGTCGGCCACAATGCAGTTTGAGCATGTGTACTCCCACAAGAATTTTGTCAGTACCAAAACAGCGCATATGCATTTATGCACTCTTCTATCCTTCTCTCCCAAGGAGTTTGCAGCACTGTTGAAGGGCAGAGCCGTGATGGCTCAAGGCCAAAACATGCATACATCAGCAAATATTCAGCAAATAATGTCCAGTTTAAAGACTCACCGACTAGGCTGCCTCGACGCGCGCACTGCCCGCCACTTGATCACTTACACTGTAGACAGAAGATATGGCCACAACACCTGTTGAGCACGCAACAAAGTTCTCCTAGATTACATCCGCTGGGTGGTTGAGCTAAATGCCTTTCTCACATGGAGCATCGGAATGTAGTGATGGTGCTGCATTGGAAGCTCATTCAGCTTGAAAAGGAATTTTCTGGCGAGTCCAATAGCTTGTATCAGCTCCAGATTTCCTCCATAAGCATCGGTATCAAGGTGTTGTCCAGAGACATGCACGCATTTTTGCTTGTCCAACAATGCACTGCAGCTATGCTTGCCGCATAGATAGAAAGACAAACTGTTTATTCTGACGTTTTGCAAACCGCTCTGCAACTTTCTAATTGGAATTTTTTTCCTAGCTTCGTTGCTTCAGAAGTTGGCTAATTAAAACTGACTAATTACCTAATTAAGCAAAATACAAAACAGTGTGACACACTAGATGCAAAAGTGAGCAACATGCATTTGGTCGCATCGTCTTAGAGTGCATCCGCATATTTTTAAACTGTGGCTAAAGTTAACTGAAACACCCTGTATTCAGGGTGTTTCTGAACATATCGACCCATATATGTTGTTAGCAATTAAACCCAGGTTATTTATTAATCACACAAAAAAATTTAATGGCCTTCCTCAACTGAACTTTAGAAACACTAACACAAGACTTTTGAAACAAAACTATTCGCTACTACAACAAATAAAAACAAACTATGGGAAGTAGACTGCCTTTCCTGCAGGCATAACTGGGTGAAAACTGTGCGGCTCAGTGAACAAGGCTTCCGTATAAAAGCCAAACGTCTTGTTTACCTTTTTTAATCAAACCTTTCGTCGGTGATAACACGCTTTTAACGCTGAATGAGTGAAATCTGCTGCCACCATCCTATCACCCCATACTTTTCATTTCATAACAGCTAAAAGTGCTTTCATATTTACAGCCCATTAACATGACTGTCATCGAGAGAACCCATGTTGTGCTGCTCACCCTTACTGTTTAGCGGTTCTTTCGAATATTTCTTGAGTAAAGTTGTGTTATCCTTTTGCTGCTATTGCATAACAGACTGTTATTCCTTCTTTATTCAGCACCTTTTGAAGTTTTTTTTTTAAACGCTTAGGTATTAGTGTTTGCTTCAACTGTCACATGTTAATAACCTGAACAATGTATGCAAAATTGCATAAGAGGTCCCCTCGATAATTTTTTCCTGTGTGAGCTGCTGTGCTATATTTAAGCTGCAATATATATTTAAGAAATAAGTAAAAACTTCAAAACTGAAAAAAAAAAAACCCTGAAGTGGACATTATAAGCAAGAGAGGTCGTTGAACTTGGACTGACTCCCTAATATCAATTCATATAGGCACATCAGAAAATACACAATGTTGCTCATTTTAAACTTAATTTAGCAAATGCAAGCACAGTCTCTCAGTAAATGAAGCATTTTTTTCCAATTTTGCCATTGTGGACAATTCGTAAAAAATATATTGACACTCAAAAAAGGAGAAATGTGCGAGAAAACGTTGGTCAAATTTGGAAAATTCTCCTTTCCGGCCCATATTCACCCCTAAATTGTGCATTGCTGTGCTCGTAATTAAAATATCAAATACAAGGCATTCACTAATACAAATCATTGCAGTTTATATCAGAAAGTTTAATTGGAACAGCTTTTGCTTTAGCAGAGAAAAAAAATTGTGTATTTGTACACAGACACCTCACCATATTGTTCCACAGTGTCTTATCTGCACAGCATGTGCCATTTCCCATACTGGCACTACGAAATACAATTGCACGGAAAGGTAATCTTACAGCCTGAAGCCACTGGCTCGCGCGTCCTTCATGAAGACTGGCACATGGTGTGCAGAGAAGACACTCTGTGGAACAACGTGGAGAAGTGTCAGTGTACAAACACACAAGACAAACACACAACATGGCGCACCGGTATCTATGCTAGCAGAGTTACCGCTGGACCACAACGCCTCCCATCGGCATCCCATTCCCGTTTCACATCCCAACACACCCTGCCTTCTCGTTGTCATGAGGCTATCCCCATGCCAGTGCATCAAGCAGGATGAGCAGGTATTGAAGGCCACCCAAGTCCAAGCAGCATGTTGTGTGTTTGTCTTCGGATCCATGGTCGTAAAAAAAAAAATGGAAAGATTTGGATTTAGTGATGAATGCGGACATCATTAGACCGGTGAAGGCCAATGAAAAGAAGCCGTCGGTGACAGAAGCATTCGAAATTCGAAATTCCTCGCAGCACATTTTAGCATGACACTGCGCAGCAAGCTGACGTGAGGTGAAGGCAGCGTAGCCCGGCCGTTCTGGAGCATGTCTTGTGCGTGTTCCTGCAGCTGGTTCCGCAAGCGGCTTCGTTGCAGCTACAGACAAGAGGTGTTCGAATACAAAAGACAATGGCGTTGAGTGTCTCGAAAGTAAATTATAGAGTTGTCAGAATTCCCATGCCGAATTCCGGATGCTGCAACAGCACGTAAGTTCGCGAGTGTTGACGACGACGTGCGGGCTGTGGCGGATCGCAACAACAAGGCGATCGCAGAGGGTATCGCCGTTACTGAAGAAGTGGACCTTATTAGCAACCCTGACGACCTTCCCAAACTGCCTGCAGATCCCGAGCTTGTGTCAAAATTCAATGTAATTCGCATTCATGGCGGCGCAGTGGACTGCACCGGGCTTTCTGATTTGAATGGCATTAGTAATCGTGAGGGCAGTTTGGTGGCCTTCATGACGTAGAAGATAAAGCAAGCGAAGCCCATGGACGTTTTTTGTGCAAAATACAGTGCACTGGTCGTCACGATGTGTATCGTATTTTCCATGCTTTGAGGAACAAATCGGCAAGTTATTGCTCGTTGCGATCTCGGAAAGCTTTTGGTGATGTGCGAAAATTTTGGATAAGCTTCAGATGGGCATATTTTATATTTCGAATTATCGATTACTGAACTATTTTGCAATCCCCTTAGAGGTCGATATATCCGGGATCGACTGTATTTGTATTCTTTTTGCTGCAAGCTCGGCAACAACAAAAATGCACACCCCATAATGCATTTGTGTGAATTAGTGAAGCAGACTTCAAAGGGGCCCGATGTACAGTGGAGCGGTTGGAAAGAATGCTTATGCATTATGCGAAAATTCTCACTTGGTAGTTTGACAACAAAAGTCCCTGCAATTTGAACTGTAAAAAAGAAAAAAACAATTCCCATCCCTTCCCAAAGAAAGTTGAGAGAAGCACCAAAGCTAAAAGTGTGTCCAAAGTTCGCTAAAAGTGCGTACAATCAATCGTCAAACCTTTAAAGACCCAAATTGCAAATGAACAAACTGGCCATGCAATGATTTTTCACGCACTAAGTAAACGCATCTACGAGCGATCTAAATGTATACCGATACGTGGTTTTTGAGATAAGGGTATACCATTGTACTCCTTCTTCATGATCGCTGCGAGTATTGTCTTATCTAGAACTGTCCCTTTATCGTGATTTTCAAGTAACCGTTTTGACACGATGGAAGCCCGGTTTCACGCACGCGCCGTGTGTCCAGAGATCTTATCAGGGCTTTTCGGTCGACCAACCGGTCTATGGGGCAGTGCATCAGTTTTCAGACAGGACGCCATCGGTTTCACAAAGAAAGCTGTCGCTTTAAAAATGTTTATAAATGACCCACACTATACACACAACGAAAAATCAAAGATAAAAAAGCCATTATACCAAACATTTAGCTAAAATAACAGCTTTTTGTGGCTGCCTGGCTTGCTGCCATGCCAGTTTTCCTCCCACCTCAGCAGGTACCCCACATATATCCACTTCTCTGCTTCTCGCAGACGTTGCTTCATCACTCTTTGTATTAGCTGGTGTTAACCATTATGGATGCATGGAATGAAAAAATAATTGACTTGTAAAGCTGAAGTTTAGTATGGTTGTGCAGCTTCATCTGAAAAGCTACTAAAAACATCTGCCACAAAAGTTGTTTAGCAATTTATTTAAGAAAAAAAAAATCCCCTATTTTGAGGGGCTCCTGTCGTACGACAATCATTCCAAGCATTGCAACATACAGCCTGCTGCAAAGAGCCCCCACCATGGTGCCAAAACTGGTAAAATTTTTAGAAGCCAGGAGAAAATAACTCAAGCAAGAACCACACAACTCGCACAGGGAGAGATGAGCGAGCACGTACGAGTGAAAAAAAAAAAAAGTTTCACTTGATTTGAATTTGAACTGCCGAATACTACCGTCCACATTTTCTTTGTTTATTTTGAACAACATTATCGCTTGACTGCTGTTGGTAAAGGGAAGGTCTACATAGGGCATTGATCGTACAAGTCAACAGCCTCATCGCCTGGTGTCAAGGAGCTAGCTACACAGGAATAAAAACAAAACATACTCCTTGTGGAGCTACTGCTTGGGGCAGATGTACAGGCCTCTACAGTGCACCACTCAACTCCCCCCCCCCTCCCTCAGAATTTTGTAGTTTTGCGATTTTGGAGTTTATTTCTGCATAAATTCCGAGGACCTTCTTCTAAGGAACTAATTTTTTTGAAGTGCTTTTATTCTGTGATACCAAAAATTAATTTCTTTAGTTAGTTTATTCAGTTCCAATGCTAAAAAATCTTTTAAGATATATAACAGGCATTTATACTGCAAAAGTGCATTGGATATTTATCTTGGAACACACTAAGCAGTGCACCCCACATTAATACTTTTTGAATATGTGCACACAGTTTTTCTAACATTTGTGGCCTGAGCTGCAGCACACTCTTTTTAAGTTCTTGAAATGACATATTTAAAGCACTTTTTTTTACACTCACACTGGAGAATGAGAAAAGAAAAAAATCCAGCGCATCCGACGTTTGTGGTTAAAGAATCAAACGGTTTAGAACAGGCATACACCAGAACATTGTGGGGGAAACTTGCGCAGAACACCCTGAATGTGAACAGTGCTGCCACAAAATTTAAAGGAAAAAAAAGGGTATTCCTTTTTACTTTTCTTTCCAATTGTTTAGTTAATTTTGGTTTCAGCTCTGACCCACCAGCAATCCTCTTGACACCAAGCATCAGCCACAGAAGCAATGCAAGCTACACAAGTTCACACAAAACGACATCAGCCAGGGCCAGTCATTCCACGAATCATGCACAACAGCTGTTATACTTAGTATTAACAGTCATAACAGTCATACTGACTATAACAGCCATACTGAATAACATTCATACTGACTGTTATTGGTTCGAGGGCATCAATGGCCAAACGGCACCATGCTAAAAATCCGTGGTGCGCTTGGTTGGACATGTGAAAACATAGAGCCATTTCTGAGGCTCCTAAAAACTTCACCGATTCGTACACCACTCATCACAACATGACAATGAGCCTGTTATGCCTGACATTTATTGCAGTGTACGCAATGCCCTTCAGCACGAAAATTTTCAGAATTCGCATCAGACTGAACTTTATACCAGCCGCATTCTATTTCGTTTTTGCCCACCAGTGCCACAGGGTGATCTGAGAATGTGTCTTCACAGCCTGAAGACAGCAAGACAGCTACGCTACCAGAGAAAAGTGCACTGGTGCAGTTTCTGCTTTAAGCCTTAAACTGGAGGAACATAATTGGAGGAACAGAAAAGAGGCCCGCAACTGTCTGATGCAAAGTCGATTGGCCACATTTAATGGCCGAGAATTATGCATCATAATCCCGACTTAGTGAAAAATTATTGTTGCGAAATTAAAGAGCTTTATAGGAGAGTTGTCTAAGGGATCCCAAACCACTGCCATATAGAAATGAACAATTCAGAGAAAAATGAACACAGCCAGAGCTGTGCGTCACAGAACAGCAACCATACTCTGGCAAAGGTGCCCAATTCACAGCATTTAGTAGCTTTCTTCCCTCTTTCCTGCTTCAGCCTGCTATCTGCAAGAGCTTTAAATCCCATGATTAGTAAAAAAACTTCACATGCCACAAAACATCAAAGGCGCGCAGTGCAACCTTTGCTTTTCTTGCAGATAGGCTTGTGTCACTCTGAAGCAGAGGGTGATTTACCCATCAATACTGTGCCTTGATTCTTCACGAGAAGAAATGCCTGGAGCGTATTCATTTCTTCAACTTTTGTGCATCAAATTGGCAGATGACTGCAATCTTAAAGGCCAACTGCACTCCAATTTTTCTTTGTCCAAATTTGATCCAAATAAGTAGATTATGCTTTTAAAATCACTATGGCGAAATCCTAAGCTTCGTAAGCACACAGCACACTAAATACTGTCGTTCAAAGTAGCTTCGTGCTTTGCATCTGGCGGAAAGTTGCCGAAACAAGTTCCGAGTGGCCTGGGACGGAGGTTGGGGAACCTGCCCCGTAGGGCTCACGCTTCTCCGGCGACTTGCACAGCGCTCCGCCGGGCGCCGAACATGTTCGCCCGGGGTTTCTCTGCTACACCACCGCACTGTACCGCCAGACATCCTGCAAACTAACCGCATAGGTGGCAATATCTGTCTTTTTTTTTTTTTTTTCCAGTGCAATGAAAGAGATTAGAAGCCTACAAACTCACACGCTTGCGAACCTTCTGGAGCCAGCAAAACTTTTTTGACTTGAAAATAATATTTCTACTAAAAAAAAAAAAAAAACGCGACACGCACATTTGCCTTACATTTGTCATTCATATTGCATCTACTATCACCAAAAAAAAAGGATATTTTATAAATTCTTGACCACTTGCCCTTCCGTCTATATTTGGGCTGGCCCAACGACATCTCAAATCCCTTAGACTTTTCTAAAAGTTTGACGACCTAACTGGAGTTGTTGTACACGCGGGTATAAACATTTGTGCGAATTTTGCCTCACTCGCTATGTGAACCAAAATTAGCCTTGCTTGTGGTAACAAATACATCCACACAAACATCGGCAGTCGTCTTCGTGAAGTGCGAAAGCTAACAAAACTGCTCCTCTTATAAACAATAAACTTGATTTTTTTTTCCAATTCCCGAATGAAGTATTTACTTTTGTAGAGCACTAGATTTAGTTTACTTGAAAGTAAAATGTTTTCAACAGCACGTCTCTTGTGAAAGTAGAAAGCAGCGATAGGTACGTCACTTTTTTCGTGTTTTAGTGCATCATTTAGCTGTGGAAGCTGGCTAATAGTTATAGATCCCTTTTATAATTCGATTCCTGACGTGCAGCGAGGCGAAAAATACTGGGCTGATATTCACGAAGCTGTCAGCACATAATGTATAGTAAAAATAGTGATTGATCTCCGCCCGCGTGCGGTTTATTCCCTTCAAAGACAGCGATGTGACAGCCGAGGCACCGGCTAACCAAAGCTGCTTTTCGATATCATACGAGCAACTAGCTTTGTAAATCAGGGCCCGCTTTTTTACTCACAATGCCAAGGATTGCTGCAACGGCAGATTCTGATAGAAAAATAACTGTCGTACGGTGTACTTCATTCCCGTTGATAGCAAAGCGATGTCAGAATTATCTACAATTAACTTCATTATCCTGGGCAAACGTTAGTGGGAATTCTTCCGTGGAAATAGCAGTGCCAAACGCGATGCTACCACGCGCATTTGAAGCGCAACCGCTTCCGTTCCCTCACGTACGTCACGTCCGGCCGCCGGTAATGGCCACCTTTTCTATTCAGTTTTGGTTCAGAAAACGCCAATGTCGTGAGCAGTTTGCATCGCTCGCGTTCATGTTTGAAACGCAGTATTTTGCATTTCGCACTCTTTTTATCTGTACTATTAGGCGACATTATTTTTATATTGTCGAAAATTTGAGTTCAGTTGGCCTTTAACGGTGGGAGCAAACAAAAGCAACGAGTGCTGTAAAACAAGCCAAGGGCCGCATGCTACAGCAACAAAATGAGCAGAATCTGTTTGCATCTGCAAATACAGCATACACACTCGTGCAACAGCTGCAGTTAACTTTTCCTTCTTTTCATTTATATTCAAAAATTTAAAGGGCTCCTGAAAAACGTTCTGAACAGGGTAAATAAACTTCCTCATACATGAGGGTGTGTGCTTTAGCCCATGTGAGCCAAGTATCCCTTTTTCCTGAAACGCAGGAAGCTCACAATTCCGCTTATTTCGAACCCCTGCCATCTTCAGCGGTGTTTAAATCTGACAAAACGGAGATCTCAGCTGATAGTCAGCTCCTTTCAAGCATTTCCCATAACACACAAGCACCACCCTTGCATTATCTGCTCTCCATTGGCGCCGACTTTTTTTCTTAATTCGTACAGCCTGCAGAGCCCGCTTCTGCTCTACAGTCAAACCCGACTATATTGAACTCTTTTACAATGCATTATCCTTTATATCGAACTACTTCTGGACACAGTACATTTACAATGAGAATATACCGTATTTACTCGCATAATCCTCGCACTTTTTTTTTCGGAAAAGTCAATGCGAAGATAGGGGTGCGAGAATTATGCGGGGAAAAAAAAATCCGGTGCACTTTGCCTTCTGCCAGTCCTGCTAAATGTAGCGGTCGTTTTTTGTATATGTAAGCTCAGTGTTGCCAACAGCAGCTATTTCTTTTTATTTTATTATTTACAACGTAAACAGTCTCCCGTCGATCAGCGATCATGAAATTGCCGCCTTTGCTTTCTGGCGCACGCCCTATCTCGTCGTCGTCATGTGCGTGCCCTACTCCAGTAACGCACGTTGAAGTCGGTGATGCCAAAGTGCCTGCCTGCGGCGCGGTTGCCGTGTTCGATCGCGTACTCTATCGCTTTCAATCTGAAAGCGGCAGTGTAGCTGGCGTTCTTCCCCATGGCGAAGCGGCACCAAGCACAAAACAAAGAGATCGGCACCAAGCACAAAAGAAAGAGATCAAAAAGTTCTCAAAATGGCAGCGAGCTATCCACCACTGACGCGAGTGACTCACTGACTGCTGCTGCTCAACGACGGGACCACGACGGCGACACGACGACACGACAGCGGGCTGCGCGAACGCCGTCTAGTTTGCGCACAAGCGAAACCGGCTCAAGGACAGTGTGAGTAGCGTGTTAGGGCGCCTGTTAGGGAGTAGCCGTGCAGGTTGTTAGGGCGCCTGGATGGCCTTGGATACACAGCGCTCTCCGCCGAACGGAGAGGCGGCGGGGGAGGGCGCGCGTTGGAGAGCACGTGCACCATGCGGATTTCGCGAGCAGGCAACTTTCGCCGCTGCAAAGTTGGGGGTGCGAGGATTACGCAAGTGCGAGGATTACGCGAGTAAATACGGCATAGCAAAAACTACACTTATTTCAACAAAAATACTAGCGGCAACCGATATATCGGACGCGCAATGCCTAAGAAGAGCCTCTCCCCCAAGTTGGCTTTCCCTCGGGGCGGAGAAAAAATTCCGCCGGCACACCTGTCAAAGTGGTCTAGCTCGGCCACTCATGGGCAGCGGGTGGCTCTTTCCCCTCCCTAACCTCGCTCTCCAGATTGTGACTGCGCCATCGCGCCGTGTAGGGCAAGCCGTTGACACCCCCCTTGCAAAAAAAAATGAGCCGGCCCGCCCGCCGTGCTTTTTTTTGTTGTTCGTTGTGTTTGCGTCGTTCGCGCTTTGTGGCCTTTTCAGAAGGGTAGCTGTGGTGGCAGCGCTAGTGTCACTAAAGAGAAGTGTATTTACTGGCTCTAGCTAACGCGAAGCTGCCAAATTTCTCTTTCACCGTGAAGCTGGCAATCATAAATCGGAATCGAACTTGGTGAGAAGTCAGACATCCCCGTCAGGCATGAGATTCCCGAGAGCACTCTGTCGAAGTAGGTTCTGGGCGAGTGTTACTAAAGAAACCGCCCGAAATTGCTACAACTCTGCGGGCTTGTGCGTGCCAGTGATGACTGAAAATCATGAGTGCAATGAAGCCACCGCTAGTGTTGCCAACGTGTGGAACGGGCTGTCGGAATTTCCGGACGCCGTTGGCAGATCAACGGTCGACGAGTTTGAGAGTGTGGATGATGGTGTCGCGACCACGGGAGAGTTTGAAAAACCACGTTGCTGAGCGCAAGTGAAAGCGAGCACAACGAGGAAAGCAACAACTATCCTTTGCCCACAACCTCCGAAGTTAAGGGTGCACTCGCACTAGTCCGACACTTCTTCGCAAATGTGAAAAGGTTGCGGCCTCAGCTCCTCCGGCCCTTTAGACAGTGTGGAGAAGTGCGTACTGTCTTGGGCAGCAAGGTTGTTCAAGCAGAAGATGATACAGGACTATTTCGTGCGAAAGTAAGGCAGTTTCATCAATAAAGTGTTTTATAAATGCTATGTGCTTTTATGACATCCAATTCATTAGCATTAGCTTCCTTATATCGAATTATGCCATATATAAAACTGATAGGTGTTTTTTTGCAAGTTCGATATAACCGGGTTTGACTGTATCAATGTTAATCCTTTGTTTAGGGGTATCTTATTGTACATCTTGTCACTAGAATAGGAATGCCCTTTGTGGATGGAAATTGTGTAGGCTGTCAGAGTTAACTCCCTTCGAAAGTCACAGTGGCGAAAATCCTCACCATCAAATGTCTCACACACGTACTAAATAGCAATCTGGCACTAGCTTGAATGCCACTCACTCAGTCGCCCGTGTCATGATGGGAATTACGAGTCAAGTACAGATTTCTATTTGCTTTGTAAATGGCTTGGCTGGGAACGTTTTAGCACATGTAAATACATGCAAAATGCAGCAAAATTGATGATAAAAGTGTTGATTTACACAGGTAGGAAACGAAGACATGCCATAGCAATGAGGAAGGGAGAAAATTTATCATCTCCAATTATCTACGATTCTGACAGGCGAAGCCAGCTGTTACATAATATTTTTAACTTTTGCAGCACCCCTTGAAGAAGCGTTCTGATCATCATTATGGCTTTTAAAAGGATAGATTATGAGAACGGCATATAAAAGTTGTACACGCATGAAAAAACAACTGCACCATGGTCAACAAACAGCTAACCAACACGTAGTTTGTAATGCCAGACAAGGTGTGCTGTGGTTGACTGTGGTGAAAATGTTTTGTCGTACGTATACAACATTTACGGACTGTCATAATTTTTTCTTTTAAAACAACCATGATTATCAAAATGTATCTCTGTGAAATATTGCGAAAATTAGAAGTATTTTGTAACAGCTGACTTGGCCCGTCGGAATTAGCATGTGATTGTAGATGACAGAAAATTTTCACATAAGCCTCCTACTACAAAGACAAACAAGCCAAAATGGAAGAAAACGCCCCTCATTTCACTTCCTCATTGCCACGACATGTTCCTATTTTTCCCCATGTCAACAAACACTTTAAAACCAACTGTGCTGCACTTTGTGTTTTCCCATCCTACTGAAACGAACTTTTGTCGTGAATTTTGCTGCACTTTCCGCGCTTTCACGTTTGCTTAAAAGTTACGAGCAAAACCAATTAAGAACCAAATGGAAATGTACTCTACCCATAATTCCCACTGTGACCCATAGTTGCAGTGTCAGTTACCTCTAAAATATAGTATATCTTCTAAGAAACTCTACGGTCCTAACATTTCAATGTGCAGTGGGAGTACCGAAACGTTTGGTGCAACCGACTTTCCTCCACTCCCTAATTGTGCTTCCCCAAATGTGAAGAAGTACTAAATTACACAGACAGATACGCAAAAACACGAGCACCTTGCTACTAACAGGCGATTGTGCTTTTACTCTGCATGCCCGCAACACACTTTAAAAAATTGAAGCATTGACTCTGCCGATGGATGTACCAATTGCTAGACATATCAGACGACATTCGAGTAAAGCACAGGACCATCGCAATTCAACCCAAGCCATCAGCATAGCATATGGTTTTTGTTCTCTAAGACATCCTGTTGAAATTGCTCGCATGCAAGGCAATGTTGACTGCAACTTGCAAACTCCGCCCTTGAGGATTTTAAAACTTTGTTGTGAGCACAACAGATGGCGCCACTCTATACCAAGGAGCTTCAGCGAAACATCTGTGACGGATGTGCAAGATCAGGGGCCGAATTCCCTAAAACGACGGGGCGTCGCTTTGAAACGACGGGGTAGCGCCATGCAAATGCATGTGTTCTGGGGTTGGGGCCGCCGCTTTGGGGTGTTTATCACAGGGACTGCGCCGCAGAAAAGCAGTGTGGCAAGGGCGCGAAGTGACACCCACTGCCCCCCGTCGTTTCGCTCGTAGCTTCGCGCCCTTGCCACACTGCTTTTCTGCGGCGCAGTCCCTGTGATAAACACCCTAAAGCGGCGGCCCCAACCCCAGAACACATGCATTTGCATGGCGCTACACCGTCGTTTCAAAGCGACGCCCGTTTTTTAGAGAATTCGGCCCCAGGCCAGCCGTCATCCCCAGCCAGCTAGCCCCAAACGACACAAGAGGAAGGACAAGTAACAAGTGCTCTCCCGATGTGCAGTCACTCATTTAACACTGACTGCACAGTGTTAATTTCAGCACATCACAGTTCTGCACAAAACTGTGATGTGCAGAAGCCCATTAGCTCTGTAGTGTTGGCGGAAGATACTTCGGGACCTGTTTATGGTGAACACCAGGAAACCTATATGCAAAAAAAAAGAACTACTTTTTTTGTTGTTCAATATGCCTTCTTGCCAAAGTAGCCTTTAATACAACCAAACTTACTCACGGCAGACAAAAAAAAAATGTAGCCCCCTTTTTAGCGTAAAAGAAGTTATCACTTATTCACATCTTTCTCCCCTAAATACATGAGGATGTCTGTGCATATTAAGTCACCGTCTGCCCTATTGAGGTTGAGATTCCTGACATTTCAACGCTTTGCTCTGCTGCCTTTAAAGACGATCCCCAAGACGATCACCACGATCCAAGAATACAGGCAACCATCCATACGGAGAAACCCCTTTGTGGTTTACTGACGTTTCGACTGAAGGACCAGTCTTCATCGGAGTCATACTCCGATGAAGACTGGTCCTCCAGTCGAAACGTCAGTAAACCACTGTTTTTGAAGTGACATGTCGGCGTGTTATTTAGTGGATGTTTGTTGCCATGAACTTAAAATTCTTCAGAGCTTGTCAGTGACCCAAGAACCAATAGAGAAGTACGAATATGTGGGGATGCAAAAAGTTATAAGCTCCATTCAATTTAGACACTTCACTGAAACACCCGCACTGGTGCCCGGTGCGTTGCACCAAAGCGCTCGATTCGCCACTGCAGAAATGGTGCCTTGCGCCACGTCGCTTGATTGCCCATGGTGCAGCTGCGGTGCTGCCGTGATGCAGAGAACTGCTGCACCTGCTTGGAGGTGGTGCAACAAATCGGTGAATGCGCGCACGTCGTAGTTGGGGCGTTGCGAGTTGGCAAATGGCTACCGGGTAAAAACGCAAGTTGAACTCGAAGACACGTTGCCCAAACTTCACATTGTCACTGGTTCATCCAGCGCAACCGAGATGGTAGTCAACCTCGAATTGTACAGGACGACAGGAGAGTATAATTAGCAGATGACTATGCTTGCACCTCGCTCGATCGTAACACACACGGGGGCCCTTCTGAGGCTGCTGCCGTGTTGCACAGCTCCATGGAACTGCGCCAAGCACCATACCGGCACCGCAGAAATTTCTCTGCACCGGTTCTGTGCATCGGTGCCGAGCACCGCTTCCGAATCAAACTGAGCTATAGTGTGGCACCTGCAGGACAGTAGTAACATTTCTAAAAAAATGTTCTCAACTTGTTACACTGTCGAATACATGGCAGTTCCAAACTCCTTCAAATCATGGCTAGCACACAGGTTACTATTTAAATACATTTCCAAAATAGCCCTCCCCCCTTTCCCATTAAGTTAAAGGCCAAATGCACTCAAAATTTCAACCTCTTGAAAACGCTATTTTCGTATAGTCTGCCTAAAAATACTGCAAGATACAATATATGAGAGTTCAGATACACGTATCCACGGTGCAAACGACCATAAAAAATCGGAGACTTTGAAGCCGAAATTGAGAAGAGCGCGGCCATTGCAGCCAAGATGAAATGACGCTCCTGCCGGCGGGCAAGCGGCTGCACGCGGCTAGCCGGATGGAGTGAACCTGCGCGCAACGCTCCACCCTCGCCACAGCCCTAGGAGAAGCGTTCCCAGTGGAGCTCGACCGGTTCCCCTGGCTGGCCGTAGGAAAAAGCACAGGGCCGGCCGCAGTGTCACTTCCGCTTCGTGGCTGCTTGCGTGATCCGCCGGCAGGTGCAGCGTCGCCTGCGGCGGAGCTATTTTAGGTGCATCTAATTACTTAACAGTGCATTTCCCGGGGCTACCAGTCATGTCCCAGTCGGTTTGGTGGTACGTTCAAACTAAATTTGGCCGAGGTAAAATTTGAGTGCAGTTGGCCTTTAAGGGTATGGCACTGAGTGGATGTAGCCATAATACAATTAAACCTCGATCTAACGAACTTCAATGTAACGAAACCCTCGATGTAACGAACCACGGAATTTTTTGTAACTTCAAGTGTATGCACACCATGTACTTTCACCCTCTGTGTAACGAAGTCCCGTTTGCCGGAATTTCAATGTAACAAAGTTTCATGGAGAACTAGGCACGAAATTTAAGTTGTAGAAGTAGATTTTGGAAGACGCAAGCGCCGAAATGGGGTGCCAATAAAACGCGAACGGCGACACGGGTCGCCCAACGCCGTGGATGCAGCCAGCCACGGAGTCTTTGACTAAGCCCCTTGCCTACAAACTGCGTGGCGTGCATACACGGCTCGCGCACTGTTTCTGTTTCTGTCGGAGCTTAATCGTCTACAGCTTAATCGGCATCAGCGTGAACTGCACGGAGCGTTTTCTCCCCGCAAAAACGCAAAATGAGCCCCGCAAGCCACAGGCGCGCTGACGCAGCCGCGGAGACCACCCGCACGATGCGGGTAACTCCAGCGGCCGCTTCTAACCGCTCGCTGAAACACAACTCGAGGGGCAAATGAGAGGGGCATGCGAGAAAAAAAGCGGATAACGTGGGCGAAATTTTCATCGTAAAACATGACACGCGCCGCTTACGAAAGCACCCATCAAATATCCTCCGCGGTGGTGAGCCTAATCGCCTCTGGCGTTGCCACCGCCGCCGCATGCCGCCGCTTTGCACTTCGTTCCGAGTTTGCTCATGCTTGTTGGGTTTCATCATCCCAGCAAGCATTTGTGAATCTTTATGAGCTTTGCACGCACGTTTTTTTCACACCAGCATCCGCGATTGCGTGCCGGCGGCGGGAAGTGACTCGCGTTGCACGCGGCAGTGGGAGGAGCCTGACCAGTTTCGCCATGGTTTCGCCAATGGGGAGGCGTGCACCCTATGGCGGCAGCTTCGAAGCGCTCGGGGATGCCGGCTGGCTAGGCGATAAGGCTTACCGTCGCGGAGGATATTTGATGGGCGCTCTCGTAAGCGGCACGTATGACGTTTTACAGTGAAAATTTCGCTCACGTTATCCGCTTTTTTTTCTCGCATGCCCCTCTCGTTTGCCCCTCGAGTTGCGTTTCAGCGAGCAGTTAGAAGCGGTCGCTGGAGCTACCCTCATCGTGCGAGTGGTCTCGGCGGCTGCGTCAGCGCGCCTGTGGCTTGCGGGGCGCGTTTTTGCGGGAAGAAAACGCTCCATGCGGTTGCCGCTAATGCTCGCGTAGACGATTAAGCACCAATAGAAACAGAAACAGTGCGCCTGCCGTGTATGCGCGCTACATTTTCTTTTTCTGGAAACACTTAACGGGATGAACACTTCATTATAACCGCGAATTTCAATGTAGTGAAATTTCAACGTAACGAAGTAAATTACGAATTTTACCTACTTCGTTACAACGAGGTTTAACTGTATATGTCCATACGCTGACTCAAAGTTCAAATTTGATATGCTTGAAGTGTTTAAAAAGTAATAAATAAAACCCTCCATTGCATTCTGCAATTCTATTTCAAGGATGTATTGGGCTTAGTTCCTCCTGGGCAAGGCACAGTCATTTAAAAAGTTATTTTGAGAAAGCCCATTACGCCTGCCTGCAATCAGCATTATTTTATAGGGCCCTACAGCTCCACTGAACTGCATATTTTGCCCCTACAGCTTAGAAGAAGAAAGGACCAATGGTTGCTGTTTTTTTCCTGTCTCACATTTACTTCTTAGTGGGTCCAGTAATTCTTGGTTGTCACTGCCTACCTCTCTATTGACACCACTGCCTCAAAAAAGGCGATTCCGAACAGGCTCACGGCTTCCCGGGCATATGTGGCATTGACGGGAGGCGCACAATGCTTACTGCCTCCTCAGAGGCCTTAAAGCTTGAGGGGTGGATGCTGGAAGGCTCTGCCAACACCTGAACCAAAAGCACTTGCTTGGTTGTTTGAAACAGCCTGACATGGAACCAGCAAGAATAGTGTCTCCTCCATATCCTCTTTCTCTTAAAAAGGTGAGATGGAGGCCGTGAAGCCAGCGTCAGAGGGAACCAGCATACCTCCCTTGTCCGCTATGGGTGCCACTTGTGTAGTGGCGACCATGGAAGCAGCAATTAAAACTGGACGGGGGAGGTTGAGGCAAGTCAGCAAGGCTGCACTGGGTCGCAGCAGAGACCGTCCACTGCCCTACCTACAGGCAACCATACCTGGCATAATTCCACTCAAAACTCAATCGTTCCTCTTGGCATGGCACCTAGTTATGGCGAGCCTGATTGCAAAGGTCACTAGTCTTGCTCGCCACTGCCTCTACACGTTTTAACAACATGCACAATTGTAAAACCAGCAAAAACTGGCCTGCAATAAGTACACTGCAGCAAACCCACATTTAAGCATTAATATCATGCACCAGTGCTCATAGTGCCTTGTTGTCTTGCAACCATCAAGCACATCAGTCAATTTTTAGAAACAAAAAGCAGCGTGAGAGGTGTCTGTGCACCATACAGGGCATATGTTAGAAACATTGCTTTTTAAAGCAGTAAAGAAAAAAAAAAACGCTCACACTGTGGTACTGTGTTTATCATTAAAAGTGCCATGAAGACAAAATGCAACGCCGTTTAACTTGTAAGAACTAGGCTTCAGTACCTCACTCAGCTCCATTCCAGCCATGTAAGACGTTTTTTTAACCGAGAAAATGCAAGAAGTATTGAAAAACTTTCAAATTTCGCACTACAGTGACGTGTTATGGACAGGAGCGACATCATATGGGCCAGCACTGAAAGCAGTGTGTTAACTGCACGTTAGTATTCAAGTGATGCGATCAAATGGAACTAGAGGCCCCACTACAGTCGTCCAGTCGTGAATTAGTGATGGGTTAGTTTGGCGGCCACCAATCGCACAAACAAGATTCTGTGACGTCATAGAAAAGTTGCCGGAAAGTGGCTAGGGAGTCGCCACTGCCTCGCGTGTTTTCTTTAATAACACATCTCCATTATTCGTTCGAAGTTAGCCATAAAATTGGTACTATTGTTACCGAGGTAAAGCAGTCTTTCCGATAAACCAAACTTATTATTTGTCTTCATGGCCCCTTTAAAGATTTTCGGTTGACATGATGACACTGGCCTCCACTGAATGTTACGATGGTCATCCTCCACCAGCACCCAACCACCACCCGTGCATACATCAAATTTGCATACAGTTAAGGAAACGTGAAGAATGGCACCACCATTTTGGTGACCCCCTTTGAAGAGCAGAGGAGGAAGGAACCCTATTAAAAAGGTAGTGCCCCGTGTCACCAGTTAATCTATTTCCCAGCCCTCACAACCCAGTGTACATGCACAAGTGTAAAACAGTGCCTCCCATGCCCTAACTTACTGCCAGTCATGTCATTAGTTGCGTCTCACCTGTGGTATTTTTTTGTGTTTGCCACTGCCAGCATGTACTGCTTGTAAAGTGATATGGCACTACTTCGTGCTTTTCCCTTTCTAAAAGCAAGAAAAAAAAATGAAAAGGAAAGACATAGTGGGTGCCAATTTACGGAACAGAAAAAGCCATGCCTGGAAAAAGAATGCATGTTTTTCCAGGCAGCAGCAATATATTTCCACAATAATGCCAGCATAAATACACTGATGTTTCAATCAGTAGATCACAAGTTTAACAAGCACATAACCGAATGCCATGCATTGCACACATGAACACAAATTTGTCACATTTGTCAGTGCGTTTTTCTGCAATTTCATATCCATTAAGACAAAGGAAACAGCTCTTTATTATGGAAGCAAGTCCACACAGAAAAATATCAGCAATAAAGTTTCACACTGCATCCACACTGGTGCACTACCAGGCCATATTAAAGCACAAATGCGGGCACTAATCAGCTACAGCAGTGTAGAAGCCTGACTGCACACTGAGACAGGAGTAGGACAGCAAGCACCGCTGCCGATGCAGAAGAAACTGCATGGGGGCACATTTCACATCCCCCACACCGAGGCCGCACTCGCAGCCGCAATGCACCGATTATTGTTCTGATCGGTGCAAGCACTACACGCTGCTGTGTTAGCATGCCGCCACCGAATGGTCGAAAAGGATCATAAGTAGCGTCAGCTTGGAACTTACCAAGAAGCCACATTTCGTGAAACCGCAATTACAGTCGAATCCCGCTACAACGAAATTGACGGGACGTGCGAAAAATTTCGTTGAAGCGAAAATTCGTTGAGGCGAAATCTGCCCCAACACACCACGGAAAGGCCAGAAAAATAGCCCCGTGCGTTTCCGCAACATTGGCAGCATAATACAATGTTTAGAAAAAGGAGTGACGCGCAATAACTCATGTTTATTCGGATAACAAACATACCAATGGTTATCTGATTTTTCACCACCCAAAGAACGCGTTACGGAGGGGGGTGAAGATATGCAAAACGTACAGCTGTACAACAAGGCGTGTCCACCGAGCTGATTACTTGCAGATAGCTGCTAGGCCGTGGGAAGCCCCGCTCTCGCGTGTGGCAGGAGCAGTGCCGTTATCTTATCCTCTGACAGGGCACGGCAGCTACTGACCTTGGCAGGCAAGACGCGCGCGCTTGCATTTAACAGGACCGCGCGCTCGCGACTACGATAGGATGACTAGGCTTCACGACCAAACGCGCAAACATGATTTTCGCTCTTGGCTATGAAGAATGGTAGAAGGAAAACGGCAAGGACAGCTGCTCACAACGCATACATGACGGCACCGCGCCAGCAGCGGAGCACATTCATGCAATTTCAACTGGATACGGATTGGCTGTAGCTCTGGGGCTCCGCCTTGGTAAGGTGGCTAGAATGGGGAGGTGTGAGTACCGCGGCGCCTTCCTTCGGCCGCGCGTGACTCCTTTGCGCGCAGATGACACCAGGGGGAATGTGGCGCTGCCTGTCGAGGCGCGGTAGCCGCAGCCGGCCGCGCCGTCCTGCCCGCGCTCGCCCTGCCCTTGCCGCGGCCAGCTTCGTCGTGCGTTGTGGACCGTCTCGCGTCGTTCTCCCATTCTTGGCGCGATGCAGTTGACAGCAAAGAAGACGGAGCAAGCGGAGAAAACAAGCTAACTCGCGCATTCAGCGTAACACGTTTGCATGCTAAAGCGGCGGCAGAAATTCGCTAGTCAACGGGTGATGTGCCGCAGATTGCCTGCCCAGGGCATTCTGCTGCCCTGACGGCAACTGTTGTACGGTTTTATTGCATTACGAGGATGTACGTTATACTTAAGGTGTGAACCATCAAGGTAATTAGAAGAAACTGAATGCAGTGAAGCCTTACGTGATGTAGGCTGAATTTCACAAATTCTTGTTTTTTTTTAATTCTTCACCTGTAAAAAAATCAAGGGAAGCTTGCATTTACGCGCAGTACTTGAATGGCGAAGCTCTTGTAGGTGGGTATTGCAGGACCCATAGTTAAGTTTCATTATCATTGTTTATTTGCATAGTTGCGGGGCAAGTAATTCGTCGTCATATGCATTGAAGAAGTCGTCTTCTTCCCCGCGAGTAATAGATGCAAAGTCATCCTCAGCATTGCAGACTTCCACTATGCCTTCTCATGCAGCGGTGGCGGGATCTGCAAGTCGTCTCGGGAAGGAGGGGCACACTCCAATCCATTTGTCCAATTATCCATTATGCGGTGGTCCCGTGACCTCTCCCAACAGGGTCTTTTAAGTTTGACATTGCGATAAAGTTTTTATCTATTTTTACATGGGCGGTAGCGCTTCACGACAGCGCTGTTTTTTTTTATTATTATTAAAGCCACCGCGCGTACCGAAGGCGCTCAGTGGTCGCCGCGAGGCACGCGCTCGCGAGGGCTCGGCATTTTCTTTGTATCTTTTTCCTGCAACGGCGAACTTACGGCTTGTACAACAGCTCCGCTGTTAATTCTTTTTATGTTTCCCCTGTAAATATACTTTGTTTCCTCTTCGCCTATAAGTACTTTTTATTTCTTCATCACCTGTTAGTAGTTTGTTTTCCTAGTTTTTTTTCCTACTTCTAACTTCTTTTTGTTTCTTCACTGTAAATATTTTTTTTGTTTCTTCATCTGCAAATAGTTATTCCCCTCTGAATACTTCTTGTTTTCTTTTCACCGGGAAATGATTTTTTTTAGTTTCTTCACCACCTCCAGTGTGCATCTTCTTAACCCTCAAATAAACCGTTTTTTTTTTCATTGTAAATAAACGATTTCATGACGAGACAAGATGTGTTGCTTTAATGTCAACTATAATTTCTGATGTGAACGGGAAAACTGCGTGCGGGCTGCCGATTTGTTACGGCCGGGTAGCAGAAAGCGCTGCAGTGTCCGTTGAGACGTCTTCAGTTAATGACAGTTCGCAGGCTCTACGGTAGTGCCGATCTGGAAGACGGCGGCTGTATTCCGAGGAAGACGAAATGCATGGCGCCCGTGTAGCGGGTGGTGTCAGTGCATATTATACAACCCCAAGCTTTTTTTTTTAATAGAACCACTTCACGTAATGCGCGAACGCTTTTGAAACTGCAATGTGAACTGGGCCCGTAAAACTACATTTCACGGGTGTAATCAAATGGGCTGACAAAAATTTTTTAGTGATAAATATTCGTTCTTTTACTCTTCCAGAAAGCGCACGATACCGCAACGAGTTCGTTTTCACCTTGATGATAGAAATGCAGCCGACGCGATACTGGCGGTGCGCCCATTCCAGCCGCGCGCCTTACCGCGCCCCGCCGCGTCCTACCGCGCCTTGGTCAACAGCGCCGCCCGTGGCATCCGCGCGCTGTGGAGTCACGTTTCCGCCGCTGGTACTCACACCTCCCCATTCTAGCCACCTTAGCCTTGGCGAAGCGGGCCTGCGCCTCGTGTAAAGACGGCCAGCCACATCGCTATCACCATCAAGCAATGGCGTGCGCCTATGAGTTATTTTTTGTTTTGTTTTGGGTGGCGGTGTGGTCGCAACGCGCATTTTCGGTGAAACTAAGCGTCCTGAATGTATAAAAAGTTACAGATAGCTGGCGCTATGCTTATTTTATTGTAAAATAATTGTTCAAACCCAGCCCAAATCATCGAAAATTTCGTTGAAGCGAAAGCAAGCCTGACAAATGGTTCGTTGGGGCGAGGACTTTGTTGCATTGACTTCTATGGCTAGCTGACGGGGAATTGGAAATATTTCGTTGAAGCGGAAATTTCGTTGAAGCGGCGTTCGTTGCAGCGGGGTTCGACTGTAATTCTCATGCAGTACACATGGGCACAGGTTTTCTCGCATGGTCAAAAATGCAGCCTGCCTGGGTGGACTTCCAAACCCACAACTTTTTGGGTGGCATTGCCAACCCTTCAATCACCATTAAAAGGCGGTGGGTCAATCTCACGTTCACAAAAGGCACATGGCAATTCAATGTAATTTTTTCAGCTTACCATAAAAGGCACAAAGTTCCATACAAAACAGCAACCTTTGCACCAACGTTTAGACACCGACAAATACTCACAAAGGGGAGCAACTTCTACAAGCGTACGAGAAAAGTGGGTGTGGCCCATACACACAAGTGCGCACAGCATGCAGTGGGCCTCTTAGTCCTGCCAGTTCTGGAACCCCTATGAGCAGTCTGACAACTTCCATCAGGCACAGAAGTGGGAGGAAAATGACTAGCCACCCCACCAAAAGACATCGCTAGAAGTGCCTGAAAATCGAAAACACTAGGTGTACTATGCCTGCTGTGCCCTAAGTTCGAAATGGGGACCCCAAAATTTGAGAAAACACTAGGTTTATGTGCGTAGAGATATTCAGACAATTTATTCCGCTCAAATTATAAGGACCGGGGAATGCAAATCAGCAACAAGTATTGACTCAGTTTGTTTCTTTTGCTTCCCCCCCATGTTTTCTTGCAAGGCTAGAAGAGCAGCCCGGCCGTGTGCAGCCCTCACCTGGATTCTGTGGCTGCGGCCCCAGCGCCCCCAGCCACACCGTTTGGATGTGCATCGCCCCGCCCGACGCCGCTGCCAGCGCTCCTGCCCCCGCCAACACTGCCGCTGCAGCTCGGAGGAACAAAGAAGGTGTTGAACCAGAACTGGAACATCTTCTCCTGCACGGGGACAAAGGAAGCAGGCGGGTCAGGTATGGACGGCCAAGGCCACAGCACCCATCTCAAATTGCAAGTTCATTTGAATGCCAACCAACACGGGGTTTGGAAAAAAAAAAAAAGAAAAAAAAAATGGGCAGAGGGCGCACTTCAGACCCTTGACAGTAGGGGCATGCCAATTTTCGGACGAATGCAACAGTCAAGCCCCTCTAGAGCGAAAGCCCCTACAAAGAAATATTTTATTAGAAATATTCTACGAATATGAAAATACTTTACGAATAAATATTCTATTATCAATTTATTGAGCATAGCTTTCTCAGTTTCCACCTTTGCTTGAATTATTAATCATTTGTTACATGATTATGTGTTGCTGCTCCCTATGAGAGGCCCTTTACGAGTAGTCTAAATAAATAAATAAAAAGAAATGATAAACCCCAGCCAAGTTTCCATCTATACCATGCATTGTAATTGCCTCTACAAGGAACACGCCTCAATGCAAATGTCTACAAAATGAAGAGTTACTGTAACTTCAAACACCACACATTTCCTTTTTGATATTAGCACATACCAAATGCTATAACAAAAGCATTTGTGCCACACACAGCACAAACCTGCCCTAACAAGCCTCCTTTGAGGATGGAGGGAAAGGAGGAGAATACAGGGGGCCTTTATTTACATGTGAACCACAACTGGGCTTCACGAGGCTGCTTTATTTATGCTGCCACATAATCCAAGCTGGGCCCCCATCCAGTTATTCAGTAAGCCACATTTAGCAACTCATTTAGTAAGCCTATGCTCCGGTACGCACAATCCCCAAGGTTGTTTACCTGTGAAAACCACTACACAGGATTGATGCTTTGGCTACTTTTAAACTCATACTACAAGAAAACCAGCGCAGACAATGGGACGAAGGAAGGGAAACACACAACACGGGGGCTGAACACACACACGCTTCCCTTCCTTTGTCCCATTGTGTGCACTGTTTTTCTTGGAGTTACAATGTACCAACAAGCTCTCCAGCAATTTTAAACTCACTCCAGCTGGCATGTTCCCGTCTCGACACAAGGCTGCCAGAACAATGCACATGCTCCATCTGATTTGACAACAGACTGTCTGGTTTGTTCACAATTGCATCTGCAGTGGGCTCTGCTCCCCATTTGTCCCTTTTTTTAATTTGTGAGCAGGCACACAGAGTCTGTCACAATGAATGTGACAACTCAAGCATTTTACCACTACACTTGTGGCAAGAAATTTTTTAAACTGTCCTGCAGGGGAGAGCAGATGAAAGAAAAAAGAACTTGCTCATGGACAAGCTCCGGTGAGCACAAAACAGGAGAACTCATGCAAAAGTGCCATTTTTCGGTTCCCCAAGTTGCAATCCCTCTAACATAAGATCCTATAAGTAGCCCGTACGATGAAATATTTCCACGGCCTTGAGCATCTCGTTATAACGGCATTTGACTGCAAAACAAATAGAATAGTAAAATTTAAAGAGGCCCTGAAAAAGCTTTTGACGATACATGGGTGTTTGCATTTTGAGGTAGTAAACCAATTTCCTAGGAATCACCTCCTTCAAGAATTTCGTTAAAGCGTTGAGTATTAGTGGAGTTATTGCAAATCAAAACATCACATTTTCACCCGCGCCGCGATTCAACCTCGTTTCGTCCACCTCCTCGCACCGCATGAGTGTGACTGCCCACGATGCCTCACTTCTCGGCATCGTAAGCAGCCACTGTTACGAATCGGCCCGCGCCGCCGTACTTTCCCGCATCACTCCTCGGCTGTGCGGCGAAGCCACTACGTGCGCCTTTCGACCAAGGCGCCACCGTGTCACGTGTCAGTGACTCATACCTTCATGCCTCGACAAGCCGGGCCAGACACCTTGCTTTCAACACGCTTCAAACTCCGGCGGTTGCCAGCGGCACGTCGAGACCCATCCCAAGGACACAGAGGCCCCGCGATCGCAGCGGAGTCGTCCTCTCTCCCCTCTCTCGGACTCAACGTGCGCCGAGGCTACCGACTGCTTACGAACTCTGGAAAGAGCGTTGTGTGTGTCTGTGATTCTCGTGGCATGCGCAAAATGCAGAGGGAAGGCTGTTTTGACCGTTACTGCTTTTGGGTATAAATAGACCCCCGCAAGCACTGTAACCCATTCCTGTTTAAGCAGTGAATCCATGCTGTCACTCTGCTCGGGTCCTGTATTGTAACCTCGCCCGGCGGGGCATTGTTCTGTGGCTTCGGCTCACCTCTCGCTATGAAGTAAACAGTTACGTTACCCTACGGCTTCTGGACTTCTTCACGGCTGCAACAGCGACTGGCCGCTCGCTTTACGCCACGCTACCACACGTATGCCGAAGGCGACGGAGCTCGGTTCGGCGCGGCCCACCCGGTTGCAACACCACGCTCGTGCGGCTCACTTTTCGGTAACGTCTGCAAGAACATCCGGTTGCGTCGTCGTCTGCTACTGCGATATTCTGCACCACAGCCTCGCTGTGGGACGGGGCCGTCTGAATTTCTGCGTTTTGTTTGGGCCATTTTTTATCCTTTTGCTTATGAATCCTGCACTCTGCTCACGACTGGAAAAGCTGATGGAAGAAATGGGGCGAGACATACGCGAGTCCCAAAATCTAAGCAAATGTCTAAAGAATCGCCTCAAAATTTGTTAGAGTGAGCACGTACATGCTTCCCGAACTGATGTCGGTTTATACAGGGGTGAGACAGCCGAAACAGATTTGGGAGCAGTTTCTGGAGCAGCAATATCTTGATTTTGGAGCAGAAGAACCTTAATTTGGAGCAGTTATCGACATTTACCACGTCATCTTACCAGCCTAAAAATGTGTGTGTGTGTGTGCCCGTGCACACACGCACGCACACGTGTGCGCGCGCGTGTGTGTGTGTGTATGGAGGGGGAGGGAGTACACTTTTTAGTCAGTTTAAAATACACACCACACTGCAGGCCTTCGGAAAAACCTTTTCAACAAAGTATAACAAGGTACGAACTTGCACATACCTTCTTGAAAACTTCCTAATTTTATGGAGTTATGCGTACGAAATGTCAAGAACCGTTATAAATATTAAATTAAAAAACGCTGCAATTGTAAGGTGTTTTCATTATCATTGTGACACTGAAATTATTTTTGTAATCTCACGTTGCACGAACGAGTGTACAGTCACGGCAAAAGTGGCACTAAATGTGCCGACGATCTTTGCACCCCACCAGCCCTCCTTTTTAATGCCTGAGGCGCACGTTCACCATGAACGTAATTTTAGTAACATTGCTATGTTTAGCCACCTCGCATTTGACCTTAAATTCCACTGGAGATACATCAACGATTACTACTCCCCACTATCGGGTGCTGCCCAAACACTTTGCGGTGACGCAGCCTGCGCTGCAACTTTCGGCATGTCGATCGTCTAATTCGCAGGACTCGCAAGCTCGATATGAAACAGCAATAACTCAGCGTTTTACAACATCGCAACAAGTCCGAAATGCCACCTCAAGGACCCCATTTATCGACACGCACCGCATTTCACTGAGCGGGCGCCATGTTGCTTTGGAAGAACTCCACCTTTCGAGCCGTGCAACTTCCCGTAATCTGGCACACGTTTTGAAGCATTATTATTGCGATAACGTGACTGTTCAGTACCACAACCAACAAAATGACTAATTGGGACTCAGCTGCGCGCGTAACCTAAGCCATGGAAAGCATTGGTGAAGCGCGCAAAGCACCTGAAAAATGCAGCCCAGCAATCCGGAAGGTCGTTTCAGAAGCTGTCGTTTCCTTCGTTCGACCTTCTTGCATTTTATACCCATTGTGGGCTTTTGAGAGATGATAAAGGCGACCAGAAAGTGTAAGACAAGGGCTCGATAAATCTAACCATACCAAGATCGTGGCGCCCGTGCCGTTCCAGAAACAAAGAGCACCAACAATTGCCGTTTTTTCGTCAACTTGCACAAATAGTTTGTCACCGGAGCTGACAGAAGTATTTTCCAATGGTACTTTGCAATAATTTCGGACGGGGAAACTTTGGAAACGCACAGATTATAAAACGTGCAATCCGAAATTGTGACTTTCTAAAATCCTATCTTTGGGCATTTTTCGCCATCTAATCGCAACGTTTTTTGATTAATTGATCAGCCAATCAAACCGCTAAAAACGTCATAGCCTCGAGGCCGGTAAGAAAATTATGTTGTGAAGTTGGAATTTTTCCCTATTAAAACTGACGTGAGCGTCAAAATCCTTCCTTGCCAGGTTGTTTTGGAGCAGTTTGGCGCAATTTTAGGAAATTTCATGCTTTTGGAGCAGCATGGCGCAGGAACACGGATTTGTATCAAAACTGCACAATATGCGCAGCTGTCTCACCCGCTTATATATTGCTTAATTGGCTGCTCATTCTGGCCAATGTTGAGCTTGGTTGTGTTGTAATGTGGTGTGGCGACGCCATGCATGCGCGTACACAGGCAGTTGTAGTATTCCATTCCGTTCTTCCCATCGGTTCTAAACATTTATAACCGTAACAAAAAGCAGCAGAAGGGTTGCACGGTACGGTACAGGCACTATTTTTAGAGTGCGTTAAGCCTTCCATTTCCCCCTCCCTCCAGGGACCCGTAGTTTCTGGGAAACTCCTACGCGACTGTGTTCGTCAACTGCTAGAAAAGTACACCATAAGAGATATTACGAGCAGTCCCGGAAGAGTATACATTGTGGGGCGGTGCGTGCCTGCCTCTTTCTTCGACTGTGCGTAGAATTGCAAAAAACAATTATTCCACCCTCGCATTTTTCTCCTGATGGCCTGGAGTCCCTTTTATCTCCATAAAGGCTGGTCGTTCATTTTTACGTGCTCAGGGCTGCCAGTTGCGATACGTGGAGGGTTTGGTTGCGGCCGCGGCCCTATATTCATCCCCCCCCCCCCCCCCCCCTGAAGCCTACCTTGTGTCTTGTTTAAGTGGATGGGAGGACACTACCTTGACGCTATATAAAGACATACCAATTTTACAATACACACAGATCAGTATTTTGCCCTCTGAAGGTACAATTGCCTTTTTATATATACACGAGCTTAAGACTGAACAAATCGTACCTATGACTCAAATGATGCATTGACATTCGATATGGTAGTAACACAGTTCAACCAAAAAGTTTTGTTTTGGATTCATGAATACAATTCCCAAACTATGCCACTTAAAAGGCAGGAAAAAAAAAAAAGAAAGAGCAACACCCTGCCGGGATTTGAACCAGTGGCTTTGATTGAACAGGCGTGAGGCATTAGTCCAATGCGCCACAAAATAACCTGTATACTACATTGAGACCCAACCCTTGCATCACATGAATGTTTTATACACAATTTCAAGGCTTCCTGGCTGGTTAACTGAACATTTCTTGAATAACAGTTGCACAGTAAGTAAGGTTCCATAAAGCCCCCACCATAGCTGACCTCCGGCAATAGCACTGCTCCGGCTGCGACTGCGATTTCACCCTCTGGGAATTGTGCTCGCCGTGCTTTTGTATTATGATTTACGCTAAAAACTTTGATCGATATTGATTCCTTATTACCTAATTCACCTTCGTAACTCCTCTTCTGCTATTAACATAGCTTACGTTTTCTACAAGCATTGATGGTCGCACACGAAATGCAGTTTGCAACTCCGGGAAACGAATTGTTGCCAAAGCGAATGGACAGAGAGTCGTAAGTCGAAATACAGATCGCATGTGTTAAGCTGTATGAACTTCATGGACCTTACTATGTTTATTACACTTAGGAACTAACAGAACAGAGCCGAGTCGCATTCAATACAGCACTATTGTTGTCGGGGTGCAGTTTTTGCTTCGCAATCGATTCGCGACACGATCGGTCGGCGCCGGCGTCTTCGGTTGGCGAGCCAGTCACACAACACGGACTTTTAGTCGGCCGACGTGTTCGTGTTGACGTTGGCATCATGTGACAAGGCGGTTGCCAACTCGAAAGTGGGCGTCGCCGTCATTGTGTCATCGTCGTGTCGGCCTAGCCAACGCGCCTTAACGAGAAGCGCGATAACAGAGTAAAAAAAGATAAATAGCATGGACGAGCACGATAGCGTTAGGCGTGCTGCAGGAAGCGCTAATTAACCAAAGGCGCCGCCCCGACCCGTCGACGCTGAGCAGACGACGCTTCTCTTGGCTGGAAGTGAGAGAAAAAGCCGTCCAATTGCAAGATTTCTGCTTCGTGACGCGCATGGGAGACTTGATGACGTACACAGAAGAAGACGGCAGAGCCCAAAAAGATGCAGGAAAGGGTGGGAACGTGACAACAAACTTTGCAACAAAAGTATGAGCTTTTTGCTGCATGTAAAAATGTTATATACTTGGCACAGACGACGTTGACCACCCAACCTAACGATTGCGCTAATTCATTTAGTGTGCTCAAAACGTCTTTCAGGGCCCCTTTAATGCCAAAGCACTAAATAAAAACTTGTGGAAACAGCACATGAGCAGGACGAAGGAGGACGATATAACAAAGCGCTGCATGTTGTTCCTCCTTTGTCCCGTCCACACGCTGTTTCCACAAGTTTGCAATAATGTACCAACCAACACAAACTTCCACTTTGTCGGCATTATATGACCAATTGAGCGAGAAAGGCAACGGCACTGCATTGTCTGCAGCAGTGAAACGGGCTCCATACACAGTGTGTACTTTAAAAATAAGACACAAAGAAAAGAGGCACGCGCCTCCAGTGAGGCAACGGCAGGGCATGCGCGGAGCCATGTGGAAAAGCAGAGTGTGCGGAGCCTGCAGTAGTTGCTGTGTTATCTATCCCCCACTCCTTTCGATAATGCCTCTGGTTAAGCCGGATCGATTTCAGCACACACTGTGCTGAGCTTTGAACCTTTGGCTGCTTCTGCTCTTCCCGCCCAGTGGCGCAACAGTCACTAGCAAGCCAGGACGCTCTGCGTGGCACAGAGTGCACTGCAGTGTTAATTTGGACATTAAAGCTTTAGCATTCACAACTCGTAAGAAGTACTTCGCTGTCCTTGGAGTCCTTTTAAATAGTTAAATGTACAAATTAAGTTCCCGGTATTCAATTTCTAGAACATTAAAAAATATGCAAGCACGCTAACAAATCCGTAAACTATAACTTTGACACCACCGTTACTCATAAAATCAGGAACATTGCTAGAAAAAAATTATCACTGAATGCCACAAACTTGATACCATAGCAATAATTTAAAGACACATCTAAAGGCACATTCCCACTGGCGATTTGTCTCGTCGCGCGACGGCGCGCGTCGCGCGATGAGGCCTTGAGGTGGTGTTAGCACTTGCGATGAGCGATGATGCGACTGTGTTCAGCGCAGCTGCTTCCCGACTTGTACATACGACCTCGTTGGTGCGTCAACCATTCGAAGTCAAAGAATACGCGACAAAAGCAGGTAGAAATCAAACTAAAACACATGCTACTAACCTGGAGCAATGCGGAAAGCATTTGCGGGTTGCGGGAGGAGCAGAAAATAACAAACTCACGAAGGCTCTTTTTAACATATTATTGCACGAAGAAATGCACACGCTTGCTTTCACGCCATAACACCCGCATCACGGCCCACAAATGTCGCTTCTTTTCACAGGCGCAACGTTCTGACGCCTCCGAACTCTACGCGTGTTTATCAGTCGCCGATAGACGAAGAGGCTGCAAGTCAACCTACCGTCTCGCTGTCCACCTAGCTCTATTTACAATCCATACACGCTTCTCCACACTGATGAGTTCCACGCTATTCGTTGATTAGTGCACGCGTACGCTGAAGCCACTGACCAAAGAACCGATGCACACGGGAAGTTGCTTGCCGGCCCGACCAGGCGGGTACAGCGATAGCGGGCCAAGCCGCCAAGCGCCTGGCCGAGCGAGCCAGCGGCGGTGGCAGCGGCGGCTCGTCCTTGCCCGCCCGCCCGCAGCGTTTGCATACCGGATGTAAAGAAACGTTTCGTTTCCGGCTACGTCAGCCTTCTCCGCGGCCGTGATTGGCTTACCGATTTTGTGGGGCCGTCGCGCGACGAGGGAATTCGGACCGAGAGCGATCGGACCCGCCGTCGCAAAGCGACGAAAAGCGACGGCCGGCTCGTCGCTTTGCGACGTCGCTTTTCGTCGCGCGACGAGGCGAATCGCCAGTGGGAATGTGCCTTAAAGGCCAACTGCAGTCAAAATTTAGACCAGTTGCAAACCTTATTTCCACATAATCTGTCTGAAAAGACAGCAAGACACAAAATATGACAGCTGAAATATGCTTATGCAAGGTGCAAATGACCGTCAATAACCAGTGATTTTGAAATCGAAATTGAGAAAAGCGTGGCCATTACGGCCAGGCAGGAGTGACGTTGCAGCCGGCGAACGAGCGGTCGGCCATCTGGTCGGAGCAAACCTGCGCGCAACCGCTTTGCGCTCGCAGTAGCTCAACCAGTTCCCCTGGCTGGCCGGGGGACCAAGCACCTGGCCAGCCTCAATGTCCCTTCCGCTTCATAGCTGTTTGTGCGATCCATGGGCAGGTGCAGCATCGTTTGCGACGGAGCTATTTTGAACATTTCCAACTGATTAATAAGCCATTTCACAGGACCACCAATCATGTCCCAGTTTGTTGGGTGGTACGCACTTACGTTCAATATAAATTTGGCTGCGGTGAAATTTGAGTGCAGTCGGTTTAACTCTCTCGCTACCGCGCGGCGCCTATTCAAATCGATCAATTTGATCGATACTTTGGGAGCGCCTTTTCATAGCGTTCCAGGCGTTGCTCGAACAAGTAAAGCTGTTCGTAGTTAGATCAGAAAATGGCCTTTCAAAATCAGTTTTGTTTTCATTTTTGCGACGGAAACGCGATTTTTGACACGCTTTTGAGTCACCTCGGTGTGGAAAAGGGGCGTGGTCATCACGAGTCACTGCTACCTACGAAGAATGCGTGCCACTCGTAATTACTCTGCACCAGTGTTTGTTTTTTTGCTATCAGGGCAGAATGGTGAACCAGCAAACGATTTTCAAACGATTTTCAATTGTCAGGTTCGCGCTCTGACAGTAATAATGCCAGAAATCGGCTGAAAATGTCAAGCAGTGCCTGGTTGCAAAGCTACTTTATGATTTTAGGCAGTTATATTACCTTTGCGCACGTTGTTCTAAGTACTGTGGTAGTTCTACTTACCCCAGGACCATTCGCAAACAGTTTACAACAGTTTCGGTTTCGTTTCTGCATCGCGAAATTCATATTTAGCGCTACTACGCAGTTACCCAACATCACAACATCAAGGCTACCTGCCATGGCGCCTGGAGCGTCCGCGACTGATCCTCGAACAAAGCACGCCACTCCTGATTTACCCCCGCCCTAACCAGATTTCTGCGATAAGAACTTGATTGATTGTAGGGTTTAACGCGCCGACGCAACGGAGGCGATGAGGCGCGCTGTAGTGGAGGGTTCCGGATTAATTTTGACCACCTGGGGATCTTTAACGTGCGCCGAAATCTCGTACACACGGGCGTTTATGCTTTTCGCCTCCATCAGAAAAGCGGCCGCCGCGACCGGGAATCGAACCCGCGACCTCGTGCTCAGCAGCGCAACGCCTTAGCCACTGAGCCACCGCGGCGGGTTGCGATAAGAACTTCAGATGCAAGTCAAAAGATCACACCCAGTCACAAGATATCTGTTCCGCCGAGGACAGCGCTTCAAACCGGCCTTACACTGCCAGCTGTTCGCCTTCCAGTTTCGTTTCCATGCGAGGGTATATCCGGGTGTCTAATGTTGCTGCTTAGTTGAACTGTCTATTCGGACGGAGTCTCTGATAAGTTTTTGTACTGTTTCATTTGAAAACTGTTAGGTGGCCCTGCAATAGAGGAGGCTCGTTGTGCTGAGCTTTTTCATCGCGCAACTGCTACTCGGCCAAAGATTGCAGGGCACGATTCTAGCGCATCGTACCTCGTTTTTGCGAGCAAGGCTACAATTGTGAGTAAGAAGATGATAATAAAGCTCAGCTTTATGTTTGAGAGATAACTGACCGTGAACGTCAACAAGCATCAACCACGGCGTTCCGTTTTCAACTTCAAGCATGTTTTTTTCCACATCGCGTGCTTGTCCCAAATATTGTGCTCACTGTAAATGCAAAGTCAGTCATTGACAAGATGTTTTTACGTTATGCAGGGGTGAGACAGCCCAAAGAGATTTGGGAGCAGTTTTCGGAGCAGCAAAATTTCGATTTTGGAGCAGAATAATCTTGATTTGGAGCAGGTAGGGACATTTAATACTCTGTCTTGTGAGCTTAGAAAATCATAATTTCAGCAATTTGAAGGGTCAAGTACACATTCCAATCAGTTTTGAATACCCAGAACACTGGAACAGCCTGACGCGAAAGAATTTTTTAAGAGTATCACAAAGTTCTAACTGCACTACCTTCTTCCTGATTAGTGATATTGTATTGCGGATGTACGCAACACTGACAACAAAACTGCCGTTAACATTATCAAATTTAAGGGCCCTGCAATTGTGGCGTGTTTTCTTGTCGTGTTAATGCTAAAAGTATTATTTTTTAAATCCCAGGCTGCGTTGTATGAACGAGTGTAGTCACAGCAACAGTTGAGCAACTTCGAGATAACGGTCGCATAGCCCAACCAGCCCACCCGTTGCAGTCCGTGGGGCGCTCGTCCACCCGGTGATCATTTGAGTAGCGTTACTGTTTAGCCACCTAGATTTGGGCATTAAATTTCACTTCGCATACATCAAGTGTTATTAGTCGCGTGCTATGGCAACCATGCAGTCCTGCAGCTATTGGGCTCTGCCTGGACAGGTTGCGGCGCCGCAGCGCAGCCCGCAACTTTCCTGCCGACCATTCCCTCCCGGGCCGAGGCTCGCGATCGCGCTTCGAAGCACAGCAACACCTAAGCATTTTAGAACACCACAATACACCGCATTTCGCACTCAAGGACCAACCACGCCGAAGCTGTAGGCCCCACATTTCAAAACTTTTTTACGAGCCGCGCAACTTCTCGTAATCTCGCACCAATCTCAAACCACATCCCCGCGTTAACGTCACTGTTCAGAGCCACAATTGATAGAATGAATAGACTGGAACACAGCTGATAGCGTAAAATAAACCAGCGCGTGAAGTAGGCAGTAGCAGGCAGATCAGGCGGCGGCCATGTTTGTAGCCACAGCGATGCCGAATAGGGAAGGCCGTTTCAGCGAACCCGAACAGAAAGCCAATCGTGTTTTAGAAGCTATCGTTTGCTTCATTTCAGTCTTTCTATTTTTGCCATTTCTGTTGACCGACAATAAAAGCAGCCACCGGGATGCGGGAGGCTTTCGTCCCCGCCGGAACTGACATGAGCATCAAAATCCGTGCCTTTCAGGCTCTTCTGGAGCAGTCTGGCGCAATTTTCGCAATTTTCACGCTTTTGGAGCAGCTTGGCGCAGGAAAATGGAAATGTATCAAAAAGGCGCAATATGCGCAGCTGTCTCACCCCTGGTTATGTGGGGGCAAATTGTCAAACTGCCAGATTTATTCCAGGGAACCACCCGAAATTGCCCATTTTGAATTGGAGGTTGGGTTTCACCGCATGACACGCGCACCGTTCGTGCTAACATATTTTATTTATACCTGACAAACTGTTCTGCACAAGTTGACATCTTTTCTAGGGCGTGTTTTTGAAATGTTTCCCTACAAAATGTATGTTCTAATTTTTTTCTACCACCGGTGGTTTGATATACACAACTCCTTTTTTATCATTTTTTTTCGACAACTTGACAAAAATTTTGATTTTGATATTTTTTTCACAACTATGATATATAAAAACATTTAAAAAACTGGTGTTATTGGAAAGGCTGTTAAATAATCTGCATTTTGTGTTCCTGTAATTAGTGCCTAAACAATTTTTTTTAGCAGGAAAAAAATGTTTTCTTAGACCCCTAAAAATTGGTCTATTTTCCGGCGGTAGCGAAAAAGTTAAGTAAATTGTAAACATTCTCTAATAACTGCAATAGGTTAAATGAAAGGTAAAGTGTAAAAGCAAGTTGGCCTACATTGGTAGATCGGAGTGTTGTGAATACAAATATGCTCTCACAGCAGCAGCAGTTGTTTATTAACGCACAAAATGCCGAAAACTCAAAAGTGAAAGAATAAATAATACCCTCTACAAGTCGAGACAAACAAACAAAAAAAGTTGGCCTAACCCTTCCAGCATCAACGGCAAGCCTAACTCATGCAGAAATACTTTGACAGCTTTCACGCAAACACTTCGACAGCTGTTCAACAGCCAGAAGGGGAAGGGGAAGGGCAAATGGCACCAAAATAAGTTGTAAAGACAATTTCCTAAAACATATTACAGTAGCTAAGCCTGCTAAGATAAAATAATAACCTCAGCACTTTTCACTGCGCTCATTCTCCTAAGTTACTGAACTGAAATTTGAAAACGATCGTAGTTTAGCATCGCACTTGTTTGGCCACGACTATGACAGCATCTTGGTTATTTTGCAGGCCTTCCACGGAGATGGCATAGCCACTTTCTCACACAATAAAGGCGAAAAGTAGGTACGTGATGTTTTCTGACACTCACATAACGACCACAGTTCTTTCAATCAAAGAACGCAGGGAAATCTCAACTTCTCAGAATATATGCCCTCATTAACACTTGTAGAGATGAAAGGAAGATGAAAGTTGACCCCATAGAAAATACAGCATCGTACAGTTAAAACCTGCCGGATAGCTTCTGTACGTTGCATGCCATAGAAAAATCCTGCAAACCCTTTTAAACAAGCTTTTTATTTTTCTACAAAAATTTCTCAAACATGCCGCAGTAGGGGCATGCTTGAGAAATTGTAGATTTTGTAAATATCGTAAATGTGCTCTTCGAACCAGAAATATCCACTTAGATTTGCAACTATTCAAACAAAATCATTGTTTGCTTCGTATTGGCTTCAAAACAAAAAAACCACTATTCGCACACCCCCACTGTTATATAACATCGCCTTCGACGCAAGCTCAGCGTGGCCTTTGAGTAGCGAGGGAAGGGTTGCCATGAAGACAGCTAACTATCGACATTAGGAACCGAAGTTGCATTTGTGGGGCTGCTGTTGCAGCAACACTTGCTAGACATGAAGTGGATTGTAGGAACGAGTCTCGTGTGGGAAAAGATGCATGCAGTCGGTACTGTAGATGGGCAAAAATTGGAAAAACCCTGTACGAGGAAAGACTTTCCCCTCACTGCACAGAAAGTTTATTAGGCGGCAAGATGTGAGGAAAGCAGTGTGCGCTTTTCAAACCTAGTTATCTCAAGGTAACGAAAGACACAGAATGTGTAAGATTTCCGCAGTTGCATGTAGGAAAACAGATGCACATTTTCCTTCAGTGTGCTCGTTTGGTTCATTTTCGATGGCAATTTCCGGCAATACAAACATTTTTGGCTAGTTCAAAGAATTTGAACCACTGAGATAGTATTGTAATTAGTGTTGTACGTAAAACACTCACACACCATGATGTTCACTTGTGCTCACTTAAAATTTTTAGAAGTACTTTATATAGGGTGTTTTCACGAGAGATCGGACAAGCCTGTCCGGTCGACGTCTTTAATTTTGACGAACATTTTATATATAGCTCCTTGTGCACAAGGGAAAACATATGTGAAGTTCTTTTGTGGGAAAAAATTTTTCCCTTTCTCAAAAAAATTCCAAAAGCTGGCTTGGGTCACTGAGCGGTTTGCGGAAAATTGGAAACTTTTACCGCTTTAAAACAAAAACTACTGCAGCTATCGAGTTTTTTTTCATGTAAAGATTTTGCATGCTCTCAAACGATTTAACATATTTGTGTTTGGCTTGCAGAGCGAATTCTTTCTAATAAAAATTCTCAAATCGGAAAAAATTTTGAAAATTGCCCAAATGTGGGGTTTTGTTTCTTAGATCTAAACAAGCTAGGTAGTTGAAATTTTTTAGTGTTATTCTTCTATCCTTGTTCAATCTTCATGCCAATTTCAGTTTATGTGGTCAAGACGCTTCATTATGAAAAAATCCCTGTACTGCAGCTAAGTAACGCCTTCTGGTATATTTTCACAGCCAATTAAAAAAAAAAAGGCCATGTTCAATTTCTTTCAAACTTTCACAAATTAAAGCCAAGGTTGCTCTCTATCCCCTACATCAGAAATATGTTGCTTCATTTTTTGTTTTGCAGCTAGAAAGCGCCAAATATGGCTTTGTTAGCAGTACTGCAGTGACACACCAAAGTGGTTTGTCAGAAGCTTATGACCGCAATGTAGGGCGAGAAATGGCCGTTACAAAGAGAAAATCATTAAATAAACACTGCGGTGAACATGCTTAGTTGAAATTGGACATGTATAAAGTAAACTGCACCTAAATCCCATGTTGAAGTTCTGGCTTTAGAGCCCATGTTTGGTCATGTGTATAATTATAGCCTGGTGCGGTCTCAACCGCGCAACTCAAGACCTGGCCTTTTTAAGCTCTGGACTTTAAATGATTGCCGCAATATTTTCGATGAAAAACCGTGGAGTCATGGAGTGATACAAAAATCTCTAATGAACCAAGACTGCAAATTATCCTTATGTACGAACTATATGCATTTCAGTTTTCTGATCTGGTACTCGCGCTGTTATCAAACTTCAGGAATAGCACCCTTGTGCAATTGTATGTTCATTGAAAATTTAAGTACACATGAACTGGTTCCCGAGGATCTCTGTGGCACTAAATGCTACTGCAAAGCACTTAGCACCGACGAGGTCGTACATCTTTACTGCCGTTCACTTGAGCATGAAGCAGGAGGGCAGTGATTGATTGATTGTAAGGTTTAACGCGTCAACGCAACACAGGCGATGAGGCGCGCCGTAGTGGAGGGCTCCAGATTAATTTTGACCCCCTGGGGATCTTTAATGTGCGCCAAAATCTCGTACACACGCGCGTTTTTGCTTTTCCCTCCATCAGAAAAGCGGAGGAGGGCAGTGAGGCTGATCTAAGTGGTCAATAGAGGGCTAGCGGCAACCAAAGCGTTTTAGATGCTAACAGTCCCAGGGCGGCAGCCATCTAGCGATCTTCAATACAGGCCAGGATGTACGTGCTGGTTAGTCGGCTGAACGGGATCTTTTGTTCCAGTGTTCAGATCTTTCACTCTAGGAAAGTTCCTTCTTTAGAGTTTTTTTTTTTCTTATGGCCCTCTTAAATAATCAGCACAAAGCAAAAGCACGCGCTCCTCCCTACTCTTGGGCTATTAGCCTTCTCTGGCTCGGCGATGTACGTGAAGCACCGCAGGCGATGATCAGGCAGGAACTGTTCCTAGCTAGGGTGGTTTTCTCAAGCCGCCTGATGCTGTCATCGCTCACGGCGGCTAAGGTCATGGTTACATGTTTTGTTTGATACTTTTAGCGCTGCTGGAAAGCATTAGATCACATCTTTCTGAAAATAAGCACGAAGTTCAGCCGCCATCCTTCAGTACTTGTTTATTTCCACGGGAACGCTTACCCCAACGCCGCAAGTTAAACTAAGCTCGAGCATAGCCTGTGCTCCCCGCTCACTCCTGAGAGGTCCGGATCTCATCTTACCAACTCTGTATGCAAGTGGGCCAGTACAGCACACACACAACAACGTTGAGCAGCGCATAGAGATGCATCCAGAAAAGCAAGTGCGCTAGTTTGAACGATCCCCTTGGGGTGCTTTTCTACAACTTGTTAAAATGCTGGCTATTATGTTCACGATTAATTTCAATAAAGCATGCTCCCCGCAATGTTTATTTAATGATTTTCTCTTTGCAACAGCCATTTCTCGCCCTACATTACGGTCATAAGCTTCATACAAACCATTTGGGTATGTTACTGCAATACTGCTAACAAGACCATATTTGGTGCTTTGTAGCTGCAAAACAACAAAAATAGTGCAACATGTTTTTTATGTAATTGATAGGGAGCAACCTTGGCTTTAATGTGTGAACGCTTGAAAAAAATCACAGATGGCCTTTTTCTTTTTTCTCAATGGGCTTTCAAAATATACCAAAATGTGTTACCTTGCTGCAGTACAGGGCTTTTTTCATATTGAAGCGTCTTGACTACATAAACTAAAATTGGACTAAGACTGAAGAAGGATAGAAGATTAATAGCAAAAATATTTCAACAACCTAGCTTGTTTAGACTCAAAAAAAAAAATCACGCCATATCCACGGAATGAATGATGATAAGTGGGGCGAAGCTCGAGAGGGGGAGATCATCGGTAACCGTAACTCTCCCGTGAAAGTTCGCCCATTACATCATTAAGAAAGACGTAAGACTGTGTGCGTACATTGTACAAATCAACTTTTATTTTCGGAGTCAATGCTCCCAGGCCCAGACCTGGTGAAAGACCCCGCGCCATCGAGGACTACCCCGCACCTCCACCACAATTTGTCACGTAGGATGGGACACAACGGTAAAGAAAGAACTTTTATTTTGGGCGAACTTGTGCCCGAACAAGACGAGAGGAAACGAGCAAAGGTCTTTGCGTCTCGTTCGATCTCCGAGAACGACTGCCTGCGTTCGTGGCGTGATCTCCCCCTCGCAGTGCACGTGCGCTCGCGCCTCCGTTGGCGAACACAGACAAGCTCGCGCTCCCGGTGCCGAGTTTGCGCTGCCGGTTGCAGCCGGTTCTTGCGCGTGCAACGCGGCCCACTTTGCGACATCTCCGAAAGCATGCGGCGGTCACGTACCACGAGACACAAGGGATGGACAGACCCATGACTTAAGGAGCTTCGCCCCTAAAAAAAAAGCCCCACATTCGGGCAATTTTCAAAATCTTTCCCAATTTGGGATTTTTTATTAAATGTAATCCACTCTGCAAGCCAAACATGAATATGTCAAATCATATGAGAGTAAGGTGAAAAAAACTACGGCGGCAGCTGCAATAGTTTTTGTTTTACAGCGGTAAAAGTGCACAAGCCACTCAAAGCGCCAGTGACCCAGCCGGCTTGGGGAATTTGAGAAGGGAAAAATTTCTTTTCCACAAAAAAACTTTACAAGTTTTTTCCCGTGCACAAGGAGCTACATTTAAATTATAATTCAAAATATCGACCGGACACGCCTGTCCAATCTTCGTGAAAGCACCCTATACGCCTTGTCAAAGATCATGTGCATGGCTTATTGAAAGGATTTTGTGGTCTGTTTGAGTGTGCAGCTCTTTTGACAAACCTAGCAGAGCTTGTTCCGTTGTGTTTCATGATACTGGATTTTCCACCGCTATTCTGATTGTACTTTTTTGATTAATGCAACGGGACTACATTACAAAAGGAGACATACTAGAGGTGTGCATATAAATCAAAACTTTGATATTTTTACAAATAGTGTTTGCTATTTGATTTAATTCACAGCGCAGGTCAAAAGTGGTGAATAATAGGGGAATAAAAGTTGGCTCTGCCGCAACACATGTAAACTTTTAGGTTTCACCGCACGGCATGCTCTTTTGGGTTGGCTTTCTCGCATGACAGTGAAACTGTGCAAAAAAAGCCTAATGCATGTAAGCCTCGCAGGAAACGAGTGTATGCTAGTTCTGGTGTATGTTTGCTGAAGTGGAACACTACCGTAAAATACTGAGCCAGTGCCCCCCTCAAAGTGCAGATAGTTCAGGGAATTTTGGGGAGGGGGGGGGCCTTGTTAGGAACTGCCCCATAATTCAAAATGGCGGTGTGCAAATGTTCACCAACCTTACCTCCCCCCCCCCCCCCCCCCCTTTCTGCAAAAGAAAAAAAAATAATGCAGTTCATTCAGGAGAAACATTTTTAGTAAAGATGCAGTCTATGAAGCCCCTCTTGGCACAACCAGTGTTAGCAATTCATACGGTGTTCCCGTCAACCGCGTTGTTGGTCCTTTTAGCCAGAGAATCCATTCTTGCCTCTTGCCATCATCTGTCCATTTTTGAGATGTTGAAAAAGGTGTACTCATGATGTGTTCGGAGTTCGTTCACGGTGGAGCCTAGGTGCATCTCTAAAAATCTTCGAGTGTCTTCTGGCTTTCGTTACGAATGCATGTCACGAACCAATGCTGTCACAAAGTCACAAGCACATTCGGCTATGTCAGATGACAATAACAAAATTGAGAGCGTGTGCGGAATCAACGGCTACCCTGAGTTCTTAGATTGGATTCTGGTTTAGCCAAGAGCGCAGTCAAAAGTGTTCCTGGGCGGTTTCAGTTTCCCTGGTTTGGGCCATTAACGGTGGTTGGGGTAGGGGGGCACTCGTTCGGTAATGCGTGAAAACTCAAAATACTCAGGTAATGAGAGGGGGGCGCTTGCACGGGTGGGGGCGCTTGCACGGGTGGGGGCGCTTGATCGGTATTTTACGGTACCTCTGGAAAAAATTTATAACCCGAAGTTTGCTGTAAATATTGTAACGTGGCAGCGCCTCCCCACCACCACCACCAAAATGTAACGTGGCAGTGTGACAGATGACACGAACCATGGCGAAGAATGATGAACGATCTCTTTACAGTACCGTATTTACTCGCATAATCCTCGCACTCGCGTAATCCTCGCACCCTTAAAGGGACACTGAGGTGATATGTAAACATTGCGGGATTACTAGCGCAAATTGTAGTCCGGAGTCCCCAGGCCATGTTTCGACCACTCTAGGCGCGTTTACGCGATTTTATTTAGTAGAAAAACTAATTCGAAAATGCTGTCCTCCTCTCTTTACGCTCGCCCATTTTCTGTGGCGTTTTTGTGTGACGTCAGGAGGGGAGGAGCTGGCAATTGGCTGGCTGCGCTACTGCACGGCTCCCCGGCCTTCAGACGGAGTCAGTCGGCCCAGCGTTTCGTCCGCCGGCCGCCGGCGGGTCGTCGCAATCAAGGAGGTTAAAAAAAATTGCTTGGTCGCAATTCGTTCGCTTAGTTGAAACGAAGCCAGGACACGTTTGTGAATGGAAGAATGTGCCTTTCTTTACTTGGTTTGTTTGTACACTGTATCTAGCTCCAAGTCAAAGTCGCTTCACACAGGCGCTGCACAAGCGCACATGCGACGCTTTGCTGACTGGTACGCCAGTAGGAAAATATAAGGCCTCTTGAAGGCGGGAGAAGAGTCAGCGAAGTTAATATAGGTACTAAATAAATAAAATCAACTGATATTTTTACCGTACAGCGTAAAACTAGGGCGCGGGAAGCACTTTTTTGCGCTGGGCGAACAAGAACAGCAGTCAGCAGCACGACTACGCATCTGCGAACGCTTTTCCGTCTACGAAATGCAATTGCTAGACGTGAGCTACTGTGGAAACTCGGGCGACGCTTACTGCAGGAGCGCAGTACAACAAATAGTCACCTAAGCTGCTTGAAATGCCAAAACTAAATAGAAGTGTAAACCGGTTGTGCAATATATACTCTATATTAGGGAGCCCTGCGGATCCGGCTTCGTGGCCGAGTGGGCTAAGGCGTCATGTAGTTCACCGCAAATGTTTTGCAAGTCACGAGTTCGAATCCCCGCGGGTACGTGCTTTTTTTTTTTTTTGTAAGTTAACTTTTTTGTTTTTCGCCGGTGTTTTCTATATTGAGTTCACCTTTTTTTGGGCCGCAACGTTCATGTCTACACGAACTAGTTCACAAAACACGCGCAGGCTGGCACTGGCGCGCTAGCGAGTTCTCGTTGGCGTGCTGTTGCCATAAGCACCGACTGCTTGCAGGCAGTGGGCACAGGCCAGAATGAACAGACCCTTGGCCTGGTGCGAACACGCTTTTTACGATACAGGCATGAGGGAGGCAAGCTCCAAATATGGGGCAAAAGCGCATGACATTTGGGCGTCTGCGGGTACGCGGAGGGCGTTCATGCACTGCGTAGGTCTCGGCTAGTGAATGCTACGACTACAAGCCGTCCTGGGAGGCTTATCTTGTGCATTTTACAGCCGCCAACATGGCAGAAGCGCGGTACGATGATTACTGAGGTATTGAGAATGCCCATCCAACAACGCCATTGGTTATGTTTTACAGAACCGAAACCGAAACTTGTTTGATTGCTAACCTTGGGCATCGTCCAATCACGGCGCCCCTCCTCTCAACGTCACAGCCTTAGTTGGTGCGGCCGCCGCAAAGCGCGCATGGTAGTTTTTCTTCTTTCGTGCTTTGTAAAATAATTACCGATTTGTCAACCGGATAAACGATGAAAAGTGTGCTAATTTGAGCCAGTCTACGCAGTGCAAGCAAAAACGGGAGCTTGACAAATTCACTTCAGTGTCCCTTTAATATGGGCCACCAAAACTTAGATTTTTCGGTTCCTCGCATGATCCTCGCACCCCCAACTTTGCAGCGGCGAAAGTTGCCTGCTCGCGAAACCCGCGTGGTGCACGCGCTCTCCAACGCGCGCCCTCCCCCGCCGCATCTCCATTCGGCAGAGAGCAGAGCGCTGTGTATCCAAGGCCATCCAGGCGCCCTAACAACCTGCATGGCTACTCCCTAACAGGCGCCCTAACGCGCTACTCACACTGTCCTTGAGCCGGTTTCGCGTGCGCGCAACTAGACTGCGTTCGCGCAGCCCGCTGTAGTGTCGTCGTCGTGGTGCCGTCGTTGAGCAGCAGCAGTCAGTGAGTCACTCGCGTCAATGGTGGATAGCTCGCTGCCATTTTGAGAACTTTTTGATCTCTTTGTTTTGTGCTTGGTGCCGCTTCGCCATGGGGAAGAACGCCAGCTACACTGCCGCTTTCAAATTGAAAGCGATAGAGTACGCGATCGAACACGGCAACCGCGCCGCAGGCAGGCACTTCGGCGTCACCGACTTCAACGTGCGTTACTGGGGTAGGGCACGCACATGACGACGACGAGATAGGGCGCGCGCCAGAAAGCAAAGGCGCCAATTTCATGATCGCTGATCGACGGGAGACTGTTTACGTTGTAAATAATAAAATAAAAAGAAATAGCTGCTGTTGGCAACACTGAGCTTACGTATACAAAAAACAACCGCTACATTTAGCGGAATTGGCAGGAGGCAAATTGGTAACACTGTGCACCGGATTTTTTTTACCCGCATAATTCTCGCACCCCTAACTTCGCATTGACTTTTCCGAAAAAAAAGTGCGAGGATTATGCGAGTAAATACGGTATTTACATGGCAGCCATAAGACAGCATGCTCCAGGACCCAGCCACTTCTTCGTCGTCTTCGTCGTTTCCTGACTGAACACAGGCAGTATGGGACATTGCCCGCCTATGTATCTTGTGACAATATATTGGCACGCATGAGTGAGGAACCAAGAGTTAATACTTTCTGACAAAGTATTAACTTTTAAAATACTTTAAAGTATTAAGTAAAGTCATACCAGCCACTAGCATGCTTAGCCTCTTTTCAATGACTGAAGAAACTGCATCTAGTCAAATATACTTCACAGCATGTTGGGAAAGTTTTCTCCCTAGCAATATATGCGAAATTTTCGCTCAAATGTATGCCGCAGAGTCTTAATCTTTCAGTTTTAATTTTTGTACCCCTTTCTAATTGAGAATTACTATACGACCAGTCCCGTTTAAGCACTGAATGCCTAAGCTTTCCTTGTACCCATGTTTCAGAACCTACCCACCCTCTAAGAAAGGATATTTGTATCTGAAAAAATTCGGTTTGATTCACAGTCAGTTTTCACTGTTTGTGTTCAATTTGCGGTTTTGAATTTGATATTCACACACTTCAAAGACTTACAAAAACGTGAACTGACACTCGCAGCCACCTTCAATTTTCCTCTGTATGTCTCTGAGAGTCATGCAGACACTTTGAGCTACTTTTTTCAAACAAGACATTTGTTCCTTTTTTTTGCACAAAGATCATGTTGCATCAGCCCCACTGGCAACCACCTGTATCAACTTACTTCAAAATTGAATGAAAAAAAAATTCACCTACGTGGGCAATGTCTGCTGTGACCATTATTCCCAGTAGCATCTATCGGTGCCACACGAAATGGTTGACACAGCCTTGTGGAAAGCGGAGCATTTCGCTGGCAATGATACGCGGTGCCACCAATCCTCAACGTCACACAACGCTCTGCTCCCCATGGTGGCTCAGTGACTAAGGCAGTGAATTACTAAGCACAGGACTGCGAGTTCATTACCTCGCTGCAGCAGCCATCTTTTTTATGGCAGCAAAAAACAAACACAATCGGCAATTGTGATGCTATACAAAGTGGACCCTGTGGGCCTGCTCTCTACGGCATGCCAAGGAATGAGGCACACTGCGGTTGCGTGAAAGAACTCTTTACTTACATCCTCCACCTCGCTGTTGCCAATCCGGGCATACACACGTACACACCAGCACAACCCCCCGCGTCCCGAGTCAGAGTCTCCGCGCGCGGTTCTTCCCCCACACCGCTCTCTGTGTGCACCAGCGCCATCCCTCGGGCGCCGGCGTCTCGAAGTCTTGCGGCCCGTGGCCGCACGCCAGGCGAGGAGGTGAGGGGCTCCGAGCAACACCCTCTAGCCCAGAAGATATCGTGCCAAGGCGCTTCCCACAACCCTAAAGTGCAACCTTTGTGCAACACGTGAGCACAACTGAGCGAGCAGAAATGCATACAATATGTGCCCAATGTTGAGTACATACATTTTTACGCCTTTGAAAAGAATTTCTGCTGTATCTGTGCACTGCCAGATGCCCACCCACCCTTCCCACAATCCGCACACACCCAGAGGAAGGAGCAGCACGCACCTTCTTCATCATCTTGGGTTTGTTGTAGACCTCGACCTTGATGTCGCCCCTGAGGGGCACTGCCCGTGTCAGGTGGAAGCACAGCGGCGCCCCGCTGCCCTTGCGCACCTCCAGCACGGGGGACGCATACAGCTTCTCCATGCTGCTGGAGTCGCTCTTCCACAGCAGGAAGAAAGGCGCTGCACAAGGGGGACAACAGGCAGGGCCTAAGCCCAACAATGGCCAACACTGACAAGACTGACGCCCGTTTCCCTTGACCCGGCCGAGAGAGGCAAAAAGGCACATGTAGGCGCTTTACAAAAAAGAATCTTCACAAAGAAAGATTGGTGGCTGAGATGACGGTGCTCTATCTGTGGCAAGCACCATAACGGCACATGACGGAGGGATAACGTAGAATTGCTTGGGTTTGGGCGAGTTGGTTCAAGTTGACTCGAAACTTTAGCTTGAACGAAAAAAACACAGGACATGGGCAGAAAACAAGGACACAATGCTGACTATCAACTGAGTTTACTAACAAAAAAGGGGAATATATATACATGAAACATTGCACAACATTGGCACAGTGCAACACTCTTTCCTCAGAGATTAGTTGACAGGGTAATCACTAAGAAGGTCCATTTCTTTCTCTGTCAGAGCTACGCAAGCTGTGCTGATGCGTGTGTCAGCTTTCCTGCTGATAGCCACTGCCTCGACGGCTTCACGTGCGAGGCGATTGCGTTTTTTTCCAAAGCACGTCGATATCGTCGATGTGCGTAGTGCATTTGGGGCAAGTGCGGCAATAGAATAAACACACACACAGCATTATGTCCATTTTTTCTTCCTACGTCCTGTGTATTTTCGTTCAAGCTGAAGTTTCAAGTTCAACGAATAACGGCACAGCTGCCCTTCTTCGTATCTTTCTTGCACTGAACAAGAAAAAGTGGCAAACGCTGCCATATCCTCTTTGAAGCTACTAACAAGCTACAGCCACTATTTTGGCCCCTACAAGGTGAAATTTTCCCACACATCTTAATAAACTTGTCTTACAATTGGAACTGCCACGAGGGCAGCCCCAAATGATGATCCACACTTTTGGTGTTAAGTGTTAACTGGGTGCATAATGCTGCTGTCTGCTCAAATCCTCAGCTACCCCTTTCCCATTGCCACAGCCATTCAGCGAGCTGCTTACCCCAAGTAGTCTGCACCACACACTCCCTCTCTCATACACCTCTCCTGTGCATCGAGCCATTCCAAGGGCTCACTGTGCTCACACTTCCTAAATAAGCATCATACTTGAACACAAAGTGTGCTGTGAAATGTTCTGTAGAGAAGATTTGGCTGTTCCTGCATTATTTGCTCACATGCGGCACTGAAAGCATGTATCCTGAATTCAGGGGTGAGACAGCTGAGTAAGATTTGGGAGCAGTTTTTGGAGCAGCGAAATCTCGATTTCGGAGCGGAAGAACCTTGATTTGGAGCAGAAGAACGACATTTATTATGTCATCTTAGGAGCCTAAAAAATTAAATTTTTGGCAACTCGGGGGGGGGGAGTGCACTTTTCAATCGGTTTTGAAAGTACACAACACTGACACAGCCTTTCAATACTTTTTTCTACCACAGTATCACAAGGTAAGAACTGCACTACCTGTTTACAAACCATTTTTAAATTCTTGCATAGATTTACTAAAGGCTCTATGCATAGATAGCGTGGAGTGCCGTTGAAAATATTGAATTGAAAAACTAAGCAATCGTAAGGCATTTTTATTATCATGTGAATGCCGAAATTATTACTTTTGTAATCCCAGACTCGGCTTTACGCACAAGTGTAGAGCCATGGCAAAAGTTGCGCAAAGAGGTGACAGTCGTCGAACCCCACCAGCCATCCCATTTCAATCCCCACGGTGCACGTTCACGACGATCGCAATTTGAGTAACTTTGGTATGTTTAGCCACCTCCCTTTTGGCATTAAATTTCACTTCAGATAAATGAATCATTATTTCTAGCTTGCAATAATAACCCCTCCCTCTATCAGACACTGCTTGAACATTTTGCGGCGATATAGCCAGCGCCACCACTTTCGCAGTGTCGATCGTGCCATCCCCGCCGCTCGCAAGCTAGCTATCAAAGGCAGCAATAACTCAGCGTTTTATAAGACCGCAATGAGTCCGATTTCACTTCAAGCACGCACCGCGCCTCACACTCAAGGCCGAAGCACGGCGAATTCGTGGGCACCACGTTGTTTTTAATGAACTCCTGTTTTTCGAGTCGCGCAACTTCCTGCAACAGATCAAACAACTAAATGTAAACCCAGCCACCCCCATAACCAAAACCACGGTAAAACTCGGCGAAGAGCACTCTGCCTGAACCACGAGCAACTGCTTTGCCCGACGGCCATGTTTTCCAATCTTTACCACACCAAGATGGCGGCGCCCAGTAATGTCGTTCCGGAGCACATGTTCCGGAGATACGGCGCTCTAAAAATTGCCGTTTTTTCATCAACTTCCACAAGTAGCTTGCCGCCTCATTACACATAAGTATTTTTGCTACTGAACTTTGCAATGGTTTTCGATGAGAAAAATTTAAAAACGCACAGAGTTATAACCTGTGCAACCCGACATTGTGACTTTCGAAAAAACTATCTCGGTGTCAATTTTATGCGAGTTTTTTATTGAATGATCAATCAATTTATCCTTTACAAACAGCATTACCTTGCGGGTGCTGGAAAAATTATGCTGTCAGTACGCATTTTTCCCTACTGAAACTGACGGGCGTTAAAATCGTTGGCTCTCAGACTGTTTTGGAGCAGTTGGGCGCAATTTTTGCAATTTTCAAGCTTTTGGAGCAGTCAGGCGCAGGAAAACAAATCTGTATCAAATCTGCGCAATATGCGCAGCTGTCTCACCCCTGTGAATTTTAAGTGTGGTGTCTGCCTGCCAGTTATGATAGAATGGCGGAAAAAAAAATTGAACAGAAAAGAGAAAAAAAAGCAGCTCACTCGCTTACTGCACATGCTTACTGCTATCGTTACCTTTTGTCACAGATGCATGTTTTTAGTTATTACTTCTCTCCAACATGACGTGCCCGCCTGACTCATTATAGTCTTTTTGACCTTGAATGGATGCCCGCATAAGGAATTTTGTAAGCGAGGAACAATAGCTAAAGGTCAAACCTTGCACATCCTAAAACACAGCTGAAATATTTCACTAGTTTTTCTTCCTGTCTACGTTTCAACATTGAGGTCGTTGCTTGAGGTTATTGCTATGCCCTAGAAGAGAGACCTCAAAAAAAGTTATTCGAAATTCTGCACGTTAGCAACAAGCACTATGAACAGCAAAAACAATTCAATCACTAAACAGCTTGCAGAGGAGACGCGGCAGTTATAAGAACAAAAGTGCTGGCTTTAAAAGGCTGCCTCAATTGTGAAATCAACATGCCAAAAAGAAAAATCGTGTTTCAAAAGCAATTTAAAAGAAGCACTAAACAAAGAAAACATGGTCTTGACTGCAATCAACTTTCACATTGCAAGACAATGTTGCTAACAATGCTTACAGCTACACGAGTGCAGTTTCCGGGGCAAGTTGGTCAAACATGGCAAGAAAAAAAAAGAAAATAGAAAGAGTGCATAACAAACAAAGACTATACACTTTCTCATCTCGTTATTTTGGGCCAGTTTCTGGACAGATTGAGGAGCAGACGCCACCGTTTTCTTTAAAGTCGCCTATACTGCCCCATCACCACTTACTGCAGTAATACCGTATTTTGTCGAATTTAGACTGATACTTTAAAAAAAAAAAACGTTTTTTATAAAGTCAGAGGGCCGGCTTAGATTTGAGGATGCGGCTTTCCTGTCCCCGCTAGACACTCAACGCCATCTCGCGGCTACAGGCTTGCAGCTTTTCAAGCTCCATTTTGCTTGTTTGAATATTATGAACCCAGCTCTCAGTGTTCCGTGCTTGCTTGCTTACATTGCCACGTGACCTTGAGAAGTGCCCGTGTTCGCGGCCCAATGGCGCCTACCAAGCGGTGCCACTACACCGCAGCTTTTAAGCGGAAGGTAGTTTTGGAGGCCGAGAGGACTTCAAACCTCCAAGCACAGCGCGACTTTGGCGTCGATGAGAAGAACATGCGCAGATGGCGGAAGCATCGGAAAAAACTTTTCAACTGCACTGCCAAGCAAATGGCCTTCACAGGACCCAAGAAAGGTCGCCACCACAAGGTGGAGAAGGATGTCGCTGACTTTATCCGGAAGCAAAGAGAAGGTGGAACGCCTGTAACGACGGAGATAATACAGGCGAAGGAGAGGGAGATCGCAAGCATTCGAGGCGTCGCCCAAACTGAGTTCAAGCAGCAGGGGCTGGGTCACTTCTTTTATGAAGCGGTTGAAGTTCAGCCTGCGACGGGGGACGTCTGTGAGCCAAAACCTAACCCCTGACTTCCCTGACTTCAAGGAGAAGCTTGTCACATTCTAGCACTTTGTTACTAAGACGTGGCTGGAAAGGAAGTACAGACTGGGTGTATTTTACATGCCTGTGGCCTACACAGTGAAGCAGAAGGGTAGAAAACAAGTGAAGCGCACCACCGTGATGTTGTGTTGTACGGCCAATGGGCGAAAGCTGCTGCCGTAGATTATTGTTAAGAGGAAGACTCTTTCAGCCTGGGAAGTTTTCCCTAAAAACGTCGTCGTACGAGCCCATGAGAATGGGTGGACGAGTGGTGCCCCTGTCGAAGATTGGGTTATTAAGACTGTTTGGCAGCGCCATGCCAGGGCTCTGCTGTTTAAGGAGTCACTCCTGGTTCTCGACTCCTAACGCGGCCACTTGACAGATGCCGTTATGTCCGCGCTTCCAGACGGTGGTACGAACATTGCGGTGATACCCGGCGGCATGACGAGCCAGCTACAACCGCTCCACATGGCCATCAACACGTGATTTAAGGACAGAGGACAGGCTGCAGAAGCATTACAATAGCTGGCTAATGCTGCAAGCCCACCAACTCACACCGACTAGGCGCATCAAGCAAGTTTCACTCAGCCAAGTGGCGAATTGGGTTGCTGTGGCATGGGACGAAATTCCGGCCGGGCTAATTGTGTGGGCCTTTTGTACGTGCAGCACCTCGAACGTGCTGGACGTAAGTAAGGACAGTGGGCTGCGGCAAGAGGACAGCAGCAAAGAGGACAGCGATGTCAACGAAGACGACGACAACGGTGAGCATTGAACGTGCTATGACAAGCACCGCACCGCAAGCGTAATAAAGTGCATGTTCTAGTCCCGGTCCAATGCCTTTTTTCATTCAGCTTACATTCAAGGTAAGCTTTAATTGTTTTCTGACCTTCCGAATTTTGGGGGTCGGCCTAGATTTGAGTAAATATGGTAGTATTTAACAAGGTGGAAAATTCCCTGACACCGCTATACCCATTACATTTTGCCCACAAAGATTGTTGCACAGTAATGAAAAACTAGTTTAATTATCACATACTACACTTTGCATGGAGATGCGCAGTAAAACCTTCATTACAAAGCTAAAGCAGCAGCAAAAATTCATTCGTCATAATGTTGCTTTCTTATAGCCTGTATTCACTGGCGAGGCACGCACGCAGGCAACCATGTTACATTGATTGATTGATTATAGGGTTTAACGCGCCGACGCAACGCAGACGATGAGGCACGCCGTAGTGGAGGGCTCTGGATTAATTTTGACCACCTGGGGATCTTTATCGTGCGCCGAAATCTCGTGCACACGGGCGTTTTTGCTTTTCGCCTCCATCAGAAAAGCGGCCGCCGCGACCGGGAATCGAACCCGCGACCTCATGCTCAGCAGCGCAACGCCTTAGCCACTGAGCCACCGCGGCGGGTGCAACCATGTTAGTGCACCGTTACTGGTTACATAGGGCTCCGCAGGATGGCGCTACTTGTCCCTACTAAGCACATGATATGTGCTGGACGTCCCAAACTCTACCTCACCGAACGCAAAGTAATGCCTTGAGTCCAATGTGAGTGCGATTCAAAACATCTCTGTTGACACCACCATTGAGAATGGGGTGAAACGGAGCAGACAACGCACGCCGGTGTTTTGTTTTTTGTTTTTCTTCAGCATGCGGGCGCAGTGGCACAAGCCGCGCCATGTCCGTGGCCGTTTCCAGTGTTGTTAAACGAATAAATTGACAGCTAAACTTTTTAATGAATACCACCTATAGTCATCGTCCACCCCTCACACCAATACAGCAAATGGCAACTACAACTACCTACTTCGTTATATCTAGTACTTCGTCATAGCACATATTATATTATGGGAAAGATTGTAGAGAAACCAGATTTAGTACTAATAATCGCCCACACTTGTTGCTAAACTAATCAGAGGTCAAATTTCCTTCAGGGCTAGCTTAGCATAACAAATCAGCATGAGCCGCATGACGTGTCGTCCGATGCTTACGCCGCAAAGGACAGGCTCGCTTGCACTGGGGTGTTCCAACTTTATGGCTCGCCCTCTCGTGGTCATTTGGAAATCACGAAATCACTTTCATTTGCGACACAAGCAGCCATCCCACGTGGCCTTTTTATGCCCTAAACTAGTTTTGCCTCTTTCTTACACTGGCACCTCGCTTCGCCCAACCATAGAGTTTTTTAATCTTGCCTAGAGGGGAAACTATCGCTAGTGCCTACACGAGTTTGCAGAAGAGCCCTCCAACCTCATGGGAATCATGGTAGTGTGCAGCTTGGCACTGGCATGGCCAACAAACACACTGCAGCATCATAAAAATTTTTGCTTGAAAAACGGTGACGAAATATTGCGTCACTAATAAATCACACTCCCCCGAGAGGACTGCTTCTCTCACTCACTCAAAGTTCGAAATGATGTGCTTTGAAAAGAGAGAGAGGAGTAGAGAGATAAAGCAGGCGCCTTGCATTCACCATAAGCCACCAAATTCAGCGGGCCATAACGAATATATTCAGAAATTTTTAATGCACCCAGCGCAGTGCTTCCTTGCTCCTAGCTCTTGCTCCGAGGATTACAAACCATATCTATAATCCTGATTGCTCGCTAACAATGACAACAAGGTGTCATGTAAAATGTTCCACTTCGCCAATACATTCTACCATGTTGTGTAGAAAAACCTAAAAGTTTTTTTTTTTTTTTTTTACCTACACACCGACAGCACACATCCGTTAGGAGCAGAATAAGCTCACAACCTAGCCTCAAAGAGAAAAATTTTCAAAGCCACAGTGCAATTTTCTTACCCAGTTTTTATCGCCATTAGATCCCAAAAATGAAGTAACCTTTCTTTGTGCAAAAGCTTTTTATGAACAAAGCCACTCAACTCAATCAACTACCCCTGCAGTTAATGTATAGCGTATCATATACGACCGCCACTCCATAAAACATGCATGAAAAGAAACAAAACCTTGCACTCTGAGAAGCAACCTGTGTTGAGTCTCGCAACGATTCGTTCAGTGGCTCCCCCTTTGTACGAGAATTTCAACTGGTTTTGTTTTGAAGCCTCTGTTGTGGCAGCCGCATGGCATGCACCGTGACAAAAGTTGGCAAGTAAATTATGGCCCTTCGCAAGAGACACATTTGGTATCATTCACAAAAAATTACGAGGGAATGCTGCTGTTATTTCCCGTCCTGTCAGGATGTTTTTAGGGCAGTAAAGCAGCGCAACGTACTGCCAGGCAGAAATGTTAGAGCCGTGTATGATAGAGTGCAGTTAGGGACATTTTCCACATGCTATTATGACGCTGAAGTTTTAGCAACACAGTCAAACCTCAACGTAACGAAGTCGGTAAAATTCGTAGTTTATTTCGTTTTTGAAATTTGCGGTTAAAATAAAATGTTAACCGCACGAAGCGGTTCCTGCAAATAAAAATGTGGCATGCATACACAGCTGGCGCACTGTTTCTGTTGGAGCTTAATCGTCTACGCGGGCATCAGCATGAACAGCACGAAGTGTTTTCTGCATGCAAAAACGCGCCTCGCAAGCCACAGGCACGCTGACGCAGCCGCAGAGACCGCCTGCTGAAACGCAACACGAGAGCCAAACGAGGTTGTTCACGCGGGAAAAAATCTGATAATGTGGGCGAAACGTGCACTGTAAAACGTCATACATGCTGCTTAGGAAAGTGCCCATCAATATACTCCGTGGTGGTAAGCCTAATCGTCTCTGGCGGGGCCAGCAGGTAACCCCGAGCGCTTCAAATCTTCCACCATAAGGTGCGCGCCTCCCCATTGGCGAAAGTCATCAGGCTCGTCCCCCTACTGCACGTGGCGCAAGTCGCTTTCTGGCCAATGCAGAAGCCACCGCCAGTGCGTAATCGTGGACGCGGGCGTGAAAAAACGCATGCGCAAGGTTCATAAAGATCTACAAATGCTTTGCCGCGCTTTTTCTGGAACAATGGAACCCAACAAGCATGAGCGGACTCGAATGAAGGGCAAAGCGGTGGCATGCGGCGGCGGCACCATACGCAGTTTGTAGGCAAGGAGCTCACTCACAGACTCCGTGGCTCGCTGCATCCACAGCACTGGGCGGCCTAAGTCGCTGTTCGCGTTTTATCGAGACCCCTTTTCAGCACTTCCGTCTTCCCAAATCTACTTTTACAACCAAAATTTCGTGCCTAGTTGTCCATGAAACTTCATTAGATTGAAATTTTACAAAACTGGACTTCAGAGGGTGAAAATACATAGTGTACAGTCATGGACAATTCAAATACGAACCGCGGAGCGCACGACCGAAGATACCGGTGCCGTTACCTGGCAGCGGCCGTGGAAAATGCTAGGACATGCGCAGTTCAGATGTCGGGAGCGAGGCTGCGTGTCCCACTGCGATATGTCGCCCTCTCCTTGCCCGCATGCTTGCCTTGTCGCCATGCCGCAAGAGCGCTGTATGCACTGAAAGTTCTACCGCCGCTGCAGCTTAAGGTGTTGGCCATGTTGAGAGCAATGCGGCAGGTAATTGCCTGCAGCTGCGGCCAGTTCTTGCGTGGGAAACGCATGCACGCTTTCGTAAGGCATACTGTTGACCTCATCATGCTCTCAAAGAAAACCAGCGCGCAGAAATGCAGACAAAAATAAATGCATGCCGCCTAACTTTTGATGGCGCTGCAATGTTTTGCGTTCGTGGTGCAGTGGCTCGGGAATTGAACAATGAGCAGGCCGCCAAGAATGCTCCATTGTTTAACGGAGTCATGGCTGAGTCATTTCGCGGGTTCTGTGCTTGTAGCAAACAATAGGTATACCACCAGAATTCGTCTCCAATAATATACATTAACTGCAAGCATTGTGTGGGCGGGGAAAATTACGACAGAATTTTATTATTAACAAAAATTAAGAAAATAGGGAAGTCCAACCTATCTGTAGGGCAGTTGCCCGCGCGCAACAATTTTGGCGGCCTGCTTTTTTTTTTTTTCAGACACCTCAGTACTTCTAGAAATCTGCGGAGCAGGTAGCACTAAGCATGGTTTGGGCGTGACCCATGCATCCATCGTTATTTGCTCAAGTTACTGCACCCTGCATGCAAAGCTATGTCGGCAATGTGACGCCAGCACACACGGGGAGCAGGCGCTCGTGTGAGCCGAGCACACAGAGGCAGCAGATACTATCTCGCGCCGCATTGCTAACAATTGTTTCCAGCGCTCTTGCGGCATGATGACAAGGCAACTATGCGAGCGAGCAGAGGGCAACATATCGCAGTGGGACACGCAGCCTCGCTCCCGACATCTCAACTGCGCATGTCCGAGCGTTTTTCCACGGCTGCTGCCAGGCGACGGCACCGGTATCTTCGGCTGTGCGCTCCGCGGTTCGTATTTGAATTGTCCATGACTGTACATATACTTGAAGTTAAAAAAAAAATTCCGTGGTTCGTTACATCGAGGTTTAACTGTAATAAGCATTTTGGAGTGGCGGATTTTCACTCGTTCTCTCTTTGCAAGAAACCTAAGCAGCTTTTTTTTTTTTTTTTTGCAGGTAATGAATGTTTTACAAGGCAAGGAGTCAGCCCCATTCCCGAAGATTGCAACACAAGTAGCAACAGCAAACTGTTTGATGTCAACAAAGACGACACTGCACCACTCTGGCTCCTTCTGTGTGCTAAGCAATTCCCATCTGAAAGTGAAAAGGAAAAGGAAGAAAATGCTGCCCACTCAGCAGCAAGAAAAAAATAATTGAATTTGTCAGAGATGCTACACGTTCATCAACTATCAAGAACCACTGCACTTCCTAATAGCTTTCAAGATTAATTTTTCGACTGAGCTCTACCAAAAGATGCAGCTGGAGTCCGTCACCTATTCTATTCAATGCCATCTTAAAAAGCCCTCCCAACAACACTGAAAGAACATGAAGAAAGATTTACTGGCATGGCACTCTACATTCATTATTCATTTTGAAACTACAAGTTGCCAATGAAGTTGGGCTTCAGAAGTAACGAGACTGCAACGCTGGAATGAACTGCAAGTCTCTTCCCTTCCATGACAATGGCCCATTACTGCCCCCTGGATAAGCTGGGCATGACAAATTGCACAGTGACCGCACTTCAACATTACCCATCCACATTTGGGCCTGGCACCGAGAGAAGGAAATCATCCTTTACAAAAGACCCCATATTTTGAGATAATGCATTGCTAAGGTGGTGCTACCTAAGCAAAGAGCTTTTGCTAAGATGCTGAGTTGCTCACTGGTGCCAGCGACAATGACCAACTCCTGGGCGAACACAACCTGGCGCCAGAAACAATGAAATAAGGCTGGCCCAATCAATCCCAGAGCACTCATCATCAGCTTCATTTTGGCAACTAGCGAAGTAGGGAGACTACTGCTTTGGTACAATGCGCCGAACCCCAATACGTGGCTGGACAAAGTGTGTGAAGTGTCCACAGCTAAGCTTAACGCAGTGCTGTGGCATGACAATCCTGTGGTCACCCTACTGTGCCCCTTGGTCACTGATGTGGGAAGAGCAAAGCACAACTTCACCTAAAAGAATGCACACAAAACGGTGCCCCGCCCTGAAGCTGCCACGTAGGTGGTGCTAGGGTACTGTAGTATCCCATTAGAATTCAATCAAAAAAGTGGTACCACCCCATGTTTTTCCATGTTACGGGCTTGGCTGAAACAAATGCACAGCTCCTGTGGTGAAAGCAGCAAGTCCCCCACTTCTTGAATTACAGTTGTCTGTTGCTACAGGGCTGTGCAGAGCTTGCAAGCAGCAACAGAAAAAGATCCCTGGGTGATCCAGCTCAAAAACGAAAAGGCTCCTTCAAGCCAAGAACAGGACAGAGGATAATGCCATACGCGCGACTACTAAACGCCACTTGGATTAAACCACTCACTAACATGGCTGGTCAATCGAGTGCAGTGCACCCTGCCCTCTCACAAACACCACACAAATGTTTCTTGTCAGATGTGCAGTGCTGTACCGCTCCAACAGGGGACCCTAGTGCTTCAAGTGGTTTCATCAGACTCGCGCCACAACAGCAAGCAAGCAGGAAGAGTGTGTGACCCTGCTAAGCTTTGTCTTTAACAACCACTTTACTTAATATATCCTTAATAGCGGCCACTGCTGCACAGCGCATCATACGTGATACGTCACAGTATATCAGCAATAAAGTCATACCCTCGTGCTGGCTGAAAACAAATACTGTTTTGGGTATTTTGGCAACAAATAAGAGCGGTTCCAAATCTTCCATGTCAAAAGAAAGATCTGCCAAGGTTAGAAATTTCACTAAGTGAAAGAATATCTCAACCAATTTTGATGAGGCACACCCAATGTTCCGACAACAAGCTTAATCAACCACAACTACGAGTACACGTAGTGAGCTGAAACATCCAATGCTTGCAACACAGTTTCTATTTCTCTTGAACTGGTATTTCTCAAAAGACCACAGTCGTCCAAAGCAAATGGGGCAACATTGCCTACGATGCGAATTGACTAAACATGAACTGCTTGCTCATCAATAGGGGAAAAAAAAAGTACCAAGCCATATGCTGGCTTGGTAGGCTTGGCTTGGCACACAGAGAAAAATCAAATTCTTGCTGTCAGCGCCACGCTACGATGAAAAAAATGCTGTGAGCATGCAAGATTGCTTCTGATACAGAACTTTGCAATCCCAGCATGATACCACTCTCTGCTAATAATTCTGCTACCTTCTCACGAAGGACAGAAGCTCCGGATACAACAAACATGCACTGCCCTAAACACAGCCTTGGCCACATGATGCAGGATGGAACACTTCTCCCCATGAGACCGTACAAGGTTCGTTTGTTGATTTCGCTTGCACAAAGTGCATCAGTTTTCAGCAGTTCTAGACTGATACTGCCCCCATACTGCCCGCCTGGCACTCATCCCATGCCTCTGCACCCAGCCAACACTCGGTTACCTGTGTGTGCCCGAGAATGCCATTTGGTATGCCCGCACTCCCTTGCGCTGCGGTTGTAGGTTAATCAAAACAGCACAGTGCCAGCATTGTGAGCTGATACTGCACTGACAGACCGAAGGGGCCGGTAATAGTGCATTGCGTCAACCAGCCCAACCGGTGAACCAAACCAGAGACACTATGAAAAAGTTCACGGTAGCCCACCCAGGCAGACAAGAAGCAGGCACAAGCTTTGCTTTGGCGCCTCAGGATGACAGCGAGAAGAACAATAATGCCCAAATTCCCCACTTAACCTCTCACTCGCACAATAGTGTAAACCTCGTCAGAGTAATCGGGTTACGTTAACGTAATTGCAGTCCTTGTCAGGAAACCTCAGCCATAACGAGTGCAAGCTTTACAGCGAAGCAATTTCAGTGATCCTCTAACCACCTACACTATGCAGTAGACAGCAATGCTAATCTAGGTATGAAGGCTGAAGGGATAGACAGGAGAGTAAGTTGCCACAATGTAATGAATAGCACAGAGAGCACAGACCGAAAAACACAGCTGCTGCTGCTGTTGGGATTCCATAATACCCGCTTAAAGCAACACCAAAAATCTCTTTCAGTTACTTCCCTCCTCCTCTGGAGTACCACTGTAACACCATGCAGCAGTAGTCCGTATTTAGGCAACAACGTCATACAATTTTCAATTCAATTTCAATGTCAATTCAGGTTTATTTTCCCCAGAATCAACTGGACGACTTCCTGGCTAAAAGATGCTTGAACAGCTTGACAAAGGCCAGGAAGCCAATCAAATAATATTCAAATAATTCAAATAATAATAATAAATAATACAATAAATAATTAACAAAGATAACAGCTGAAGCCCCTGATACCATAAGTGCGGCGAGTGCAATCGTAGAGCCATTCGCTGCGTGGACTAACAATGATTTTGATTACCTTGACAGTACATTTGCGAGTTAGACAGCATGGTGATTCTGCAAATGTTGCTGTTGGCAGCACCTACTACCAGTTATTTTTTCCCCCCACTTTTACTGTAGCACATATGAAGTTACATTTGCAATGGACATAACTTATTATTTAGCACCAGTAGAGTAGTCTTTGCCTGCATTCTTTCATGCGATCCATTTTATATATCTGACAGAAGCTCATTAGTCACGGAATACTAATTCGGCATCTTTCGCACACCATCTTGCACTGGAGGATATTTTTCTAGAAAAACTGAAACTAAGACCGAGAGAGCGCTCGAAGAAAGGGGCCATAGAAAAATGAAAAAGGGAAAGGTAAAAGTATATGGGGGTGCTTCAGAAGGGGGGTGGGGGGGGGGAACACAAAGGCATGGTAATGCTTGCAACACCAAGTGGAGCGAGCCTCCATGGCACCCCCCCAACGTGAGAGTGAAGAGGGGCCTACTCACAACAGGTTCCTCCATTGAAGGTAGGCACAGGTTCGAGAGAGAGTGAGTGGAGCACCAGCGTCTCCGGGTTGTACTCCACGTGTGTACTGACTAGCTTGGCATAGTACTCCACGTACCGTCGCTGGCTGGGGATAGTCACCCCCTGCACAGATCGCAAACCAGGGCATCAAACGCTGTTAAGTATCACTGGCACCAGCCCAATTTGGCAGAAAATCTGTCCCATGTACAGGGGGGATTAAAAGAAATACGAACAACGGAGAGCAAAGCCTCCGACGCATGCTGCCCCGCCTGGCTGCAAAGTCAGTAAACTGCGCGCATGTGCACTTTTTTGATAGCATTTGAGACTGCGCATACCTTCATTTATGGTAAATGCTTGATCGAGAAATTACGCATGGTCGTTTATTTTGAGGCGCCTTTTCACGCGGCATCGCCACTGAGCAGGGTGATTGTTCATTGGCATCATGCTTACTGCAATCAGGGTATCGCGCGCCTGGCCCCCGAATATAGCAGATAACAGGGACTCCCATCCTGCTCAGTGAAGAAAGAGCGTAAAAAAGCACCTCAACATAAACGAATGGTGTCGATTCTCGATCAAGCATTTCCCATAACAGTATACCACACTCTCAAATGCTACCGAAAAATTGCACGTGCGTGCAGTTTACTGATCTTGCAGTTAGACGGTGCAGTATGCATCGGAGGCTGTGCGCTCCGTTGTTCGTATTTCTTTTAATCCCACCTGTACAGAGACTGGAAACAATCCCAAACAGGAGAGGTACAGGTCGTTTTTTTTTTAACATACACAAGAGAGGTCACCTTTACAATTTGTGAGGCGTCGAACAGATTGCGGAAACGATCAAGAGGGATTCATTCAAACAAACACTTTCAAAACATTTAGGCAGGTTTCAACTTCTCTTGCTTCAACCCTCTACCATCACGGCTGGGCGAGCCACAGCAAACACAGTTATTAGGAGCCCTGTGTGCTTGCAAAGTGACACTTACGTGGGCAAGTTGGAATTCATATTGGAATTTTAGATGCCAAGTAACATTTCACCTGCGAGACCCACCATACTCAAAGGTTACGTAATAAGTTAGAGCATGCAAGTTTTGTTAGCAGATAACAAATCTTAGTGCATGGGTCCTTTTCTTAGCTCTGCCCTCTTGAAATGTACCACCAGCAAACCCCTGCCACATCAGACCACTCAAGTTGAGCTGGGCAGATCTCATTTTCTGCACCACCATGGCAGATTCCCTCGAACCTATTTGTGCCAAACACACATAGATGAGCCAATATGAATAAATCTTGGTCAAGTGCGGGCTGCTCAAGTCTTGGTCAAGTGCGGGCTCCTTTGGTTAATAAACATGTACAAAATCAAGAACCGAGTAAAGGGCTTCTTGTGAATCAAGACCTGTCTTGAGTAGGAAATGTACGTAATGTAAAAGGAAGCTATATCATCATATAAGTGCTACTCACAGAGCATCCAGCATGAGAAGCATTTTTCCTAACCCAGCCCTGCTTCACACTGCAATGGCACGCCATTCAACTACTAGCCATTGCTGGAATTTCCTTTTTACTTTATGGTGCTCTCATTATTTGCCATTTGTCCTTTAAATATTGTATTCCTGGCTGTTTTCTACGATTAATATCTCCATATTCACAGAATGAAAAAAAGGACACTCATGGGAAAGTGTTGAATTACAAAACCAACTCTACAAATCCTTCGATTTTGAAACAAAGCCTACAGAGCCTCATCTTGACCCATAAGTGGCACAATCTTTACAGTCTTCACTCCTAACTGTGTTCTCCCTTTGGCATGTAAAACTGCGCTTTGTGCACTAAAAGTCTCGCTCATCAAGTTAACCTCTGCAGGGCAAATTCCGCCATGCCATTCGGAGGTGCCTGGCCTTTGGTGCCCCAGTGGCATGCATAATCTAACGGCAGTAGCAACAGCAGAGACCGGATACCTTGAGGTCTTTCGTCCTGCGTTCACTGTAGTAAGACAGGGCCTCCCTGGCAGTGCCGAACATCTTGCAGTGCACAAGGTAGGAGCACACCATCACCCCCGTCCGACCCTGCACAAGCAGCAAGCACAATAACCGCATCAGCAAGGGGAAAAACGCACCCCGCCCTCGCATGCTGCCACAAATGAATTCACTTCAGGTCTTCGAAATTCCCTGCGTGCCAGATGCATCATTGCATTTGCGCATGGCACTCACGGTGCACTAGCAGTGGAGACTTAACAATGCTCTCCCAAAAGTCGGCCTGACAGACAGCCATAGCCTGGCCCAAGCTAGTAGAGCCGCCTGCAGCAAAAACCCGTGGGCGGCCACAAACACACCTTGCCCGCTTTGCAGTGGATGACAGCTACATTGTCTGGGTGGCTGTCCAGCCACCGCTCCACGTCTTCACAAAAGGGCTTGATGAGGTCGATCTCAGGAGGGTTGTGGTCCTTGAAGGGGTAGTACGCCACCCGGTTCTCGAACTTCTTGGCATCGTACTGCCGCTCAGAGCACCTGCGCGAAAAGCACACGCACCAGGTGGCTCAGCTGGCTGGCCACCCAGCTCACCCCGATGCATCCCGGGACGTTTTGTAACGATCACTCCTTAGCTCTGGCACAAAGCCAGTCATTTGTAGCTCTGCTTCAGCCAGTGCACGAGGTGGAAGTTGCACGCTCCAGCTGACGGTCTTAGCTGCGCTGCTGGAACCATCTATACTGTCCAGTAGTTCTATACCATTCATGCACAAGATATGCTTTTCCCGCAAAAAAAAAAAAAAAAAAAGCAAAATTGGTTTTGCAAGGCTGTTGATTTTGAGGCCACAATCAAAGCCTGGCAGAACCAAATTACTCTTGGACATAGGGTGCAAGCAGTTCACATCTTTTTGCAGTACGGTAGAAATGCTGTCATCCAGCTCTGCTCAAATTTATCGTGCTTTAAAACGGAAAGTGGGATTTTAGTGACAGACTGAGCTAAAATTTCCATCTAAGCTTTAAATATCCTGTAATATTGCTTAACTAGTTTTCACCTTCATACAAGACAGCAGCCTGGATGGAGATTGCTTGCTTTCAAGAACAGCTTCTATGAACGAAGAGAACCTCAGTGAAACAAAAGTGCTGACGAATAGAACCAACTTTACGGGTTCTTTCAGCACTGATTTAAAAAGCCACCTGCCCCAATATTTTTCACAGTCCAAATTAGCAGCTTATACTTGTGAAACCAAAGTGGCAAAGTCCCAAGCTTGGTAGTCATGCAACACATTAACTACAGGCATTAAAGTATAGCACCATAGCAGACGAGGTCAAGCCTTGTGGACAGCCGCCAGAACAAGTTCTGGACGGGCTGTGACTAAGAAAAGGCACCTGTCCCCTGAAGGACGTGCTTACCCAGTGGCCAGCCCGGCCGGTCTGCCCGGTACAGAGAAACATTCGTCTAAAGTTTTTTTTCCAGCTAGTAGCCTCCTACGGTGGAACGGCGTCAATATCTATGCATGCTTACAATCAGCATTTACGCTGTCGAAGAAGCACAGGAGCGCTTGCCTAATCTTTCTTTGAAGTTGAAAAATAAGTGCGCGACTGTCTGAAGCAAAGTTCTCCCTCTGGAGACAAACATAACTTTTCAGAAAAATTTTAATTTTGCATATTTCCCTATTTCTTTGAAAAGTAAACTAAGTGCTTAACTACAACTTCTCATCCTATCAGCCCTCCCAGTTTTGAAAAGTAAACTAAGTGCTTAACTACAACTTCTCATCCCATCAGCCCTCCCAGTTTGGATTCCCTGCTCTAAATGCAAGAGGCTTTCACTCATTCAATACAGAAGTGGCTTGGAAGGGTGTTTGCACAATGCCATGCACTCGGATAATTATTACTGCCCCAGTTCAGACCTTAGTTTCCCAATTTTGTCGAGTGGTATCTTTAAAAAGTTTAAATGTTATAAGCTACAAACAATTTAACTATCACACGGCTGTCTGTGGGGACTGCATGCCATCATAATCTTTTTGTATGCATTTTAACTAGCTTCAGTCAGGTGCACTAGGTTAGGGAAAGGGGGTTGAAGGCATACAATTTGCGGCAGCAGCCAGTCTCCGAGGTGCACTTCTGTCCCTTCTTCCTTCCCAGTTTGAAATTCAACCTCTCCTACGCTTTCCACCACTGTTTTCGCCAACACCAAGGGGAAAACGTGCTCCTCTTCTAGCTGTCAGCAGATGTGGCAGCACCGCTCTCCAACAGGTCCAGCCCAATCAAGCGTATCTCCCCCTCCGCGCCCTTGCCTTATCTCCGTCACCATGCTTCAACGCCCTATCAAACTAGTATGAGTGATAGTGCACACACTGGCGAGCAGGTCACTCACATCGGCGGCTCAATAAAACAACGCATAGGAAGAGGAAAAAAAAAGAAGAGCGGCAGGAGATTACTGGCACGTACACGTGCAGCCAGGGTAGATAAGAGCAGCAGCAGGTTTTGCAACAGCGTGTCCTGCCGTGCCGGCCAACTTCCGCATGCCCACGCCGAAAAGATTGCCTCGGGGCCAACACAACGCCACAGCCACACGCACTAGGGCCACCGTGCAATGTTCCAAACGCTATACGACAGGTACAGCCTCACTAAATGCAGAAAGACCTACACAATCTGAAAGACCTACACAATCTGAAGCTCACAGTTGGGTGACGTCTTATCAAATTCGAAGATGGGAGACTGCAGTTTTCAACAAACAAATGTACAAAAAATAATGCGGCAAAGCAAGAGTATTTAGGGAAGAAAACCAAGACGCTTTAGTAAAAAGCCGAGCGTACAATGTGAAAATGCACTTCCCATGCTGTCTGGCCGAAATGTACACAAGGCAGGAACCCCGCAAGCATTGGTTCTCACTCTCCTGACTAGGTCTACGATTCATTACATTCACTAGACCGTAGCTGAAAAGAAAGCGCTCTGTCAATTGCTCAATAACAACATAACTGCTTAAAGGTACACAATAATACTCGGTAGGTTAGGTACACCTGACTGCAAGAATCTCAACTTCCACCAGCTCAGTAACACACTCGATAATATAACTGCGGTGGCATAGTAAAAAGCGAAAATGCATAGCCAGCCACCGTTGTACTAATCCCTTGCACAAGTTCGCCAATAATTTCACTCAAGACTCTAGTACACGTCAAACCTCATAATCAAATCAAAATCAGTATACATGTCTTTCTGGAGGAGAACTTCACCCCCAATCATCACATTCTGTGTTCCCCCCCCAATTCTTTCCAGGGAGAAATCAACCCTGAATTTTTGTGTGTGTGCGTGCGCCCCGAGAGGGCGCATTCACTGTGTGCAGCCAGCAGTGGCTTCAACAGGCTCTGAACAGCAGATGCCACACAATGAACGGAGGCCCATTCCCAAGGCGCACTTTGTTTGGCTGGTACAGAGGTGCTTAAAAAAAATGGCATTTCTTTTGCTCAGTTCATTCACTTCCCATTAGCATGGCACAAACTAGAAAGCATGCAGGCAAATTAAAAAAAATACAGTCCTGAAAAGCACACCTCTCTGCATGCCATGTTCTGACAGACCACAGGCACATGCAGGGTCTTAGCTCCCAGCTTCAAGCAACAAAAAAAATTTTACAAGGAACTGCTTGAAATCATCAAATTTTTGGCAGCAAACATAAGAACCAAACTTACAGGTTGTATATCTTGTAATGGCCTTTGTGCTTCTTTTCAAGGAACCTGTCAAAGAGCAAAAACTTGGAATTGAATGACTCGCATGGGGACGTAATAAGAACACGCTAACGAAGGCACCACGAAACCCTTTCAGTAAAAGCATATTATACCAACAGCAAAGACATGGGCATGAAAATATGTCGGCCAGTGGGGTGAGAAATTTTTAGGCATCGACTAATTTCCAGCTGGCGGGCATAAGGCCCTAAGTGACTAAAATAACCGTGTGGGGATACTTTTGGCAAAAAAATTAAAATCTGCCACTTTTTGGTGTTTTATTGACAATGCGATAGCAGAGACTGGCAGTGTGGGCCTGAACAACCTTTGGTAATTTTGAAGGCTTCCAGGGCATTCACTGCTACCCCTCCCCCACACTGCCAGTGACCAAAAAAAAAAAAAAAAAGCAAACTTAGGTTTTAAGTGTGGTTTCCAGTAAACTTATACCCTCAATCATTTGCCCAAGGCATTGACTAGTTCAGCCAAATCACAAGGAAGCCTTTTCTTTTTAGGGTAACAAATAGCAAGGTACTCTTTAAAGCATAGAATGAATAAATGTAATGGCCAAAAAGCACTGTATTGTACCGCAACACCTGCAACTAGAGGAGAGAGCGCGAGAAGATAACTTTATTCCAGCAAATGGCCAGACGCTTTATGGAACTAAGGAGCATTTAGGCTATTTAGGAATTCCAAACATGTACCGAAATCTCAGCCCACCAAAAACTTACTAATAATTTTTCACTCCATAAAAAATGCCATCCATGCTCAGAAGTCTCGATTGAGCAGCACAATGTCAAATCAGATACCATTTTTGCCTCGAAGGGCCTGAATTCACAGTCCCGACACTTTGAAAGAACGCTCTTGGATTTAGTAAAAGGTTAAATTCTGAAACGCAGGAATGAATGTATTTCTTCATAATTAACTATCCTTACAGGACATGCACCCCGTCCTGACCTTTGATATCAAGCACTTAAATAGGAAACAAAGATGCCCGTAAAGGTCACAAACGCCTAAAAACTCAACACATGACTGCTGCAAAAGTCATGCCACTGAATATGCAATTTATTCAGATGCCAAAGTTCAGTGGCACTCGTCCATGCCTGTGCCCATTTCTGTGCGATTGCACGCGCCGGGCAGGCATTCACACAAAAGGTCACAGGCACACGAGTGCCTGTGCAAATGTATATTTGGTATGTTACCAGCTGGCCTTGAATTTTGCCACAGGACAAAAAGCCCCCTTGCTATTACACCAGTCTTGTTAGCAGCAGCATTTGTTTCTAGGCAGCTTCTGAGAAAATAACAAAAGCTAGACGGTTTCATCTGATGTTCTCCCTCCCTCCCTCTCCCCCCCTCCCCCCAAATATTCAGCAGAAAAAATTTCAACAGGTAACCTTATGCACCTAGACTGTTTGTTTTCTTCCCTAAATTACATTGGGAATTCCCGCACTAATGATATGAGGTTCAGACCCGATTCGGCCCCCTGATATTGCATAACCGACATATTATTCATTCCGCTGTGGTTATGAAACACACCAATTTATTGAATCAGCTACTCCAGAATACAAGCAGTTTCTTTCTTCAGCAATGGCCCTCTACTTGACAAAGCAACTAAAATGGCTTTCGCTCTCTTTTCACAAATTAGTTGAAGGTCGGTGACATTTTCCAGGAGCCCAGAGTTTTTTTTTAACTCCCATTCTTCCACTGTTAGGCCCAACTAAGTTGGAACATCAATCCTCCCTTGCTTTACAAAGCTACCAATAGCAGGAAGCTCCTCATACTGCCTAGACTAAGTGCAGAACAATAAAAAAGCGTTTTAAAAGAAATTAGTCAAGTAGGACTGACAAAAATTGTGTTTCGCGGGCACAATTCCTGGACCTTTGGGTGACGATGACTAAAACCGGATTTGGAGCAGTCCTCGGGGCAAGGAAAATGCCGAGCTCACAGCAGAACACCCAAAATTTGGAACCTCTTACCGGGGAAATGAAAACTTTTCAACTCTACAGCCCTTGCTTAAGGCAGTTTTCAATAAAACTGCAGCTTAGAGCACTGCCTCAACATAAGCCTTGCACATAGTCAGCCTATCAAACCCGCAAGCTAGTTACACATAAGCAGATGCAGCACCCCTATGCGACACACAAGCTACAAAAGCATTCTAAACGTAAAGCAGCCACTGAAGCTGGCAGCCCCTCACGTCGACTGGCAACATAAACGCACACCCCACAACAAAAGGATCAGCTTTTCTAACAAGGCTCTAGCTTTTGGTGCACAGCGAGCAGAGAAGCCTGTTACTATAGTACTTATGTGACTGGCTACAACAAAGTCAAAATTACATCCCCGTCTTCATTCTGCCGAGACTCCCCAAGAACTGAGAAAAGAAGAGTGCAAAATCCTGATAACCTCGACATGACTGTCATATTTCATTCAAACCAGTCGCAAGAGCAGTAAACAATGTATTCAGTACGAACTTCCACCGCGTCACAACTGATCATATTCAAAAATACTCTCTTCCAGTCAAAAAGCCCTTCCAGGTGTACATGCTTCAAAAACTGCATGTGGTCCAATGTAAATTTTGTACTGTCAGTCCATCGTTAAGCTTGCCAATCCAATTTTCACACTTTTGAACAACATGCGTCTGATAAGGTTGATAGCAATCCAAAAGAAAAAGACACTCATAACCAAATCAGTCACCCTTCGCTTGAGGTGACTGGTGAGGTGACTGAATCACACAAGAATTGTGCGATTAGTATAGAGAATGTGAAGGACATGCTTGAGTTTGCACAGCTTCATTCCAAATCAGCTTAGCTTTTCTTAGACCCCCCCAACCTCCGACCCCCAAAGAATGAACTCTTTCACAATGAAAGACAACACCTTACGTTACACTGGTCATTTCCTTGCCGAGTCATATATGCACGAAAATGCATGCATTTTGCAGCACCCTTCAGTAAAAAAATTGTTGGCTCGACAGACACATCATACACATGTCCAGTTCGGATGATGCCGGCTTACTCAAGGGAAGTCCTGCCACCAAGTTGTGCATCATGGCAAGACACTTCCTTCTAAAGACTGCTAGAACACAGAAATGAACACTTTGAAGCGTGATAAGGACAAATGCTAGTAGTGCAAGTGTTTTGCCTAAGCTTTTCCCCAAGATGCTTTAAAAATAATACTTACGCGAACTGTACTCCTGGCACGAAAATGAACATCTTAGTACACCACACTACCACTGAGCAAAGACATGATAAGTGAGAAAAAAAACCAAGCGATTGAAGGACAAATGGGACTCACTTCTGGACATCGTCCATATGGTTCCGAAAGACCCCTTCCAGTTTCTCCGCTGGAAATCCCATGGCAATGATCTTCTCATTGATGTCTGCCGTGGCACACCAGTCAAGGCGTAATCAACTCGCAGGACTGTTGCAATGCTATCACTCCGCGGACAGCAACATCAGAAGCAGCAATAGCTCAACTGGCAGATGAATTACCGGACATCATGAATGAGAAAAAAGAAGATGCTGTACTCCTCGACCCTTCTAAACCCATCATGCAACTCCTCACGGTTGCTGTGGAGGATGAGGAATGGAGGGGAAAGAGGAGGTCACTCTTTCCCAAACTCCCCCCTTTCTCCCTTGGATGTACTACGAGCTTCAAGATGTTGCACCAGGCAACCCAGCTCAAAAATTTTCGCTCCCGAGGTCGACTGGCCCCATCAATGCCACCTGGGTCATTTGACATTCCCAAAACTTGATTTACACAAGCATGTGAATGTCAATTTACAGGGCCAGCCCTGAGCAAGCGAACAAGCCACGCGCAGTGAGCTCAGAGCATGTTTGTACGCTAAGCAGCATATGCTTTGCAGTATCACGGCTCCAGGGGTGAGACAGCTGAATCAAGTTTGGAAGCAGTTTTTGGAGCAGTGAAATCTCGATTTCGGAGCAGAAGAACCTTGGTTTGGAGCAGTTAACGACATTTATTACGTCACCTTAAATTCCCCAAAAATTAAATTTTTGGCAACTCGGGGGGAAAGAGCAGTTTTTAATCAGTTTTTAACGTATATAACACTGAAACAGCCTTTCAATAAAGTTTTCTACCAGAATATCACGAGGTACCAAATGCACTACCTTTTTACAAACCATTTTTAAATTATTAGGCTCTATGTATAGATAGCATGGAGTTCCGTTGAAAATATCGAATTGAAAAACTAAGCAATCGTAAGGCATTTTTATTATAATGGGAATGCCAAAATTAATATTTTTGTAATCGCAGACTCGGCTTTAAGCACAAGTGTAGAGCCACGGCAAAAGTTGCGCAAAGCGAGGTGACAGTCGTCGCACCCCACCAGCTTTCCCATTTCAACCACTAAGGTGCACGTTCACTACGATCGATCGTAACTTGAGTAACGTTGATATGTTTAGCCATCTCCCTTTTTGGCATTAAATTTCCCTTCAGATAGATGAACCATTATTACTAGCGTGCAATAATAGCCCGTCCCGCTATCGGACACTGCTTGAACATTTTGCAGTGATGTAGCCTGCGCCGCCCCTTTTGAAGTGTCGACCATCCCATTCCCGCCGCTCGCAAGCTCGCTGTCAAAGACAGCAATAACTCCGCGTTTCATAAAAACGCAATGAGTCCGAAATTTCACTTCAAGCACGCACCGCGCCTAACACGAAACGCGGCGAATTCGCGGGCACCGCTTTGTTTCTTATGAACTCCACTTTTCGAGTGGCGCAACTTCCCGTAACAGATCAAACAACTAAATGTAAACCTAGCCACCCCCATAACCAAAAGCACGGTAAAAATCTTCGAAGAGCGGTCTGCCTGAACTAGAGTGAACTAGCCTACGTATGTACGTAATGTCGTTCCGGAGATACGGCACTCAGAAAATTGCCGTTTTATCGCCTCAGTAAACATTAGTATTTTTATACAGGACTTTGCAATGATTTTCGATCGGAAAGCTTTAAAAACGTACAGAATATAACATGTGCAACCGCACATTGTGACTTCCGAAAAAACTATTTCGGGGACCATTTTATGCGGGTTTTTATTGAATGATCAATCAATTAATTTTTACAAACAGCATCACATTGGGGGTAATGGAAAATTATGCGGTCAGTAAGCATTTTTCCCCACTGAAACTGATGGGATCGTTAAAATCGTTGGCTCTCAGACTGTTTTGGAGCAGTTTGGCGCAATTTCTGCAATCTTCAAGCTTTTAGAGCAGCCTGGCACAGGAAAAGAAATTTGTATCAGATCTGGGCAATATGCGCAGCTGTCTCACCCCTGCGGCTCTCTCTTCCCTGATATAACAAGAGCAAGAGTTGTGCAGATGTTAGCTACAACTTCCCAATTGAAACTTTATACGAGTAATGATCTGACATTCGGTCAAACTTAATAAACCAGTTTCCCCCAATGAAAGAAATGCCGGTCGTTTACTCCACACACACACACACACGCACACACAGTATACTGTGATAAGAAGTGGAATCGTAACGATCCTACTCCAAATTAACTGCTACAAAAAACAAAAAAGGAAACAAGTACCCAAACAAATGCCACTATTTTTAAAAACTAGCTCCCTCCCCTAGCCACAAAGCCCAACAAAACTGACAAGTCTGGTGGAGAGCCACAGCTTTTGCAAGAACTACTGTGGGAGAAGGAATGGCGGTTGCTGCTCCCTGCCCCCACCCCGCTCCCCTCCTAATGGCCGGTCATGGAGGGGAAAGGGGGACAGCAGGAAACAGAATATGCATGCGAGGGAAAAGGAAGCCTTCCTCAATCCCTCTGCCACCTCACTCTTAGCTGCACTGAGACAGATTTTATCGCATTTTAAAAAGCTAATCAAAGCAGGACCGAACTCGCAATGCTGTCCCCCATAGTCAAGAAATGTGCACTGAAAACAGCCACTCCTTACAAGGTCCTTTGTGCAAGTGCCATTCACTTGCAAGTGCCAGAGAATAACACAACGCCTCAATTAGGCACAGGCAAACAAACAGCTCAAAAATGACCCTTCGCTTTTGCTAATCTGAAAGGAAACAACTTTTGAATTTTATTCTCAATCATGAAATGCTTCAGTGCTTAGGAAAACCTCAAAGGAAAGCTTCCTGTTAAAAATAGCAAGAACCAGCAGGAATATTTTGACGAATTCAAAGGACTCGTCTACTGCGTTTATGTCCCCTGATTTAATTTTTGCTTTTCAGGCTGCATTTCAGGTAAACGTCAAACGCTCCCTTTTCAGAAACTTACTCCACCTTGGGGTTTTTTCCTAAACCGTTTGCCTTATGGCAATGTTTAACACACAATACTGAATTAAGTGCTTAAAGTGTCCTGTGCTATAATAAACAAAAAGGGAAAAGAAGAGTGACAATGGGAAGAAGCAGACACTTCTGGGTTCTCCAGAAAAATCTGGCTATGCATTGCTGGAAAACTTGCAAAAAGGTCCTGTGATGTTTTTTTTTTTAAGGATTCATTATTAACCTCTGTCAGATACTGGCGTGTCAACTCAACACGTTACCAATTATAGCAAATCCAGGCATTGTTGCTTTGCACAGTGCTGTTCCAACAATGATGAAATGTAACTGCCGACAAAAAAAAAAAAAAATCCAAATTACATACAGGGAGGCCCAGTGGAGGAGACAAGGGGAGAGAGCTAGAACCCTTATCACACAGGCAGCCTACGGCCAGAAATCCATTAGGCCTCTCACATGCGACGCTCTTATCGTATAGATTCTTTTTCTGCAGGGCTTCATACAATCACAATGCCGCTGGCGGAACACTAAAGTAGCCGGCACCATGCGAAAGTCCACACAAGGGCCGACAGCGTGGGAAGCAAAAATGAGAGGGCTTCCCTGTCCAACAAAGGATCCCATATGTCCAAATGCGAGCCTTATCAGCTTCCGTACTCGCACCGATTGCCAGATAAGGCTCGATGTGGATCAGCACCTTAAAAAGGTCCCGCACTAGCTGCCCCGGGCTGCCTTTCATGTCAACACACCACCAATAGCACTCATTAAAAATAGCCAGCACACCTGTAAGTGCTCAGAATATCCTACAGAGGACCAACTACCCGAGCTAACACAAACAGATGACCTCTTGTCCCAATGTCTAGCACTGCATTCTGGTCAGGAATGTGGTGCTAAACTTGGGAACATTCCTGTTGAAGTGGGCAAAATAACGCTATGCTTATGCAACTGAGATGTTGTCTCAATAAAGCTAACAAGTCCATCAGAAAGCTTGAACCATGATGCAGTTTCCTAAAGCCCACCAGAATGTTGCTACTTTGATTGAATAAACAAAAGGGAAACACATAGCACTGTCCTGAAAATTACACAAAGTATGTCTAGCTTTCCCTTATTTCTCTTGAAGAGGCTCTTTGTAAGCAATATGCATGAAATTTTAAGCGAGGCATGCTATGCACAGAGGTCAGCTGCAAACACCATTACATAACCCACACTGCAAATACTCTTTTACAAGGAAAAATAACGCACTAAAAAAAATTTGCTCAAACAAATTCAGCTCAGAGAATATTTAATGGAGCTAATGAGGCCTGCTTTCTTACACTATAGGCAGGCCTGAACATAACGAAATACTCATCCACAGTTCCCTCACGAAATTTTTGTACAGTAAAAGTCAAATGTCAGGCTTTAAAACACAGTTACCAAAAGCAAATTCCTTCCTATAATGACGTCCTGTCACCTTTCGTGAACCCTGCACGTTCAAAAATTAACCCACTCGACCTCATCAGCTAACGTGTTACTCACTTCAGCCACGGGTTCAATGACGCGGCTGGTCCTTCCTTCAATGGCTGCAGAAATGACGCCAACGCTCATAATAAGCAGAAAATGCAGGACGCTGGTATAAGCACAAAGGCTTCCTGCGTTTTCAGCTTGTACCCGAGTTGCTGGCCATCATTGCTTCAAAAAAAGGTTCCAACTCTCATATTCTTTTTTCAGTGCCGCGCTACAAATTACTCACGGCCGTACTGCACAGTGCAGACTGAACAAGGCTATGCAGCAAAAAAACATGCCCAGCCTCACATCTGAGACTACAAGAAATCAATTCATGCACACCAAACACCGATGCTACCAGATTTCCTTGCGGTAGCTCACCCCTATACTCGACAGACAACATGCAATTTTTCCATACAGGATAATGGCAAAGAAAGCACATAAGGTAGTGAAGGATACACGACAAATCCAAGTCAAAATCTTCATCTTGATAGCGCTTCTTATTCTTGCTCACAACCTGTTTTATGCGCGCAGTCATGGTCATCCTAGACCAACATAGGTGCAGTACCCTGAATGGTAGGCAAGCATAACAAATAACTGTTAGAAATGTGGAGCTTAGCAGCAAGAAGGGGCAGGTAAATGTTGACACACATGGTTTTTCTTCTCTTTTCTGCACCCATTGAATACATCAGTTGTCCGATGTCCATGTGTGCGGTACGTTCACAAACCTAACATCAGGAGACCACCGGCTTTCCGAATTCAACACATGCCTGCAGAGACTAGAGCACATTGGTTGTCAAAGCCACGGCGTAGCCAAGATTTCATTTAGAAGGGTGTTTAATACCTGAAAGCCGATGCTCCACACTACCATTGCAGTCAGCGGCCCCTAGTCCATACATTGAATTGCTGAGTAGACTATTTTATTCTGTGCTCAACGAAAACAAACATTTTCTTGGATGGGAAGGGGTCATTTGATTTCCATCTGGCAAAGGCGGGAGCACCCCTGAGCCCCTCACCTCGCAACACCTCTGGGTCCCATACACCAACTGCACGGCCCAAACTCGCTCATTACATGAAAAGGTGCACCTGCCCTGCTACCCATAAAGCACGATTGAGTAAGTACATGAAGCAAGGCTTATTTATTAACTACATGAAAGACAACTTGGTGCAGCTTTCTGACACGAGTCCCAAGCGTGACAATATGGCCTCTACCGGGAAAGCAGGTTTATGCTAAATGTTAACTGCTTTTCAACCTGTACTTAACACTTACTTCCAGACTTTTGTATTAGTGGAACAGCCAGGAAATCGCTAACACGACAGTGGTCGCCATTTCACGGTAACAAAAACACCGTGACCACTGAATGCAACAAAACGTGTCTTCCTTGCAAAACATGCACTAAAGTTTCACAGGTGGCCCTGCTAGAAATCTCACTGCTTATTCTACGCACACGGCAAGCTTAGCAAAAAATTTAGCCCTTTAAAAACTGCGACAAATGTTGCCTTACAATGGCAATGCCAAACCTGCATGTACCGTTCGAAATTATAATGGCGTGGAAATGCAAACTTGTTTTATGCATGCATAAGCAAGAGCAAAATATTGAAATTCTTTTGCCATAATAATTGAGGCAGGCACGTTCCACATAGGACAATCAAATACACCGCAAATAACACAATAGCTTCATTTGACTATGTTGAAAAACAAGATTATGTTGCAAAAAAATAAGCTTTTGTTAAATGCAAATGAACAAGATGACTGAAGCTGCGACCAACTGCTTTGCAAGAATGAATGCAGTACAAAACACGCAACCTTCCACAGAAAGACTGCAAAAATCACGAATGCTGCGTTCGTAGTCAGACTGAAAAGTCAAACATTCAAGAAGCCCATCATTACGCTGCTACTAGCCACATTTCACCGCAACAATGTCAGCTGTTTCTGCTGAGGTACAAGAGTTTAAGGTGCTTATACGAAGACAACTGCCTCCTCCCGTTGGATTGGTTTACACATATTTACTCAGCCCTACTGGAGGACCCATACTCTGAAAGAAATCTTCAACAACAGGGCCAGTAACTATGCAGGACCCAACAATGATACGGGAATTTGGTGGATGTCACAAATCAAACTTGTGGTGGATGGTTAACGTTTCAGAGATGAAAACAATCTCCACCTCCATTCAGGCAAAACCTCGCGTTAGTATAAATGCGCAAGGAGCAGTCGCGCAGATCACACGCAAACGAACATACTTGCTTCTGGATAAACAAAAGGCCGCAAGTAGTAGCTTATCCATAAGCTAACGGCAGTAATGAAGTGGTACCCACGAGAGCAGAAATAAACGATAGCGCTGCGTGTTGCAAGGGGGAACGTTGACAGCAGCCCGATGCACGGAATAGCTGACCAGAGGTGCGAATGCGAGGTTTGCCGCAGCAATGAAGGGCTTTAAGTAGGCTCGCGTGCTCGCGGAACCGAACGTCTGGCCGGCGCTGCTGAAGGAAAGACGTGAAGAAAGAGTACATAAATGTGCCGGCAGCAACGATTCTGCGCCGACTAACCAACCACTAAGCCGGCAGTGGCATCCGAGTAATTAGAAACTAAAGACAGCCGGCGAGAAAGCACTCGTCGGAAAAGTAGACGAAGGCACGAAGAGAAGGAACAAAAAAGGCCGTGACCAGACGACAGCTGATTGAGCAACGCCGGTTCCCGCACGACGACGGACGACGATGGAGGCGCGGCATGTCCGTTCGCGTTGCTCGTCGATACAGGGGAGGGAAATGAAAAGAACGAAAATGTACGGTTCGGGAGGAGCATTACCTGAGCATGACTGTTCCTGCCGCGTTCTTTTCGCCAGACTGGATTACACGCCGCCAGCTAACACGCACGCGGCAACAGCACAATCGCCGCTGCACGCGCGGGTGGCTAGCGAAGCCGAACTACGGGAGGCTAACATGTCGACGGGGAGATTTTTCACACTCGTTTCACTTCATGCGAAAGCGCATCGATCTCGCGACACTGTTCTACGTTACAAAACCCTGCCCGGGACTCGTCAGATGCGCGCTAACAGCACAAAAAGCGAGACTCACCTCAACGAAAGGTGCCGGTGAGGGTCCCTGGCGCAGTGGCAACAGTGTCGCTTGGCGGTTGTGTCAGCTCCAAAGGGTGATCATCTTCCGTATGCGCGCAGCAGAAACCTGGAACAAGTGTACGAGCAGGACCAGGGCTCGTTCACCCGCTGCGTGCTCGAAGCGCGAACGACATCGGTGGCCGCACACCGCACAGAGTCGCGAACAGGGGCCCCGACGACGACGCGACCGCTTACTTCCGCGGGAGGTGGTGTGGAGGGAAGGAGAGGGGGGGGAGGACCCGGAGCGGAACTCAGTGGCGGTGCTGCTCCTCGGCGTTTGCGAAAGGCGGCCGCCAAATTGCGTAGCACGCCGATACGGCACCCGAGGCGGTTTCCCCGGTGCGGACCAGCCACATTTGCGTGGTCGGAGGATGGTACGGGGTGAAACGGAGACAACTATTTCCCCGCACCGGCGTTAAGCCTAATACGGGATGCTAGCTATCAGCACAAAACAATGCTTTCGGGTCTTTCCGTTTACACGGAACACGGAGGGCCTAGCAAACCGCGTGGTTTGGCTAGCAAGCCGAGCCGCATTACTGATGGCCCGACGCCGGACAGTGGTTTTCGGCAAAGGTACACTCACAGTATCGTTTGGGCATGTGCCTATCGTTACTATCAAGTCCAAATGCATGGATCACTTCGTTCGGAATCATATGCTACGACCTCTGAATACCTACGGCGCCTTGCTGCTCCTGCCGCTGGCTGCTACGGGGGTACCAGTTTACGGTGAGGGTAACGTCAAGGCCGTTGCCGACGCCATGTTAGTTTCTAAGCGTGATCGCTACAGTAGTTGTTTGTAAAAGTGGAAGGTGAATTATGTAAAATTCTCTTATTCAAACTTCAGTTAATACCCGTATTTTGCTTTCTCAAATACTACTCATCGCAAATTACATTTATCAACTTTGTTACATCTGGCGCAAGCATCACACCGTTATTGATCCTATGTTGCCATGCGTACAATGAATGGCAGAAAGTTGTGCGATGTTCGATCAAAAGCAAGATCATCCCAGTTAATGAAGCCGTAAAAGTAAAAGGTTTATTCAGTTTGAACATAAAAATAATTAGAACTTTACTTGGATTGACAGCAGTTATTTGCCTCACAACTGCATATTTGACTGTATATTATTTTGGTGGGGCTTTGTGTTGTTATTATAGTAATAAGTAAGCAATTTTGAAATTAAAACACAAAATAAAGTGATCTTTCAAGTAAAATTGTAGAATTTAGAAGATATTTAACTCCTGTGAATGATTATAGTATGCTATATTGCAGCCTTTCTTTAGTTTCGGTTTCGGTATCAGGAGTTTATTCTGCCGCCAATACCTCAGCCAACACAATGCCTGCCACTAAAAAATCCTTACCTTCAAAATAGTCTCTGCCCCGCCATGCACGAAGTTTTCACCCTCATTTTTTAAGAGAAAGGCGCTAACAAAACCAAGGCTGCGAAAGAAAGCAGAGGGATTTTTTTAGTGTCTGTCTTTTATTTGCCGTCTCTTTCAACGGGCTCATTATTTCAAATGCATGAGCCCAGCAACGTATTGGTCTTAAGCTGAAAGGGGTAACAAAACAATTCATCCCTGCGATCCACCTCCTTCATCAAAAGTAACGCCCTCCTCCCTTAAGTCTCCTAGAATAATTTTCTGGTACACTGCAACCTCGCCTAGAATGTCGTCTGCTAGACACGACTGGAATGAATTAAAACACACGCGGTCTGCGGCATCGGCTTCAGAGCTGTCCCACTGGTCACACTTATTCGCGTTCGCTCTTGCATATGCACTCTCAGTTCGGCGAATTCACCGAAATAACGTGTCCTCGACCAACTTCGCAACACCGGTACCGCGTAGGCGCGACTTCAGTGTAAACGAATTGTGGCCGAAATTGCTTGGTAATTGATGAATAAAATGCCTTAACTTGTGGGAGCAATGGATCTTCTCCGACTTCTTTTCTCTTTCCTTCTTCGCTAAATTTTTTACTGTGATCGACAAATATGCTTGCGCCAAAATACATCATTCTTCCGCAAGCAAATACATTTGACCTATTGGGGCGCCTCCTCCAGTGGTACATAACAGCATTCTGGGTACTGAAAGAACTTACATAATTGTCAACAGCACCAATGTTTAATGTATACAGCAAAAGAAGCAGTACACCTCTCCCCTTCCCCCCCCCCCCCCCCCCCCCCCTTCGCCTCCAGCCCCCGCCGCTGTGTGTTTTGTTCTCACCGTTCCTCTTCGCTGGCAGTGTGACATCTGATTCTGTACCTCAATGCCAAATGTGCGCGCGTCATTCGTTGGTGCCCGCGTTCTGTGGCATAAAAGCCAACGAACAAAACATCACGCGTGAGGCAGACATAAGGAAAGCAGGTAATCCCCTTCCCCCACCCCCGTTGCACAGAGATGAACCACTTAATTAACTTGCCAAATTACCCAATAAGCGCATATATTAACTGCCACTCGAAACCTTCTATTCTACAGACATTTTGTCCAGTTTATTCGTGCCAGCGTCTTACTCTGATCAGCCGAACATTGAAACTCCTCCAAATCTTCGTACATTTATCCTACACCTGTCCCGCCGCTGCAGCTTGTGCCGAAGACTTCCAGCACTGATGTCGTTCCCTGATTGAGACTGTGTAACTATACTGTTACACGTCATTTGGGCTATCGGCGGTTAAACACGAGTTGGCTCAAAATAAATCATGATTGAGGTCCCTTCCGTTTAACGACGACGATGGTTGAACGCGAAGCTTTCTTGGAACGGATTCTTTGGTTGTCGTCTGAGTTTGGACTGAGTTTCGACCATGTCGAAATGGAGAAGTCGTATAGACGCCGGCTTCATAACGCGAGGGACCCAGGTTTGATTCCGACCCCGGGAACCGTTTATTTCTTTCACTTCACCCGCGACCATTCATCATCATCGTCAGAGAAAGTTGGCTTTCCTGCAAGGCGTTTTCGCGGTACAGACAGGTACAGACGCCATGAGTGAGAACATTAAAGCTTCGCTATAAAATAAGCTACTGCATCCTTTGCATAGGGAGTGTGCATGCCTCAATGTCGTAAAGATCTGAAACGACTATACAAGCAGCGGAGCGACATCTTATTTACACGCACCAAATATGCACGCTGATAGGTTTACACTCCGAGAAGACTTGCACGTTGATGAGCATCAGCAAGCCCAGCATACGAGGCTTCAAGGCAGCAAAAGACAAAAATTCCTGATGCCAGGGGTAGGTTTCTTGCGGAGTTCGAACCTACGCCTGACTGGCTCTTCCTACTTATTGCGTGGTCCACATAGCACGGGGTTATGACATCCAGCTGCGTGCCGATGACGTTCAGCTAGGGCGCACACCACCGGCATAACGGGAAGCTTTCGTAGCATTTGAGATGTGCACCAAAAGATTGATTGGCTGGGCATGCACTCTGCCCCCCCCCTCCCCCCTGACCCAGCCGTAAATAAAGTCTCTCTCTCTCTCTCTCTCTCTCTCTCTCTCTCTCTCTCTCTCTCTCTCTCTCTCTCTCTCTCTCTCTCTCTCTCTCTCTCTCTCTCTCTCTCTCTCTCTCTCTCTCTCTCTGAACATGATTAATTTCCGTTTAACACGCGCAGTGTGAGGCACAACATCCCACACGCCTTTGACGGAAGAATACAGTGTAGGCTGCAAACACTTCTTTTTATTTGCCGAAGTGTCGCGTATCAGTGTTGGTATGGTCCCATAGTAAATTAATGCTGGACTGGGGAGAACAGGGGAAAAGGTGCTAAAAACCACAAATTTGACATGAGTGGAATTCTTTTGAGAACCCGTGCCGTGATATTTCGGGGGATCCAGATGTTTTCAACATAGCACACTTCCTACAACACACAACCTCTGCAGTGATTAAAACAAGAGCACTGAGGGCAGGGTTGACACGTAATATTCGACGCTTTCTTTTTGCAGCACTTTGTTTCTTGTTCGGTAAATGTCACGCCAAGTTTTGCTAAGCACTGCACAATAAAGGTTTTCCAGAAAAGTCACAGTTGACGGTCAACTCTTCTAAGGAAGCAAACCGAGACACTGCATGCCTACAGTGAAGTAGCAGGAGAGAGAGAGAGAGAGAGAGAGAGAGAGAGAGAGAGAGAGAGAGAGAGAGAGAGAGAGAGAGAGAGAGAGAGAGAGAGAGAGAGAGAGAGAGAGAGAGAGAGAGAGAGAGAGAGAGAGAGAGAACGGAGTAGCCGTCGCTGTGAGGCCGGCTGTGAAGTCGGTACGCGAGTGACCAAAAAATGGGCCCATCTCCCCGCGAGGGGGACTCGAGTAAATGCGTCGCATAGGGGGTGGGTGTATTGCGTTAACGTTTAGTGTTTGGGGGGTTGGTGCTATCACGTGTACACCACGCAGCTATCACGCCGCTAGCACGCCGCTGAGTCGCCAACGCACGCCGCTGACGACGTAGTTTGAATGAGTCAAGGATATAAGGCGCGTTCGTAGCCTTTGATTCTGTGTCGGTTTTGTGGCGCAGTGGGAAGAGCACCATGTACCTCGCGTTCCGCCCACAGGTAGTGAATGCGTTGTATCAGCAGCTTCTTGACGTAGTTTGAATGAGTCAAGGATATAAGGCGCGTTCGTAGCCTTTCATTCTGTGTCGGTTTTGTGGCGCAGTGGGTAGAGCACCATGTACCTTGCGTTCCGCCCGCAGGGTCGTGGGATCGAAACCATGCGCCGGTAACTGTTATTTCTTTTTATAGTGTAGGGGGAGGCTGGCTGCTGCGGACGCCGACGCACGGGTGACATCGTGAGTTATACAAATGCTCTGCATTTAAAAGTGCCTGGAGCTCTGGGTCTGAGCTGCCCAGCGCTCCCTCCCACCGATCTTCATTATTTGTGGAGGCAAAGTGATCTTGAGGGCAGGCCCACGGAGAGTAGATCACATCGGAGCAGTCAAGGCAGCCACAGTGCGGAATCGCTGCTAAACCCTCTGCATTTCTTCCGCAGCCGGAAACTTCAGCCGGCCAGCATTTGACGAGTCATGGCAGCCTCGTCGTAGCATCAAAAACGTGACGGCAGGGAAATCAGGATCCGAGGGCCAACAGCGCCTACGCCACCTGACAGAGAACGGACGTCACAGCATATATCCATGGTTATAAGGGCGCGTTGACCAAGGAAGGCCATCACGTCGGGGGAGTCCAGGCAGCCGCGAGGTCTAATTACTGCTAAACCTTCTGCACTTCTTTCGCAGGTACGTGTACAGACTATCTTAGCCACTAAGTACTATATTTGGCCACTATAAATTGCTCCGAGTGTGAGCTAGAAATGGGCGATAAACAACCCTCTGCGATAAAAAGAGCTCAGTGAGGCACTGGCGGACAAAGCTGATAGGTTTAAAGAAAGTCTGGACGAACTAAGGGGAGACCTTACTAAGGTTATTGAAACAGAACTTGGACCTGTAAAAGAGAGCTATGGATTTAAACAAGATGGTTTGAGGAATTAAAAACTGAAATTGCCGGCGTAAAAAAAAAATAACTTGTTGATGCCAGAACAGAACAATATGTAGCGAGGAAAGAAAACAGCCGCCTCATTAAAAAGCTAAATGGAACAAACACAGAAGGAGCTCATTGATCTGTAGCAGCACAGCCGCCGGGCAAACTTGGAGATAAAGGGAATTCCGGAAGTTCCTAAGAACGATCAGATCTTTTAGCAACAACTAAAGCCAACTCCGCCTGTCTCTAGGTTCCAGTCAAGGAATCAAATATTGATGTTGTACATTGCGTGCCTACTAAAGACAAAACTAAATCCAACATCACTGTGAAATTTAATCCACGTGCAGCAAGGGGTGAAGTACTAAAGGAAGCAACTAAAAAAAAAAAACAACGACTTAACGCATCCCAATTGGGTCTCCCTGGGCAGGAACCTATATATTGTGAGCACCCTTGGTCATTTACCGATGCCGTTTGGCGTAACCACCCATGTGTGATAAACCTGAACATTTGGCGGTGCTTCCGTTTCATCTGTTGAACACTATCATCATTAATTAGCTGACGCGTCTGCACTTCGTACTCATCTGTTTAGGTACCCATCATCACCCTTTGAGTCCGCCGGTTCATATCGATCCCGTCTTTGTCGTCCTAATAAAAGGTCACCCCGACAACCTGCAGCCTCTGGAGTGAACCTTGGCCTCTCAATATGTAAATTAGCATAACTGTTCAGCAAAAAATGGTTCTTCTCGGGTGTGCTCTGAAGGCGAAACGAGAAAAAAAAAGGAAGGTCACGTGGGTGTCGGGAGGAAAAATCCTTGTGCGCAAAACAGAGAATTCAAGGGCCGTTTACAAAGCATGCATGGATGACCTCAAGTGGTATAAAAAAACATTCAAGTGATACGAAACAAAACTGGGATTATGACTTAAACCACAACTCAAATTGAACATATAATACTTGAGAATGATTTAGTGTTTTGCACTTTAATGTACGCAGCATGCGACAGAATTTAGACACGTTGACTGCTTATGTATCCAACTTTACGTTTAGTAGCTTCGATATAATCGTGGTTACGGAGACTTGAGAGAGGGCGATGCGGTAGAAATTCCCGGCTATTACATGCATTCACAACCGAGAGAATGTTCGGCACGTGTAGGGGGCATCGCGCTGTTTATTAAAAGAAATGCACATAGCTGCTATCTGACCGAATGCACCTCTACCCAAGACGAGATTGAATCCCATCTTGTCCTCATCAAAGGCAGTATTACGGTCAATGCTGTCTACCGCCCTCCCGAATAGAGCATAAACTATTTCATTTCGTAAATGGAAACTATACTGATGTCTACTAGAGCACCTAAAGATTCCTAATTATTTGTGGTCACTTCAACATTGATTTTTCAAAAGTTATTGCTGTGATTATACATTCCTACTATTGCCATTTAACGTAAAAAATGTTATAACAGAACTCGGCCACTCTAATTTATCACATACTATGCAACATTGATATGAGTGCATCAACTGGTGTCTGGGATGTTGCGATTGCTGACCACTGTACAACTAATTACCCTAACAATACCTGAATTCTGTGGGACGAACGCATAAAACGAACGACTAGAGTAAATTACACACTTGTAAGAAGTTTACCGAATTCTGTCTGCAGCTCTGATGAAGACCAGAAATGATGAAGACGTACAAATAGAATGCGAAAACTTTGTGCAAAGTATTGCAAGTGTAAATGAACAATCTACCGACACAATTACGGACACGCAATTTGTCCTCGAATGTCTACTGCTATATTTGACGTGCCCCCCCCCCCCCCCCAAAAAAAAGAGAGAGGACTCGTATTACCATAGATGGAAGCATAATAAAACAAATAGGTACTACCAAAGGCAATTTAAGTGACACCGGAACAAGTCGGTCGCAATGGAGAGGAGCTCAAAAAAAAAAAAAAAAACTATCACCCAAATGTCATTGCGCAAGGGGGTGACAATAGGAATTAAGGTTTTGAGAACTGCAACCGTTGTATTGGTACGGGCGGAAAAGAGATTGTTGTACTCAATAACCCCTCAACCGATAGCGCTAATTGTCTTAGTACTTATTTCACAAACGTAGGTAAAATGCTTAGCGACGAACCTATCTCAACCCAAACTGAATTTTTTCCTACGAACATTAATGGATTTTTTCAAGGATTCAAGGATTTTATTAAACATTTTTGGTACATACGCATCGCACGTAGTTATAAGTACAGAAGGAGGTCCCAAAGACTGTCGGGGGGACCTCCTGTTAATAAATGCGAAAATATTGTTAAAAATATTTAGGCAGTCGATGTACGGGTCAGTCTTACACGCTAATGGAATATGTAAACACTAGAACAAGAAATTATACACTATTAACTCTGGAAAATCAGGTTTAAGTACTATAAACAGGGGAAAGCACAAAAAATTGTTATTCAGAAAAACTTGTTAAGCAAGAATGATCTTAAACTACTGTACAATGTCGAAGCAATATACTGTAGAGGTACTGAAATATTGCAGTTAGGTATAGGTGAGCCTAACACGCCAATAAAATATGCAAGCGCTAGAACAAGAAATTATACAATATTAGCTCCGGAAAAACAGGTTGAACTACTATACACAGGGAAAACAAGACTATATTATTCAGAAATATTCTTCAGAAAAAAAATTCAGAAATTCAGAAAAAAAAAGAATGTACGCATAGAATAAGACAATTTAATTGTTATTGGTAATGCATTCCATAATTGAATGCCTGCGAAAATGGATGTTTGTTTCCCATAATTAGTGTAGACCTTAGGCAGCAGTAAGTTAAGGCCTCGTGCAAATCTTGTGGTGTTGGTGTTTGTTAGGTGGGTATCTAAAAAGCTACTAATGATAATGTCGTGTGTGCGAGCCCGAAAGATAATAGCGCCCAGTTTTAGCTGAAAAGGAAGTTTTAGCTGTAGGATGTTCAGACTGGTGTAGATTGGAAGCGCGGATGCGTTGTAAGAGCTGAATGTAATTAGGCGAACTGCTTGGTTTTGTAAATGATGGAGGCATGACAAATGAGTAGAATATGTGTTTCCCCATGACGATAAGCAGTAATTAAGATGGCTGTAAACAAAGGCATAGTATAGAGATATCAGGATAAGTTTCTAAAAAAAGCTTTGAGATCTGATTAGTACTCGTATGCCAAAACCAATTTTTTTGTAAGTGATTTCACGTGGAGATTAAATTTCAGATGAGTTTCGAGTAGAACTCCGAGGAATGTTACTGTGCTTGACACAGGAATGGCGTTGCGCTCAAAGCAAAGGCTTGGAACTGAAACTGGATGCCAATTAGAGGTATTAAATAATAAATATTTTGTTTTTGTGGGGTTAATCTGGAGTGCGTTTTTATTACACCATGCTGCAATATTTTCGAGATTCTGGTTTAGCCTTGCAGTAAGGGCGTCTAGATTAGGATCACCTGTTAACATTGTGATGACATCAGCGTAAAAAATACAAGTAGTGTTATGTAGGCACGTAGGCAAGTCATTAATATATACTAAAAAGAGAAGTGGGCCTTAAAATTACCATTTCGGAACGCCTTGATTTACAGTTATAGGTTTGAAAGTTGCGTCTAAAAGGCGTACCACTTGGGACCTGTCTGCTAAATAGCTCCGCAAAAGTGTTAGAGGTGGCCCACAAATTCCCAGTGATTCTAATTTAGAAAAAAGAATTTTATGATTAATGGTATCGAAAGCTTTAGTAAAATAAATAAAACCGCTCCAGCCCAGTGACCTTTGTCAATAAGCTATTTAATCTTATCTGTAAATTCTATAAGCGCAGGTTCTGTTGAAAGATTAGGTCTCTTTACAGTTACAATAAAAGACAATATTTTTAAGATTGATGCAGTAACTCAGGAAGATATAATAAATATTGTAAACCAGCTATAGAAGAATAAAGCTAATGGCTATGACGGAATACAAACGAAAGTAGTGGAGTAAAACATTGATATTCGTTGCATTTCCTTCATCACGTAATAATCATGCAATTGCTTCAGGTTTTTATCCAAATGTACCTAAAATCGCCAGAGTTATTCCAGTATACAAGAATGGGGATCGAAACAGCTCTAACAGTTACAGACCAATATCTGCATTAACCCTTTCAGCCCCGATTTTTTTTATTTTAAGCAAAACAATGTTTTTTGTGTGGTTTCATAAAATTTGGGGTCACATATACAAGCCACGAACAAAAATATAGCTAGTAGTGCCAGTAATAACGGATTAATTATGAGGCATTTAATTATGACATCTGGTTATTAAAAATCGCATATTGAGCAGAAACATCTCTTTTGCATATTTTTCTAAACGTTAGGACCACATGAGCCTACACACACAAAAAAAATGAGCTTCGTAGTGAACGTATACTTATAGGTTTACGATCTTGGGAATAAAGCTAGGACCTCTGTTTTTTAGCCTTAATGTCGAAATGTCGTGTTCAACGGAGATTTTTTTTTTCTTTGTAGCCTGCAGCTCCGCTAAAACGCAACAACGGTGATGTCTATCGCAATAGGCATCATTGAAGATAAATTTCCCAGAAAACTAGCAGTTTTGGTTTCGTTTTCTATGCGTTAGGTGAACTTCTATGTCATAGCGTCAATTGGCACCGCCTAAGGTCGAAAGGGTTAAGCGTAATTAATAGCATTTTCGACAAATTAATCTCTTTGCAGCTTAAGAAATGTCTCCATGAAAATAACGTAATTTGCCGCAGCAGCATGGCTTTGTTCCCAATTAAACTACGCACGCAGAACACGACTCCACGACACTAATGTATGCGGGTGACACCGCCCTTGTATTTTGTGGTGATTCTCTTTCTGAACTTTGTGATACCATAACAACTAAAATGTCCAGTATCCATTATTGGCTCCTGAACAGCAAATTAACTATAAATATGAACAAAACTAAATATGCAATATTTAATTCAAGGAGAAAAATAATGCATGATACTCCTTTAAGTGTGTTCATAAATGATAAGCCAATTCAGAATGTAATTCCCGAAATCGAGGATAGGACCTCATGAATGCTCCGCTCCGTATTACGATTCCCATTAATCTTCCTTGTGCCTTTAATCCGATTCCCGGCCGCTTTTCTGATGGAGGCGAAAAGCGAAAACGCCCCTGTTTTCGAGATTTCGGCGCACGTTGAAGATCCCCAGGTGGTCAAAATTAATCCGGAACCCTCCACTACGGCGCGCCTCATCGCCTGTGTAGCTTCGGCGCGTTAATCCCCACAATCAATCAATCAATCAATCAATCAATCAATCAATCAATCAATCAATCAATCAATCAATCAATCAATCAATCAATCAATCAATCAATCAATCAATCAAATCAATCAATCAATCAATCAATCAATCAATCTGTCACACCTATTTGTGCTGAACATTATATCTTGATTATCAAACAGTATCTTGATCCCACAGAGTCTTCAAGAGTCGAGGGAAGTCGAGAGTACGTGGCCTTCGCTAATAGCAGCGTGTCGACTCGGCGGCGCCTGATGTCGCGCACACTCCGCCTTCCCCCCCCCCCCCCCCCCCCCCCCCCCCTCCTTGCCTCTTCCTTGAGAGCGCGCCGTTTGTCGCGCGCATCGGGTCATCGCAGCGACAGCGCATCGCCTGCTACTTCAGTTTCGGATTATGGCGACGTTCGAGGCATATCCGATTTTGTTAAACTCTAAAAAATCATGGCGAATTTCCATAAATTTTGTTGCATACGTGAAACTCCCGTAACGCTCAACACTTTGTCCGGGATTTTTTTGCCCCAAACACGAATTTTGATAATCATGATAAACGATAGTTTCGATCATCATGAATGCAGCCGATAGATCCTGCCGCCATTGAGAGTTTTGCATGCGTGGCGATGCTGCTTTCGGATATCCTCATAACGCCACCATAAAAATCTCCTAGAACGTGCCGTGAGTTATTTTATGTGGATGCTGGGCCGCTTCCCCTCCTATAGCAGAGACCTCGACATGAGTGTCTGGCCCAAGGAGGTTAAAAATTTTTTTTTAACCTCCTTGGTCTGGCCTTACTTTTCTCTGTCGTTTTCTGGGCGACGGAGATTCGCAGTGCCAGCACCGCCGAGCGAGTGGCGCGTCAAGAGGCTTTTTCGGCCAACTGAACTGCTGACGCCGACCCAGCTACCACCACGGCCAAGCGACATGGACTGCGGCGTGATTTGGGCATTCCTCCTCTCCCCACCACTGACGACGGGCTGTCACTCATTCCACACCGCGATCGCTTAGCGTTTTTACGCCTTTGTGCGCCTGATGCGTTGGTTAATGGCACGCAGCGCGCAGAAGAAAAAAATGGCTGCGGCTTAAGCTCAGCGAACCCTGGATATGCAAAGCAAAAAATTAATCTTGGCTTAACCTTTGATTCAGCTGTAATTATCATACTTAAGTATACACTCATCGTTAAGCCAGCTATGACCGCTGTGCTTAGGTCGCTGGCTAGACACGACTGGGATAGACTCCGACGCCATAGCTTCGCGCGGTTGGAATTCCGGACCCTATCCAGTGAAGCTGTTCGCCGGGAGGTATGTGCGGGATGGCCAGGCGCCGCTTGCCGACGACGGCTCAAAGCCTCCCGCTCCCGCGCAACGCTCAGAGAAGATGGACCGGCATCACTCTCATCCATGGCCAAGCTCGCACCGACTAGGCGAGCGCGGCGCTCTTCTCAGCCAGGCGCGCGGCGAGTCACGTGGTTAGGTGGCAACTTAGATGTGGAGAGCGCATGTGCCAAGACGCCTGCGGCGGCGGATAGCACACGCAGCGGCGGAGGAGATCGGCGCGGCGAGTCACATAATGCTTTGCCCAGGCTGCGGTCAAATGAAGGTCAAATTGCTGGCCATGGCGAAACTCGGCTTGACTAGGTTAGTGAAGCTTTGCCTTAAAACTAGAAGTGTCGTAAGAACGGAATAAATGCGAACATCATGCGTACGTGCAAAGTAGCGACAGCTACCTGCGCCACCCAGCGTTGTGTATGTTGTGACTGCGCCTTCACTGTAACACCGCCATTGAATTTTTTAATTGAATTTTCTAACATATTTTAGTGCCTCCGTCAAACTACACGCCTGCACCAACCAGCCTGCTGGCGCAGCTGGCGAGTGGCCGTAGAGGCACGCACCTGCACATGGAGGGAAAATGAGTGAAGCAGACTCCATGACGTCACGCATACAGACCTCGCCAGCCAACCTCCGCGGACGCCGTTTCCTCTGCTCTGTTTTATCTACACAGCCGCGAAACTTCAACGAGCATGTGACCCGCAACTCTTTTTTACTGTAGCTTCATGCCTGCGCTTAGAGTGATCAAATAAGCTTTTATTTAGTGGCTCTACCTGCACTTGTGGCGTTCAATGTAGCTTTCATCCCATTCGTGTGCATTCGGCTGCTTTACGCTGCCTTGGGCGCGCGTGCTTATTTGTGGTATTGTTTTCACTGCGGCAACAGCGCCGAACGCACCTCTTCACGCCGGCGTTTTTTCGGCGCTCGTTGTGCGTGCTCGACTACAGCGAGTTTTGCCTCGAGAGGACGAGCTGGGCGGCCAATAAGCCCTACAGAACGCGATCACATGGCCAGGCCCCGTGGTATAGTGACGTGTGAGGCTTTACTTTCAATCTCTCCTCGCCTGTGTAGCGTCGGCGCGTTAAACCTCAGAATCAATCCGGTACCTTGATTCATTGATTATGAGGTTTAACGCACCGACGCAACACATGCGATGAGGCACGCTGTAGTGGAGGGCTCCGGATTAATTTTGACCACCTGGGGATCTTTAACGTGCGCCTAAATCTGGAACACACGGGCGTTTCCGCTTTTCACCTCCATAAGAAAAGCGGCCGCCGCAGCCGGGAATCGAACCCGCGTCCTTGGGCTCAGCAGCACAACGCCCGGGTAAAAAAAACTGGCTGAATGTGGAAGCTAATATTCAACTGTTTGTGGAACTCTGCCGCGTATTGATGAACTGTCGAAAACGAAGGGATGAGACTTTTCTAAATTAAAGGGGCCTGTTTCGCGCTCGCGCTCTAGTTGTGTTAATTTATTTACATATCCTCCTTACCCCCCCCCCCCCTCCCATCTTCAACTGGTTCACCACCGCTTCCACCTGCCTACAAGGGATCCCTGCACATCCATGGCGGAAAACCACTGAGCTAAAGCAAAGGCAGAAATTTAGCGCGTAGCTGAGGAGTAGAGCAAACACTGCAGGAGAGAAAATACGTATGTTTGTTCGATGCTCTCCGGCACTGTTTTCCATATACACTCCTTCGCAAAAAAGTCGCACAAAGGGCAATTTCGGCGCCGCTTTTACGAGCTGCAGCGTTTGCGGAATCAGCATGCTACAGATTGAGAAACATTCTATTCGATTGCAGCATGTCTCAATGCGTTGCAGAATTTATCAAGACCGTGGTCATAACAATCTAAATATTGAACAAAGAAATGTTGCATTTGCTCAGTATGTTAATATTACCCGGAAACGGAAGCTAGTGCGTGAGCAGCACGCCTTCGATTTGTATGTCGACGAGAGGGACCGACTTTTTTCAAAGGTATATAAATGGGACGCATGCGCTTACGTTCTTCCTCGTAAAAGATTTAATGTTTATTGGTACTTCGCGTTCATTTAAATAGTTCATAATTCCAACTGGTCCAGTACGAAGCTTTAGTCAAGAAAAACCAGAACTTCTCTCCAAGGAGTGTCGACCGCAATGGCCAATTTTCCTCACTGAATGGCTCGCAGGTCGTCCAATAAGTCATCTTGATCAGTGATGACACACCGTCCAAGTCCAAGGTTAGGTACTCTAGAATCGGGCTCATAGTCGGAAACGAGGTCTCGACCTTCCAGGATGTACTGGTAACTTCACTGCACTTCAAACTCTGCCTTTTGAAATCCATAGAGGGCTGCATGGTCATGGACGTAAGTGGAACAAGGTAGTCTCTGAATGCGGTTGCCGCCCCCATTATGCTGTCTTGAGCTTCGGGTGAAGAAGAGATCACGTTCCACACCAGCCGTGTCTTGCCTAGCGGTGATTTGCCCAACGTGTCCACAACAGAAATGAACTGGTAGAAGGAAGCGTCCGGGTCGGCCACGATGTATAGGGAGGCACGAGTAATGCTGCGATGCTGGCACAGAATCCAAAAAAGCGATGGTATTGTCCGTTAAGCCGTACATACATGGGCAAGCATTTAACCTTCCTGCAAAATGACAGCCACAGCGGAAAACGAGACTCGTTCGGATTCATGCTGACGTCGATTTCGATGTGCTGCAGTGCCACGCAGAAGCTTACGATGAGTTTATGCAATTGCCCTTCCTCCTGAACAAACTGGGACAACTCGGAGCAGGGCAGTGATGGTGGCGTACCAGACTGCCCGCCCAGCCACCCTTGCCCGCACTCGGGGATCAAGCACAGCGGCCGGAGTTGCAGAAAACCGTAGAGAGCTTGTATCCCGCTGATGTCCTTTTCGTTTACTACGACCTCGATTTCCAGCGTTTCGAGGGGTGGGCAGCACTCTGAAACGTGCAACAAATCGGCGGTGGGGATTATATTCACTGCCAAAATGCGGGGCTGTTGGAGGCTCCCAAGATAGTCCCAGCTTTCGTTGCGGGAAATGTGCTCCGAATTGACCTCCAGGGTTTCAAGCCGAGGGCAGTTGCGACGTAGCTCCTGCAGAACGTCGTCGTGAATCTCTACATCGTTCGATGTTACGAACCTTCCGAGAGCGAGCAGCGTCTCGAAGATGTGGACGTCGGTCGCAGCGAGCCACTGCTGGCAGTAGACCATGATGGTGGCGAGGGACTTGCAGCAGTGTTCGACAATGCCCGACATGTCCCGACGAGAGATCGCGCTGCCGGGAATCACCAGGTGGCTCAAATACCGCAGTCCTGTTGACGCCGTAGCCCCAATGTCGAAGTCTGCAGCTTCTGGTGTGATTTGTAGCGTGCGCAGCACGGTGACGCGTTCCAGAATTTTTGCGCTTGCTGCGGGCTGTCACCGTGCCCGGAGGGGATGCACACCACGGTGTACAGAGAAAGGCAGAAGGTCAGCTTCATCCATCGCTGCGACACCCGGGCGATTACCTCGAAAAAGTCCTGAGGTAGATGCGAAAATATTTTGAGGACCACCTCGGTAGGTAAGCCGTCGAATTCCGTCGTGGTGGGCGATGGGCGGTGGGCGTGCTCCATGCGGTGGGCGTGCTTCGTCTTCCTTGTCCTCTGCGCCGTCTGACGGCGACCGTCGTGTTTTTCGTTGGTTGGGTGGTGCCAAGGGAGTGGCTTATGCCCACTCAGGGGGATTGGCTAGGAAATGGGTGCTAACTGTGAGAAAAAAAAAACTGGTCTCGGGATTAAAAGAAATTTACTGAATGCACTTGAAATACTCGTTTAGGAAAAAAAATGTATATAAAAGGGAATAAAAACATTATAAGTTGACTAGGAAAAAAAGTGTGTGTAAACGGGAATAAAGACGATAATAAGTAGACTAACGTTTAGGTTTGGGCTAGCTGGTTCACCATTAAGCTTAAACGAAGCTTAAAACGTTGGCACGATCCCTATCTGTGCCGACGACGAGTGGTCAACTGTGAACAGTTACGAGACATGGCAACTTGCGCAGGCTATGCGCGTACATGCCTGGAGCGAAACGAGACTGAGCTCGTCAATCCAAGACCGGGGTCCCAGCAAGGCGAATTCTCTTTTGACACCGGCGGCTACGGTGGACCAGGGGCAGGACAGAGGGGCACCGGACATCGCTCTTGTGGTCTGCGTTTGCGTGATCGAGTTCGCGGTGGGCTACTGCGTGGTCACCTTGGCGTTTCGGCTGCCATACGAGTTTCACAACTTCGATATAAAAACCGCAATTTCAAGGGAAATGAAGACTACCGCAAGATGCCGTTGGGCATCATCTTCACGTCTGGGAACGCCATCGCCATGTCGTACGCCTTCTAGAATTCAGAAGCGTTGCCAGCCTGAAGAATTGATCGAAGCGTCTGTCCGTTAACAGTCTCTGTGGAACCTTTTTGTGATTTTGTAGGTCACTGAGTTGAACACGGAGAAAGAGCGACTGTCGGAGATCTATACATCGCCTTAATGTTGCCAGGTGGACGGATATACGTCCTTGAGAGAGACTGTTGGTGTCCGTTGCCTACGAATTGAACTACTCCCTAACCTCGGGTAGGAAAAACGTTACCATCTTCGAAATCTCGGACGACTCGTCGTTTGAGATGATCTTACCCAGCATTCGCAAGAATGTTGTGCCAGCTGCTTTCTGCACTTTGGTATCCTCAACTCTCAGTGCATTCGGGGTAGGCGACGATGTGCTCGGACTGGTGCCAGCTCCATGCGTACTTTTTCTTGTCTTTCACCGCTGCACTTTCATCGCCGTGTTCCGCCTGAACTTCTTATACACAGTGCCGCCTCTGACCCCGCGTTTTGATCATCGTACGTGGGTCAATGTGTGTATCGTCCATTGCCTCCCATTTGTTTTCACGGTGCTGAGCCTGCGCACCTTGGCAGCGGGAGTGTGTTGAGGATGGTACTGAATGAAAGAAGCAGGGCTGCACGGGCACGGGGGCACGGGACCAGATCGCGTCCCGCGCTCGTGGCAGTTGCGCGAGATCAGCCCAGAGAACGGGCGACCGGCTGTCTGGCTCTCTTCTCTGCGCCGCAATCCGCGACACATGTTTCTCCAAGAAAACCGCGAAGACGATGGGACGAAGCACGAAAGCACACAACACAGGCGCTGTTTTCATCTGGTTATAATGTTCAGAGTTCAGAAAACCCTTCTGAACTCAAGTTTGCTGAGTTAGGCTTATCGGGAATCAGCTTGGCGAATGTAAGGTTCGTGCCAGTGCTTCCGCAGCTCAATTTGTAGAAAACTGCAGAAACCAAACATACACATCCTACTCTCTTTGGTAATGCGATACAGCCAAGAGGCAAGCGCAAGAATACGCCAGGACGAGCCGAGCAGCGTTCCGTCATCGGGATTTTGTGTTTTGGTTGTTTTTTGCTTCGAGGAAACTGCAGCAACAACGCACACAAGCCTGGAGGCGGATACGTGATCACGTTTGTTACTCGATATACGGCGAAGCGGAATGCGCAAGAACGAGTTACGACGAACCAAGCAGTGCTGCGTTCTTCCCTGCGAAGTGGATTTTAGATGAGGGTGCCATGGGACTGCAGAAAGCTTCCATCACTACCTAGCCGGGTTTCAGAATGGCGATGATTACGATGATGACCGTAATCATCGCCCAATCATACCCAATCAAGGGATCAAAATTTTCCAAAATTTCGGGGTTTAATGCACCGAAGCTACAACTGCGCTGTGAGGCGCGCCGTTGGACGGTTCCAGAACAACTTTGACCCCCTGGGGGTCTTTAATGTGCGCCGAAATCTCGACACACCGGCGTCTTCGCTCCTCGCCCTCATCTGAAAAACGGCCGCCGCGGCCGGGAATCGAACCTGCGTCGTCACAACGCCTTAGCCACTGAAGGGAGGAAGGAATCAAACTTTATTTCCTACGCACCCTTAGTGAGCTAGCTACCGCGGCGATTCAATCAGAGGGTCAGCGGGATAAGGGGGGGGGGGGGGAGAGGCGGAATTTTCGACAACCTGAAAAGGACGTCAAATGCGAGATTTTAAGAGGACGACACAGTGGTAGAGTATGGTATAGTTTAAGCTTTGCAAACTCGCATAATTTTTGCAATGTCTGAGTTCCCAATTCGCGATAATGTTAACAGCATAAATTATTGGTAGCAATTAACAATGACTGGATTACAACAACCCAACTTTTTTTTTGTCGAAAACAAGCGCACTGAGGGGTGTGAGCTGGCAGGAAGGAAAGACAGTCGTCGCATGGTAACGCTCTTGCAGTTAAGTGATAGGATTTGAAATCTTACAGCACAGTTCAACAGATCGCGTGTTTATTTCTTAAATTTACCGCAGATTACACAGACGTTCACCGCAAAACACCCATGCACATTTTTAAAACACCTGTGGATCACCACAGCGAACCTAACTGACCAGTAATACAGGTCAAAGGGGCCAATTAACGATTGGACCGAAAAATGTGTTCTGCGTTGAGAAATTTTTTCTATCCAGAGAATTGCGCCTCACGCAGCACGATGCAACAGCGCTGATCACGGGGTAAAATCAGTGCCAGGGCGGAGCGTTTCTTTTTTTAAATTTGAGATTTAAGATAAAGGTTCGCAAATCACGCGAGAACGCGCTAAATATAGTAGTTTAAATAAATTCTTAGCCCACCTATAGCGTGAGACCATCTACTAGGCCGGCGTTTACCCGCATCCAGGTCGTACGACACCCCGGTCATACGACGCTTTATTGCGGTCCCTTGAAAGTCGTATTATCGGGGTTCCACTGTATATTGTAAGAGATATAGTTGACCCTCCGGTAGTAGACCGAACGTCGTTTATTGGCAGGAGCAGAAGCAAGGCGAGCGTAGGTACAAGCGTACAGACGATGGCCGAATCCGCGCGCCGAGCACCTTCTGCCGTACTTCTTCTTCCGCTGCTACGCTGCTACCAACGTGCGCGCATACCGTAGTGCATAGATCGGCCACGATCGCATGGCACTCTTTCTTGATGGGGCGCATACCCCGATAAGCTGATAGCGTTACAAGAGCTGCTCATTTGATGTTGCTCGTAGAAAATCCAGCACATATGTGCATCTTGTGCGACCAAACTAATGTCGTAAGATCGTACTTTCTAGTCATTACGGGGTTGAACCCATCCAACCACCCGAGGTCGTGTCTGTGCTCAGAAAAATGGAATGTTCCCGAAACCTAATATCTAGGCAGCGTGCCGATTTCCCATTGTGTAAGCCCGTCAGCAGCTCAAAGGTATGCGGTAAACCACGATCGCTTGGGCATCTTACGTTCAACGTGTCGGGCTTCGCACTGCAGACATTTTGCCGGTCTTTTCTGCTGCGAGGTATTTTCTGTAAGCTATTTCCTGTGTATTTTCAAATCCTGTAAGGTATTTTAAAATAAAAAAGTCTGATTCCGTCGGAAGCTTAAAAAACGCCGATCGCGTGGTTTCCTCGATGCAGTTTTGATCGTAAGCGAATCATGTTTTCAGGTCACGGAGGAAAGTTTGCGGGCCCAGATTGTCCGACTGAAGGGAATTCCGCAAGCGGTTATGACCTCTTGCACTCCTCTTGTGTTGGTGGTCCGTCCAGTAGAATTTTGCCCCTGTCGGTGTACTTGAAGTTCTGCATCATGAATAGCATCTCCCTGTGAAAGGAAACGTTCAGTCGTTAAAAAAATAGTGGGACTCACTGTAACCTTACAGACATCAGTACCAACTTCGGGCAAAAATCAAATAATGTAATCAGATGACATTTAACGTAGTTATTCTGGCCTGCCAAGAACTCAGCCAGGTTTTCTTTAACATATATATTACAAAAGTAAGCAGAAACGACCGGTAAAATGTCTGCAATGCAAAGAACGCCACGTGGAGCGTAAGATGCCCAAGCGATCGTGGTTTACCGCATACCTTTGAGTTGCTGACGCGGTTACACAATGGGAAATCGGCACGCTGCATAGATATTAGGTTTCGGTAACATTCCATTTTTTTGAAGACCGACACGAGCTCGCGCGGTGCGCTGCGGAGAATGCGGAGGCAGGCCGATGTTACACGATACCAGTGCGTCTTTAGTCACTGGCACAAATAGTCAAGGCGTTTGTCAGAAAGGAAGGAATTGGGCAAGCCAAGCATCTTCCACTAAATGAGCTGGCTTATTTAGCTGACGGGGAGCGGCAGAGGGCAGAATTTTTTTTTTTGCCTTGAACTTTCCTTAACATGGCGTTACTGATGTGCGTTTGACTTCTTGTTGGCTTTCAAAAAAATAACCTACTTGGCACGGAAGGCGTGTGGAAGGGTTTTCAGACAATTCATCGAACGCCGTTACATATGATGCCACTTCATAGAAGCCGTTTCAACAAACACAATTTCATCGAACGCCGTTTGGCCGGAGGACGTCTCATCGAGGACATTTCTTCGAAATTAAGTCGCGCACAGTGGAGCAGGGCCTTTGGCTTGCATCGACAGAAATCAGTGTTGAACCGGAACCGAATCCAACCTAAAACCGGAACCGAACCGGTATTTTTTCCGGGACTGAACCCGAACCCGAGCCGTCATTTTTTGAGCCCTCTGAATCCTAAGCGGAAATGAACCGATAAGAAAAATAACGGTTACCGGTTCACGACAAAATGGTTCGATTACCCTTTCTTGATAATGCGCAGTCAACGTCATTCGGGCGCGTTGTGCTGCTGAGCAGGACGACGCGGGTTCGATTCCCGGCCGCAGAGGCCGCTTTTCTGATGGAGGCGAAAATAAAAAACGCCCGTGTGTACGAGATTTCGGCGCACGTAAAAGATCCCCAGGCGGTCAAAATTAATCTGGAGCCCTCCACTACGGCGTGCCTCATCGCCTGCGTTGCGTCGGCGCGTTAAACCCTACAATCAATCAATCAATCAATCAATCAATCAATCAATCAATCAATCAATCAATCAATCAATCAATCAATCAATCAATCAACGTCATTTGAGCTTTTCTCCTTCACGCAAGATCAACTCCGTCACATCTCACGGACTTTTCCCCTTCAGAGCAATCTCTTCAAGTACGTGGTCGCAACATTGGGGGAGGTATGCCCACCAATTTTGCAATGGCATGTTGCTGATGGCCGCGCGAGCAGGGCTGAAGGCTGAGTGAAAGAAATGACGCACTTTTGGCGTACTTCAGGCGATAAGAAAGATCAAAATTGCCCTTTCTTTTCTAGCTGAGACTGTATGGGAGCATTCTGGTTGCAAGACTGCTACACCACGCTAAAGCGAAGGCCCACACCTTAACCGTGCCTCCATAATGCCTTTTATGATTTTTTCTCTTCTAAAGGTCGCGAATCCGGAAAGCGTAAATAGTTAACAAGTGCTATCCACAGGAGGGGTTCAGTGTCCAAGCAACTGGAAAGGATGCATGTTCGATAGTCGCCCCCGGCGGACGTTCCGTTGTTGCGGTGCAGGCAAAAAACTAAAAAGCCTGTGTCGATATTTCCAAGTTTGCAAAACATTCCCAGGTGGTCCAAATTTTTCGGCCGCCCTGCAATATAGGGTGCGTAGCTTAGGAGCACAGTGCACAGGATACGGTGCACAGGCATAGCTTCGGAGCATCAGACGAGATAATATTGTTTGTCAAGTGTATTTCCGCGGGAATTCGACAAAAAGAAAAATGCCCATCACTTGATTTTAAAGTATTCCACGCTGCGTTCGTACACAAAAAGTTAGTGCCCTTTTTGGTTGCCTTCAACCATTGAACAAGGGCAAAACCAGAGGCCGTGTTCACCGTACGTCCCTTCTTTGTCTGACATTTCACATAACCAAGCCTGTCATCACTGGGTATAATGCGCGGTATAATAGTTAGTTTCTCAGGGTGCGTAGAGCGGACAAGATTATACTGGCCATTTCTCGTCTTACGTTGACGTCAGTTCGTTGTAAACCACTCTAGTATGTCTTCGCAATACAATTACAAAGTCATATTCGTGTTTTGTAGCTACAAAACTATACAAATAATGCAACATGTTTTTGGAGGAATGTGATAATCAAAGCACAACCTTCGTTTCAATTAGAGCAAAATGCCCGACTTATCTGAAGTACTGTGCATTTTTCAAATTGAGCCATTCTTGCTACATAAACTAAAATTGGCATGAAGAACGGAAAACGATAAAAAATAATACGAAAAATTCGAATGAATTTCTTCGTTTGTGAACCCAGAAATCCTGCTCACGCACCTCCGCGGAGAGCAGCGCCTCTGTCGGCCCGTGGCGGCGCGACGCTCCGTAACTGAAGGGAGCGAAAAATGAAAAATCAATAACTCCTCACCCAAACCAGGGAGCTCATTGCTCTCCCGGTTATATGGAGAACAGCTTTCACTCTCCATTCCTGCGCATTTTCATTCATGTAACTGGAACGATGCGTGTTACCTGGGCATATAACTTTTTCCAATGGCGTCTATGGGCAATCTCTGAAAAATGCACCACTTGGCTCTATTAAATCGAGCATTGTGTCGCTGCAAGATCAGATATCAAACTGCTCTCAGGAATTTGAGTACTGCGGTAGTTTAACTTCAAGACGCCACAAACTTCATCATGATTGGTTCACAGAAAAATGTTACTGGGCACTTTTTGTCTGGAGTCTGATGCCAAGTTAAAGAGCGGGGACGTGTGGTGCCCTCTCTCGCAGGGGCCGGACTTCCTCTACAGCCCCATTAAATTGAAAAATGATTTGTAACAAGCAGCATGGCTTGTTACTGAGAATGGCGGTAAACTGAGTCTAGCGGTACTCCTTTACAGAAGTGAGACTTCCCATACGCACTGTTTTTCTGAAATGAATGCAGTTGCGGCGTGGTTTACCAGATAATTGCATTGCTTCATGTCGGAGGGAAAGCTGCTACACACACGTAATTTCAAGCTACATCCAAATCCAAGAATTGTATTTTGTTGTACAAAAAACTAGGGCATATTGTTTAAGTTAGAAACCAAGCCACCATGACTTATGCAAAAAAAAAAATCACATAAAATTAAGGTCTCTCCCCTAAACTCAAACATGCCGTGTTTTAGCGCCATATTATATATAAAGTGAAGTTTGTGCAGCCATTATAACACAACGCTGGGCGGTTCTTCATAGTGTTTTTTTTTTTTTGTTTACAGACGTTTGTTGAAGTAAAGCCGAAAATGCCATGGCCACGTGGTGATTGGAAAATATAATCAAATTTGCCAGTTTACCACGGGACTTCGCAGTACGCGACAAGAAACTGCTATTTTTCGTGTTTATTGAACCCTCGCCCACCCCACGAAAATGAGCGAATCTACAGCAGACGCCACCAAAAAATCAACCATCGAAAATCTGCGACAAATAATGAAATCAGTTTGTCTTCATAAGAAGCAGTATCGGCTGAAGCATGTACGAAACAAAAACAATGTGCTGAAATTCTAAAGGTAAACTTTCGAATATAAAAAAAAGTATCACCTGAAAGAGATGAAAGAGATATAAAACAAAAAGAAAGTGCTTAAAATATTATGAAGGTAAATTTTGGCAACATGCCACTAATGGAATAATTTCAATCATGGCAGTAATTAGTTGTCCATAGCATACGATCTGTGAAAATCAAAATATGCTAGTAGTTTGAAACAGGTAAATATGCCCAAACTTTGTTCACAGAAAAGTTCGTGCGCAACAATGTCCCTGCACCGGAATTTGCCACGCGAAACATGCCGCACCGAGAGGTCCTGATATATTGGCCCGTGTTTTTATTGTGCACCTATTTTGCTAAACCAGTTCCACTTTTGCAAACAGTGCTTCATGTT